>NC_143014.1:130349714-130714714 GCF_055824585.1 Amblyomma mixtum | reverse complement strand
TAGTCTGTCAGCGCAAGCATGCGTTCACAGGCTCAATTCCTGGTTGGCAAGGCCATGTTTTAATGGTGGCAAAAAGCAAACTGCATGTGTACTGAGGTTTTGGTGCCTTTGAAGAACCCCAGGTGACTGGAATGCATTCACATTGCCATGTGCGGCTCACAGTGCCAGGAGGCTTTGCAAAGAAAGCCAGGGTAGATGCAACTACACT
The DNA here is from genome assembly GCF_055824585.1 of Amblyomma mixtum. NCBI lineage: Eukaryota > Metazoa > Arthropoda > Arachnida > Ixodida > Ixodidae > Amblyomma > Amblyomma mixtum. The sequence continues at coordinate 130,714,506 of NC_143014.1, read as the reverse complement.
AGGGCATGTTTTGCAGCAAGCAGAGAAATGAATTTCTGGCTCACTGGTGAAAAAAATGGCACTGAGCCCTTATCACCACAATTTGTTTTCTTACTTTTGTGTTGACAACCTTGCAGTTTGCAAAGAATCGGCTTATTAGTCGTGGCAGTAGCAGTCCTCTTTGTTTATTAGATCTGCATTTCTGTTGTTCGTAACTGGCGAGACTGGGGGATGTCTTCAAAATTGTCTTTGATAGCCCTTGCTGGCTGTTAAATAATTTGGCCAAACAGCTGTGTAGCTATGAAACTGTTTGTCACTTAGAAACCATTTGGATATGTGCAGGTTCTCCAAAGGTACCAGCACGCACGAGGATCAGATGACGCAACCTTCCAGCCGGATCTGTCCTAAGGGGCCTAATGCCAGTCTTCTTAAAGGGCCTAATGATGGCAACCTCTTGTGAGTGATGTGCACAGTATCTACACTGTTCTGCATTGCACTGTAGTGCAGCATGAGACACTTGGAATCCATTGCCTTTCTACTGCCTACTCTAATAATGTGCTTTCAAGCCATAAAAAGAAAACAAAGATAGAATGTTAGCTATAGGTAGCTAGTTGTATGTAGCTTCGCATACACAGTGTTATACTTAAGGCCCCTAGCATTCTGTGGTGGGAAATTTCAAATTCTGTGGATGCAGAATAAGGAATCTGAAAAATTACACAAATGCAGAATCAAGAATTGGCACAATTTTGAGGGAAGCTTAAGGCACATAAAAGAAATATGCAAATTTATTTTCTGAGCTGCTAATATTTTTGTGTTCTTGTTTTGAAGGTAATTTTTCTGTTCACATTTTGGGTTGATGCTGGTGATATGTGCAAAGGCTAAGTGTTTAGTGTTAGTAAAGCAGGGGCTCAAAAAAACTCTATTGAAACTGTCTATATTTTCGTTTGAATTATCAGGTTATACATGTGGATAGATATGTAATATGGACTGGTGTTCGGAAATTACTGATGGCAGCAAAATAGACAAAAGTCATTGGTCAGAAGGAAAATGTCATTGCACAGAAAATTCCCAACATCCAAGATGCTTAATTATGCAATTTCTGTCAAGACCTAATATCGCTACATCACGACTCAACACAGGTTTCAAGGTCTCAGTTATATTTCTTTAAACTCATTGCTGATGTAAAAAGTTTTTATGCAAACAAATCAGCACATTTTATGCATTTTAAAGCACTCATGCTTGCAAAACAAATAAAGGAAAATGCATGTGAAATCAGAAAACTGCTTTGAAAACTTTTGTTTAGATATAGTCCTATGAATGCTAGCCCTACTTTACGCCCCCAGTCGAATCAGCCAGCAACAGCAGCGCCACCACATCTTGCTAACATCGGAGGAAGGCATTGATTTATACGAGGATTAGATGGTGTTCACGTTGTGTCTGAAAATGTTAATCGAAGCTTGAGTTGCTGCTTGAGTTAAGTTCGAGGGACTCTGAAAGGGGCTCTCAATAAAATTGCGATATGCCTAGGATGCTAAAGGACGCCACTTCACAGATATGCTCCACTGAGAATTTTTGTTTAATTCTTTTTGTGGAAGCTGAGTTGTATGCAGTCAAAATTTTAATTTCCGCATCTTCACGCCTTTCTCTCTCCTCTCCAAATTTCGCACACTGAAACATCAGCGCCCCTATGCTGGGGGGGAGAGCTTCCTGACCAGCCGGGGTAGCCACGGCCATTGTAGCTGCGTTATGTCTGAAAGAGTTGGCACGGCGAATCAATAACCCCCAGCTGCTGGCATCGCTTGCACGACATGACTTCATATGCCAGGTTTCGTGCGAAAGCCTGCCACCGTTGGTCTCCGTGAGGTGGAAAAGTGGGAATTTTTAAAAATGTATTGTAAATTCTCCGTTTGCTTTTGAGGTCTTATACGTGACATGAACACCCGGTGGCCTGTACTCTGCATAATGCAAGCATCTTGTAACCAAACTCGAACACCCTTTTCAGGGACCCTTTAAGCTAAGCCTGAGTTAATCTTAAAATACTTTGTTCTGAACAGTCTGCTTCGAAACATCGAAACATAGTTGCTAAGTTTGCATGAATGGAGGGCATGGTGCACAGTGTTTCTGTATTGCATTTCTTTTTTTTGCCTTGTGAAACATGATCAAAAGTGCCCTTCAGTTAAACTTACAACCTTGGGACCATTCTGAGCTTACTTTGCTCTGTCTTTTTTCTCCTCAGTTGTTGTATTTGTCTCCAAGAATTTAGTGAGTTACTTTAATTAGTTAGCTCTAATTAAGACCCCTATTTTTCCACCATGGAAAATTTTGAAGTCTGCTGATTTATTATGAAAAATTTGATATATGTCATGGAAGCATAACACATATAAAATGAATATATCTTTGTTGTTGAAACATGCATTGCATACACCAAATGTACCTTTGTTAAAATTGAGTGTGGCTGTTGCAATTCAGTGTTGCAAGTGGACACAGCCCTGCAAAAGTCGGGCACCTGCCTGTTGCTCACTTTCATTCCTGGACGGCCTGGTACCTCAACAATTAGGAAGTCCCCAAAATGGATGCTCAGTGTTATTTGAAACCAGAATCATTTTTCACCACTACTAAAGTCAATTCCAGATATATCGAATCATTGTTTATACCAAACAGTCAAAAGACCCTCTAGAAAATTCCATGCAAAAGTATAGCTCTACTGTTCACGTTTATCAAACTTCCTTTCAGCCAAACAATCAATATATCAGATGGTATGCTGCGCCCCTGCAAGTGATGCTTCTCCTATCAGCGCTTCTGTGATCACTTTTGCTTGTGGAACAAAGTCAGGTGCATGGCCTTGGACAGCTGCTCACGGAACTAGCCATGCGCACTCGTTCAGCAGAATTTTGTTCTTTACCAGATTCTAGCTTTCAGAAGAGTTCAAATAATGGAATTCCCTGTTGTTCCCACTGATTTCTGCAACAGCGTAAAAAATTATATGTGGCTGCTAACACACCATTCTGCAGGAAATGCTCAAATCCAATTGGGAAACCAGGGTCTCGAGTCCTAATGAATAGTTTCTTTTTTTAGGCCCAGTCCAAGTGTACATTGGGTTGTTTTGTCCTTTGTGTAGGCGTGAATATGTGTCATGGCAAGGTCCGGACCCTGACAACCGACGAGGCCCAGATCCAAGCTTGCGCCGAGGCCCAGATCCAAAGAATCTTACCAGCAAAGAGGGCTCCACCAAAGCTCGGGGTCCACAGGCATCAAGCCTGTTTCGCCGGGGGCCCCTCAAGGATATCACCTTCCGCTCCTTTTTACGGGGATCCTCTATGTCCTCTGGTGGTAGCGACTCTCCTCAGGGCTCCAAGTCCTCCTCCTCCCAACAGTGATTGGGACAGAATCATACTTAGGCCCAACTTTCAGTGGTAGCTAACTTGAAAGTATAGCTAACGCCTATCACTCTCGGTGAGTGGAAACAGTACTCTAGATTTGAACTGTTTCTTTGTTATGTTTGTCTTCTAGTTTCACAAGACTGTGACTCTTGCTGGTCTAGTATTTAAAAAAAAAAAAAGTTTTGTGAACATCTGAAGCAGGCCAGCACAGCTGCAACTTCAACTGATGGCAGAACGAAAGTCTAAAATCTATATGCTGAGTTGCTTTTAATGTAGCACAGTTTTGTTCTGCTTGTTTAAGTGACTTTGTTAAAATTGTAAGAGGTTCTTTTACTGCGAATTTGGTAGTGATGTCTGAGTTCAGTTCAGGCATTTTATATAGTTCTTCATTCGTGCAACATGGTATCTGCTATATATAGACAACCAAAATGCTTGTGCAGGCATCTTAGTGCTACCACATAAAGTTGTCACTAAGTATGGGGCCTGCATAAATGCCTACTTGGTACACATGGTCACTGAAACCTTGTTTGAGCTCACAGTGTGAAATGATAAGAAAAGGCAGAGGTGTATACACACCACATACAGGGTCTTGCTGCACAGGTCCTCAGCCACTTAATTCAGACACTATCTTCATGCAATCCAAGCCTGGCTCTTAGCCTGTTTGTGATAAGTTCAGTGCAGCTGGTGTAGCTCATTTCACTGCCTTTGACTAGCATGCTGTTTAAGTTATTCCATAATTTCAAAGTATATTGAAAAATTAAGAGCCATTGAAGATATCAGAAGCAGTCATCTTTATTTCCACTCAAATGCTGCTCTGTATCATAGAGAGTTCAGCAAGTGCAGTCACGTCTTCTGTATGAGGTGTTGCATAATGAAATAGTTGTAACCTGTTATTTCCTGCCTCCACAGTTTATGCCACTTTTGTCATGAGTGCAATGTTATCAGCACAGGTATCTGCGGAAATATTGCCTCTATGCTGCAAAAGTTGTTAAGGGTTATGCAGCCTGTTTTAACACAGCTGGGATGTCCAATATACTGTGTTTGGCAATTTTATGTGATTTACATCCCAGCTTGCCACAATGTGGACACAAGCATCTGCTTTGCGGTAGTATGTGCTCTCTGAAAACGGATACAGTGCAGGCTCATGTTAAGGTTGGCGTGACTGGTAGTTTTAAGAGCACTCATAGCAAAGCTTGAGCTGCATTAATAAGCCAAAAAATAATATTCAGCACTTAATATTTCAGCCACTGTGTACTTTTTGCAGAAACATGCTTCAGTGCCTCATGATGTCTGCAAATGTGTACTCCACTTCATAAAAGACTCATCATAAACAGCCACATCAGATTACAAATTGAACACTGTCCACCCAGAAGGCAACTGTCCAAAAATATGTTATACACAACAAGAGATTCCAAAGCTGCCAACATAGCAAATGGTAAAATGACTTAGCCATGGTGGCAGAAAATGTGGAAGGTGGTGAGAATGTGAAATTTTAATGAAACCTTGCTGAAAGATTCTAAGGTAGTTGTGGTCAAAATTACTGATTTATTTATAGCACAGCTCAAATGCCCCTGTTAGGGGCATTACATGAGAGAATACTCAGTACATTAATCGTAACTAAGTAGCAGCAGGCTTCCCTTTTCTAGCAAAACGTGATGTCAGAAGAAGCTTAATTCAGCCGCACATCGAATTTTTCCAGCTTTTTAACTACGCAAAATACATTGCAATATTCTGGTTCCTTTAAAAGTTCCCATGATGCCTTGCATAGAGTCGATGGCAATGGGGCCCGAGCCCAAGCAGGCGGCTGCCGACAGGAGAAGAGGAGAAGCCACTCAAAGCGTAGTCTAGAGGTGAAAGAGGATTTATTTGACAGGGCAAGAGTATAACTAGACAAACACATAGTTGACAGGCAAGAACTTGGAATAAGCTAGATTTGGGTGACATAGGAAAGTGAAACTGAAACTAATGATACACCACCACCTTGCTTAGCAAGGAAAGCCATGTTAGTACACATTTGCTTTCTTTTTGCTGACAAACATTTTAGTGCTATTTCAGGCTTTAAAAGTTTCTTACAAGGTAATTTGCTGGTCCTTTTGCTACATCTACAGTGTGCTTATCTTATCCTGTAAGCATGGGCAGGAGCATTTATAAAACAGAAAAGTATAGACGATCAGTAATGCGATTCATGCGGCAGAGTGTGCGTTAGCATTCGTGTCCCCTCTGGACAGAGCAACTGCAGCCGCTAATGGGGTCAGACTGCGAGCAGGCAGTGTGATCAAGCGCCCGCCTCCCCCCCCCCCCCCTCCCTCTCTCCCCCTCACTCCTCTGAAAGCAGAGAGAGGGAGTTCCCTCCCTCCATTTTGCCACCTGCCAAGTGAGGCTTCAAATGGACGGACGGACATTTTTTCGACATGGGGGTTCTAATGTCAACGCATTAAAATAAAGGACCAAATCACGGTTTCTTACAGACGTGGCATTATGTAACATCGTATGACAGGTTTGCAAGGGCAGCATGCAGACTGCACAGCCAGGAAATTACTTGTATATTTTCAATACCTAATTGTGTTGGTGAGCCACTGTCATTTTACCAGAGTTAAAAATACTGAGTCTGGAAGCAAGTCACCTCTTCATTTTCTGAAAATACAGGTGTCTGCACAAGCGTTAAGAATGTGGGAGCCATTGAAAAGCTTGATTTCTTGGCAGTCTAAGCATGCAGCCACTTATTAAAGGGTGTGCTCTGCACTCTTCTGCACAAACTACACAGTGCACCCCTGAATGTCAGGCTGTGCCTCGAGACAGCTAAGAAATTTAGCTTTATTGTGGCTGTTATATTCCAAAGACTTTTGCAGGCACCTCTTAGTGAGCATTTTCACTGAAGGTAATAGCTTGTACTGCAGTGGCTTAAAAAGGTTTTTTTTTTTTTCAGCTTTTGTGGTTGTCCTGTTACTTGACTACTTTGGCGGTACAGTACAGCAACTCAGCTTATTTCTTTGCACTGGTGCAGTGATTCTCAGCGCCGTGTGGCAGTGGTAGGATGCCTACAAGATCTTTTTTTTTTTTTTTTTCTGGGGGTAGGGGGAGGGAGTTTACACACTTATTGAATCTCAGGAATAGTAGGAAGACCATGTTGACTTGAACTTGCTTTTGTTCAAATGCCATCTGAAACAACAAGGCGGGTGCTGCTTATGTTTGGCGGAGCTCTTAGATAGAAAGTAGAAGCCAGTCTGCCCCACTCTTGCGTCATTCGCTCTTTTGGTATGCCATGTCAGTTTTACCTGCAGACGGATCGCACGTAGGCTGTCATGTGGCCAGTAGGCTTGTGAACTGTTCCACTATGTTAGCATAGCTTGAAGAGCTCTCTTCACAAGTGAGCGCATTTAAAATTTTCACAGCGCTATTAGCTGCTGGCAGTTGTTTTCTGCTGGTTCTAACTGTGTGTAAATGGGAGTGGGCCAGTAATCTATTTTAGGCTTGTAAACCCCAGCTGAGCACCATTTGGCTTTTGAAGTGTTGCCTTCATTTCAAAATGCATTACCAACACTTTTCACTTCGCTATGTCTTTACACTTCAGAGTGGACAGTTTGCGAAAGGAAAAAAATCTGATCAAGCTCTTTTTGGCACAGTAATTTGGAGCATATTAAGTCAAGTTTGTCTATACCACGCAAGTAAAGTGGCAAATGCTAAGCTTGAGTTTTACTGTGCGACTCATAACAGCTTTTGTGATCCTTGGCTGCCCACGTAAGTGAAAGAAAGAGCCAAAGAAACTACAGCGCTCTAGCCTCATTTGAGTGAGTGCAGAAATAATTTTTAATACATGGCTCCGTCCCATGCTTATTCAGTGCTTTTTTTTTTTTTTTTCACCCACAACTTGTGTAATTTGCTATGGTTCTGGCATTATGCTTGAGTTTTTTTTTTTTTTACAACTGCTCTGGCCCTTGACGGAGGATAATGGCAGGTATACTTTTTCTTCATCCAAAGTTAAGCTTGCATTTGGTTTAGTAGGAGTAATAACCACTATTTTAATTGAACAAGTTCCCAGAATTTTATTCTTTTTTGGGAGGGAAAGGTTGTTAGTTCATGGGACTCTTTATCTTTACAATTTTGTCAAGTATTGTTACCACAGGAATAGTATAGTATCATTGGATGCCAGAAGTGCCCTGTCTTGCAGCATAAATCATGCATGATCTGTAATGTGCTTAGCTCAAGTGCTTTGTATGGCATTGAAGTTTGGCAGCAAGTGGGTACTGTTATAAAGTATGTTTTAGCTGAGATTTGGAAGTCATAGAACCAAAAGTACATTCTAGGGCTGCTTCTATATCACATGGGAAGACATCACCAAAACGTTTTTTTTTTTTTTTTCTGCTTTGAAAAAGAGAAAAACTGTTCCAAACATTTGTATCAAACAGCATGATACCAAAAAGCAGTGGTGCTCTGTCACCTGTAGTAAAATCGCAAATCGTTTGATGTACAGTCATGGATAAAAGTATGTGGGATGCGGGTTTGCAGAAAAAAATTATTTCTGTATAAATGAAAAGCATACAAGCATGAAAGGACATGCGTGCTCTATCGAGGCAATGTAATAATAAATTCCTTTCCACAAATTCGCATCCCATAAACTTTTGTCCACTACAGTACACTACTTGGAACAGAGCCCTTTTTGTTGTGTCAGCTGTCGGCTGACAGCTTATAGCTGTCTGTGGTGTTAGCTAGAAGCTCAAAACGCAACAGTTCACTACGGACAGTGAAGCTTAAGCAGTAAGAAAATACCCTTGGGCAAGTTCGGTAAGTGTTGTGTGTGTGTATGTGCATTTCCCGTCCAGAAAACGTACATAACAAGACAATGTGTTCTTTTTATTATGTTTAAATTTTTCTAAGGAAACTAGCTACAACCTGACATCACAGTTTCATTCCTGAGGCTGTCACACATGCATTTAAATTCATTAATTGTGCTCATCTGTTGTCCTGCTTAATGTCTCGCACATTATGTGTATAATGGTGTTCGTGTAGCATATGCCTCCTGGAATAGAAGATGAGGTGCTAAGCTTGGCGTCCATTCAGAGAAAAATGCTCATTGGTACTAGATGTCACTAGCACAAAGTACAGCTGGATGTTTCAACGTAAACTGTAACAAGTTGGCAGACTCATTTAAGGAAGCTTTCTTATTAGCATTCAGAAAAAAAAAATGCAAGGGACAAGTGAATAGCAAAAACACTATAAGTACAGATGCTACCATACAAGTTTCCAAAGAACTGGATGTTGAATGGTTATGTGAAGGTAACATATAGTTTATAACACACTTTGCCACTTATCCTGTGTGTTTTGGATCCATGTCCAGCTTTTTGAAATGACACTGAAAGGTTAAATTTAAAAAAGATAATTACAGTTTATAGTTCCTTAATGATATTTAATGTGTGTGGTATAACTCTCGACATAGCTGCATCACAGCTTACAAATAAACGAGGAATCTCCCATGGCTGAAGTGGCTCTGGGCCTTGTTATAATGTGCGAAGAGCTGTTGCATTGTTTTCATGTGTTTTTGCAGTTTTTACAATGAAGGTAGCACAGTTTGTCGTATGCTGTTTATGGCTTTGCTTTGAAGCTGTGAACAGTTATTAGTAAGTAGAGTAAAAGTGCATTTCTGGTTAATGATTTAGTCTCCGCAGGTTTTGCTTGGTTGGTATTTCAAAGCAAATGCAGCAAAAAGAACATAGAAGGCAGGACAGGTTATTGAAACCTCCACAGCTTAAGCAAGGTTGTGAACATGTGTACCAAGTGACTGCATGAAGGTGAGCAATTGAGTCAAGCGTGTTTGACAGAATCTCCAAAACTACAATACAGGGCACCCTGTGCGCACTGTTGTCACGTGCACATAAGATGGAACTATTTTTTCATTGTGTGTATGCCTGAAAGCAGTGTTTCGTCCACATCATGTATTACAATCTGTAAAGCAAACAGCCTAAAACATGATGAGAAAGATAAGATGCGAGTGAACAAGCATTGCTTGCACCTCATTGCATTATGTGCTTAATTTTCTGGCATTGCCATCAGGGACTAGGCCGAATTGGGCCTTGGCCTTTGTGTGAAAGAAAAGTGTGCTCTCTGAGTGTGGCAACTCGCATACATCTTTCACTCTTTTTGTTCCACTTGCCCTGAGAACCCTCATTGTCATGTGTGAAAAAACCTGTTGTACATACAAGCAGCAGCAGCAGATATCTATTTTAGAAATCATTGCTGTCGCAGAGTAACTGCCATTTTGTAGTGTGTGGTTGTCTGTGAAGTTGATTTTGTGTGTGCGGCAGATACCCTTTACTGAACGTAGGCCTGTACACAGTCCACTCCAGAGTGTAAAAACTGCAGCCTCGTATATATATATATAAAAAAAAAGACACAATGCACTACTGGTCAATTTTGGTTGCACCAATGGCTACATCTCTCTTCATTGGCAGGCTAGAACCATAACTGTTCTGAAAACAGCCAGCTTACATTTCTTCAACAAATGACCGTTGCCAACTGGCAAAGCACAGTCTGTTATTTGCTTTCACACGTGCCACTGTTTGAGCGCTTGATGGCTATGGTTTCAATTGATTTTACAGGCGTGAACCAAGTTTTTCTATTGGCTGTGCATTTGGATAAAAGCTTTTACTGTTTAATGTGGCTAAATTGAAAGAAAAGAATGAGATAAATTGTCAAGACATGTTTTGCAGTCATGTTTTCTCTTAGTGTGTATAGCTTGAATGAAGGCTCTGTATCACTTGTGCGCTTTGAGGAGTAAATAGTCGATATGCTGACGTACGTTTTATGGTTAGCGAGCGAGTCTGAAATGCATAATTCATCTAGCAGGTGACTGCACAGATGCCTCTGAAATTTTGTTTAAATATCTATTGACAGCATGCCAAAGTAAACCACATTGGAAATTGCTCATGTTTTAGCATGGCAGCAGTGTTTTCATGGCAGGTTAGTCTCTTAGAAAGCAGCTAAGAATTACCTCTGCACACTGATGGAGGTTGCAGCCATTGCCTAAAGTGGCTACATTTATGTGATTCAACAACATAGAAAGTGCATGATGCATTTTATGGGTTGGTGCTGCCATTTATGAGCTTAATGTTCAGTGTCCACAAAGGAAAAGCATTAGCACTACCACTAGCACATAAGTGGTCATATGTACAGCAGTGCTTTACAGAGGCAAGCTGTGGGAATAATGATGTATGAACTTTGCCAAAGTTTTAAGCAGAAGGGGTTTGCTTCTGGACCATACTGTGTGGCTTGTTTTGCAGCACTGGCATTCCATATCTTTTGAAGGTGAAAAGGACTCTTCTCATCCCTCCAGAAATTGGGAGTTTCACGGATGCTACAACATCCCCACTACACGGCTCAGAAGCAAACCCATTGGGCTCTTTGCTTTTGGCAAAGGCTGTAAATCACTTTTGTAAGAGGTATGCACACACTGGGATCGCACAGCTTGAAGTATTGCCATGTTACTTTCGACAGTCGAAGGTTATAAAGAGTTGATGTTTCAATCATTTCGTCCATGGTAACCTTTGTTGAAATTTCTTGACGTCCCATGTAAGTGGTTGCAAAAATATTTAAGCCAGGCCAGTTTGGGACTGGACCTTTGTCCATTTTGTGTACTAAACTTAGGTTGGTGGCTAATGTCATTCGTCCATTTTTGAAACAAATGCTCATTGATAGGTCCACAGCTGCTGGTCTCATGAAGTGTACTGTGTTTGGATATTTTGATCTCATGTCCAGTATTTATATTAAAGTAACATGTATGGTTGATAATGGGAGGTTGTAGGATGGTACTTTAAAATGTTTAACAGGAGCATACATTAGAGAAAAGTTTGACATAACATATTTTTCACCCCACACTTACTTTGACACATTGTGGAATAGAATACCAGATATTCAGTGCAAAATGTTGGCTGTGATTTTGTAACATTAGTGTGTGCTTTATTCTCAAACATCTGGTCTTCAAGGAATCAATATTTAAAGGGCTCCAGATTTCAGAGCTTCAAGATGCGAGCTACACTGCCTGGCTTGATGCCACAATATCTTATGATGCCCACCAGCACAAGTATCTGCATGTGCACTCCTATCTTCCCTCAATTATCAGCATTAATCATTATTTTGTTGCACCGCCTGCTACCGCAAGACATCATGGGATTCTGTGTTGTGGCTCTTATCTTCAAACTCTGTATCTGCCGCTAATAACTGCAGTATGAAACATTCCAAAAGGTGTTTTATCAAATGATACTTTACTGCCAAGTGCAGGCCTGTACTTTCATTTTTGTTCTCAGTTTATGACACACAGGAATATCATGTAGCACTTTCATCAGAGTAGCATTTTTCACAATCCATACTTCTGTAACCTAGTTCACGGTATTACTATCTTTTTTTCTCTCCCTAAGTGTTGTGTATCTTTTTAGAGAATGGCACCACCAGCACTGCAAAAAGGCAGAAAGCCACACAAGAAAAATAGCCATGCACACTTGAGAGTTCAGAGGATAGGCTACTGAGGCTTGATTTGCATGAACAAGTACTTATCAACATGTTAGCTGACTTAACAGCAGTAACTGTAGACTTTGCTAAGACACATGGGATCTGACAGATAAGAAAGAAAGCTCAGTTTGAGTTGTTTCTGAAGATGTAATGAATTTGAAATGATTTCAGAAATGTGCACTGTTACTAGCTAGGCCAAAGGGCTGCACTGTAATGTACTGTAAACCCACTGTTGCTGCTATCCCTTACCATTCAGTGAGCACTAAGAGACAATAGTCGCTTGTGTGCAGCAAGGGCTGGCTGCTTGTTGGAAGCAGTGGCTGGGGGATTCACTTTGCTGGCCAGTCGTAAATATGGTCTCCGTCCTGCTGCTCGAAGTGGCTGACTGATGTGTGTGTGAAAACTTTAGTCACTGTCAAGAATGTACGCATTGTGCTTGTATGAGTCTCGGGGCAACACAGCAGAGCCACTGAGATGCTTAGCTATGCTTGTGAGTGCTAGCATAACATCAGATTTGTACAGCTACTGACTTTGAAGCCAGAATGCCCTGCGAAGCTTGGACTTACTTTGTAAATGCTAGAGTAGAATGGTCTTCAGTGCCATTTCTTGTCAGGTAAATGCATAATTCACTGTGCTGACAGCTCCACTATGGTAGCTTAGAATCATGACAGAGCTTAGAGCTTGTCCAGTGTGAATGGCAGATGTCAAGGTGCTGCTTGTTTAAATTATGGGAAAGTTGTTCAAAGCTGCAGGCAAAGCTTAAAATTGTGCTGTGTTTCCTGTGGTAGAGTACAGTAGAACCTCATTACAGTAGCTCATTTGTGGTAAAATGCAGATACAAAAAAAGAGGTTTAGGTTATGCAGGATTCAGGTTTTTATGTTCCCTTGCATGGGTTTATTGAAAAGTAAAGGGAGAAGATTAGGCCAAAATCAAAATATGTGCAGCTTTTTGCGAGTAATGCACAAATGATAACCTTGCTAGTAAACAGATGATTATTTTCAAAAGCAGTCAGCAGGACAGTAATAGGAAAGAGACCTTTGAAATATCATTTTTCATTGAAATTAACTGTGTATAATGTCAGATATTGCAAGCAGAGTTGCACAAACTCAAATTTTTTTCAGGTGGCAGAAATAAGCCTATAATTCAGAGACTCTGTGAAGCTCTTGTACTGCAAAAGATATGTTTCCGATTAGCTGCTGAGAATTTTTTTGGAGAGGAATGGTATTACTGTAATGAGGTTGTACTGTATTGTGGACATTAATCTTGCAGTGTTATACTCAATCATTCCAGGCAGATCACAACCACTTTTTAACCGGTGTATATGCATTTAGTCTGCCAGCTATGTCTTTAGGGTTCCATATTACATATTCCACTAGTTTCCCTGGTCATCTGGCTACAGTCCTGTTGGTTCCACTAATCATGTATATTCTCTGCCTTCCTTTTCCTTTCTTTTTTAATTGGTAGCACAAAATGTTCTGTTTTCACAGTGTCGTCTGTTTATGTGACTGCACTGGTGAAGCCTTGCAGATAAATAAAGGCAGTTTGTATACACCTAGTGACAAGGAATATAGGTGTAGCAATCAGACTAGGGATATGAACACAGCCAGCATTCATAATTAAGGCCTCATCTCATGCTGTCCAAACCTTTACGTTGCCAAAACAAGGCTAAGCTGTGTCTAGAGTTTCATGTGTATGGAAAAAGTACAAAAAGATGAAACCCGTCTTCCTCCGCCCTATGAATGCCTTTTCGTGTCCCACAAAACAGGATCCCCAGGTAGTACAATGACAAATTTGCCAAATTTTTAAAGCCTATAATCTGTTTCCTGCACTGTCACCCTTCTATAAGGAAAGGCAAGACACTGTCTTATGCATAGCCTAAGAAGTGTGTTGGCACTTGTTTTGTGCTGTGGTTCCTTTTAGAATAAATGCTGTCCTGCCTGATGTGTGTGTTCCTTTATTGCTGCCTCATGTATATTCTGGGTCACATTCTATCATAGCAGTTGTTATACTTAACTTTCCATAAACATAAAAATATTATTTCAGGCATCCTGAAACATGTTTAAAAAAGTTGTGCCCCGCATATGCTGGTAAGAAGCAAGTGATGAAATTCTACCATGGCTGGTAAAATACGTCGCATTTAGCATGAAATACATACAAATCTTTTTCTTTTTTTTCTTTTAATTTTTTTTATTTATTTATTCTCAGAAACAGTACACAAACAGTTGGTTGGACCTATAGCCTTCACGGCTAATGAGGGGTCCAAATACAAAACAAGCACAATATTACTGCAGACCGTGTAAATAAAAAACTTCAAGATTAACACACACAATTGAATTCATTCCTACATTTCCATGGAAAGTAAATAGTGTTTTAAAGATGCCGAAAAGTTATTTTTTTCTTTAACTTCATTTGGGATTTCATTCCACACATGGGCTCCGCTGTATTCTAGGAGTCTCCGGCCGTACATATTGTAACAAGGTGGTCTCGTCTCACTAAACCTCTTTAGCAAGAATCTACAAGAAATTCTTTTCACTGTCGTGTGATCTCATTCCTTTTGTAGATACCAATTGCATTGTGCCCGTCTTTGTACAATTCTTTCCATGCACAATCGTTCGGGACCCCGCCGCGGTGGCTCAGTGGTAAGGTGCTCGTCTACCGAGCCGGAGTACCCGGGTTCGAACCAGACCGCGGCGGCCGCGTTTCGATGGAGGCGAAATGCAAGAGGCGCCCGTGTGCCGTGCGATGTCAGTGCACGTTAAAGATCCCCAGGTGGTCGAAATTATTCCGGAGACCTCCACTATGGCACCTCTTTCTCTCTTTCTTTCACTCCCACCTTCCTCCCTTCCCTTACAGCACGATTCAGGTGTCCGCCAAGATATGTGAGACAGATACTGCGCCATTTCCTTTCCTCAAAAACCAATTTACCACAGTCGTTCGGAGGCTTGAGACTGTAAAAAAATCGAGGATATTTGCATTGCTCTCCAAAACAATAGCGTGAACAAACCCTTCAGACATGTTTAGGTTAGTGTAGGTTTGCACTTAACGCTACGCATCTTGACCAATCAATGCAGTATTTTTGCTGGTATTGACAAAAAGTAGTGGCACACCTTATTTGTACTGTGCCCAATGATCTCGTGTTGCTGATGCCATACCACGTTAGTCTGATGTGCTAGTGGTAAATGCTACATTACCTTAGTGATTTCTTCAATAAATGTGTTAAAAAATCCAAACCAAACAGGCATCAGTTGAGCTTTTCAGTTAGAATTTGAAGCCTCAAGTGATCAGTCCTTAACAGCTTCTGTCGATACTGCAGCTATGTGGTAAGGTGTGTAAACAAAAGCTGAATTTAGTAATAAGTGTGATACAAAAACAGTAGCAGCAACAAATAACTGCATATAATGTGTACCTTTGAAATAAGGCATTGTTTAAAGTGTGTACAGCAATCTTCCTGTTCCATGCTTACACCTACTTGCCAAAAAATGGGTTCCACGCAAATTTTTTATTTGTTGTTTGGCTACATATTAGCTTGTATTGTAGAAGCGGCACATACAGTGCAGCACAGATAGTGCTTTTTTGCGTGTGATCTTGGCATGCCACGAAAACCACATAGGTTAAGAGTAATGTTGCCCTGAAGGACCCAAAATAGTATGACTTGGCTAGAAATACTCTAGTGCCAGCCGAAGTGTTACTTCATTTTGCTTCCTGCAGTATGTGGCCTACAAATTTGGCATGAAACACAATTTAGGATTTCACAGAAGAAAATGTACAGGCCTCCTGCAAGGCTCTGCAGATGGCTTCATTTATAATTGGATTTGCTCATGCTTGGAAGTCTGCCATGACAACCCTGTCAACAAAATGAAAATGGCGGAGGTGAAATTTGAATTCAGATGAAGAGCTCCCGGAATCTTCACCTTCCCCCGGGGCATAAAAGAAACAGTGATGGCTACTCCACAGCTGCCTCTTCCCACAGGAGTTCCAACTCCCAGGCCTATGTGGTTCGCACTCCCATTGGTTAGCGGGTGAATACAGGACTTTTTGGCTGCCTACACCTCATGCTGATGCTATATATTTTTTAAAGCAACCAACTCAGTAAAACTTCTTCAAAGTGGTCACTGGTATGCACATTGCAGCCAGAAATGCATTGGAGCAAAAAAGAGCAGGCAAGTCTGACATAACACTTTTTCTAGGCGCGTAACCCTTGGGAATTAAACAAGCTGTAGATGCTACCACGTGGTGCTGAAGGAATTTGTGACAACTCTACATGGCTCAGTAACTCAAAATATGGTAGGGCTCAGTAGCCCTGTCATATGCTAGCCATCCCGGTTAGCCCAGTTGGTAGACAGACTGCTCCGGTGAAGCGGTGGTCCCAGGTTCGAACCCTAGACCAGAACACATTTTTCTTTTAACTGTGAAGTGGCTGTGGAAGCTGTACAGCTTTCCTTTTTAGCCGTATGTCTGCACTTGGGTGGATATCAATGAGTAATTACTCCCTTTTAACAAGTCAAAATAAACTTCAGACTAATGAGTCTACAATAAAAGTCCATAAAATAACTTGCAAATCTATGTCTGAAGGAAGCCAACAGATACTGAAGCCAAGAAGTATAGGGGAATGTCTCTATATTTTTTAATTTGTGGTGTTCATCAATAGATGATTAATAGTGTTGGTTGGTTTATGGGGTTTGACGTCCCAAAGCGACTAAGGCTATGAGAGACGCCGTAGTGGAGAGTTCCAGAAATTTCGACCACCTGGGGTTCTTTAACGTGCACCGACATCGCACAGTACACGGGCCTTTAGAATTTCTCCTCCAAAGAAATTCTTATTTCACTGCTTAAAGATAACTGATTAGAAAATAGAATGCAAAATCTGTCGTGGAGTTTATGAACTAAGGCTGGACCAGTTTACAAATTACCAACGAAATAATATATGTTATTGGATGAATTCATGAGCATATCTGCTAAGTATCTGTGCGGGTAAAAACTCAAATATTCAAATTTTGGCTGAGGAGATAGCATAACAGCGGCTATAGACCATTTTCGTTTCGAGTAATGTGTATAGCCATGCTGAAAACACTGGGCTGTAAATACGAATATTCTTTTTCCTGCTGCACCCAGCAACACTTGCGGGTGCACAATAAGAAGTGGTTTACTGTAGTCAGCTCGGCAATCGCGCCTCTACATGATTCATATATTTTTTATTTGGAGTGTACGAGGCTGTGTGCAAGATGTGTATGACCAAAGCTTCAATAAAACATTCCTGAACATTGCAAGTCTTCCATTCTTTCAATAGGGTGGCAATCTGGGCTAGTTGGAGGATGTTCATCTTGAAAACGGAGTTACTGCGCTTCTGTTACCCATGTTTTCTAGCACAGTAACCTCATTTTCAAGATTAATTTTCAATGGGGGCTTCATAAGATGCAGCTTGTTTACTTTCTTACCCCATGTAGCCTGCCATTTACATTTCAAATTACTATGCATCATATGAAATCTGTACGGGGCACATTTAATCTGACTGCAATGTTTCAAGGTTGTGCGTTTCTACTTTTCCCAACAAGACTTTGCACTAAGCTTCTGTACCTACTGTTATATTATTTGTCTCCTATTAAGGGTCTGAGAATTTCTGCGCAATAGTGCCATAAGCAGGCTTGGGGAAGTGGTGTAGATAATGCTGTGTTCCATTTTTTTTATTTTTGTTATGGTGATGTAGCAAAAACTGGGCCGTCAAAACTGGCATGCACTGGCAGTTACATTTTCTCCCATCTCTCTTCCAACACTTCTCCCACTTCCAACATAACTGTCGTTCTTGAGCTGTGTGTGTAAAACTCCATGCAATTTTCGTCTTTTTATGCAGTGCAAAGGATTCCTGTAAAATTTCTTCCTGTCGTGTTCCTCTTTTATAGAAGTGATTTAAGAAGAAATCACAATACGAATGGTGTACCAGGTAGTGGATCATGTTTTGGGGCAACACTGGGTAGTTCCAAGTACGCCCAATTGCTGGCACCTTTCCTCCTCAAAGCAGAGAGGCTGAACATAGTAATAGCTTGTCACGCCATGATGACAGCCAATGACAAACATGCACCACAAGAAGTTCCTGTATAACTGCCATGCATTTGAAACAAGTGTTCTCAATCCTTGAGGTGTAGAGCACCAAAATGCCAACCTATGGGCAGGCACTACAGTTTGTGCTAAAGGATGTTGCTTTTCCCTTTCATTTTGAGCAGTCATAAGTCACTGGATGTTTCACAATTTTCTGCCTGATACTAAAGAAAGCACACTGCTAATGCTAAAAGCAAACGGTGTTTTTAACAGTTACAATTAATGAAATTCTTTAACTAATGAACAGACAAGCTACTTAATAATCTGTTGGCCAGCCATCCTGTCATTAAGAGATATTAATACACAGGTAGACCAAGTTCAAGTTGTGTAGGAGATTTTATATACATTTTTGTTTACTTCAACAAGAAAGAAATGACAGCTGTCAAAAGGGATGGCAGGGCACATCTCAAGAAGGGTTTCTCAGACTTCATCCTCATTCAAAAGCATGTTTGGAATACCATTGGTAATTGGAAATTTCCTTCCTGTTTCAGGGCATACAAGCTCTCCAGCAACAACCTCCACCTGAAAGAAGTAAAACAAATAATAAAGATCTACGAGGCAGACATTCAATTGTGGAATAAAAATTTGCAGTCTCAATCTTGGCCCTGTCTTATCAATGCAAGCAGCCCCAAAATGCTAATTCAGCCTGTCTGTAGGTTTGATTTTGGGAGCGTATTTTGCTTATAACAACTTAGTATCACTTTACAGCATTGTATACAATCAACATGCAACATGCACATAACCAACTGCAATTCAAGCATGTATTTAGGTACGAGATCTATCACTGAAAGCATGACTGAAATATGTCACCCTGTGCTAGCAAAAGATCCGATATCTAATCCTGCACAGAAAATGTGTTTGTGGACCAGCATACACAGTATGATGAACCAGGAGAAAGATGAGTGATCGTTCTGTAACAAGCTTCATCACTGAAAAATCTCTTACTCAATTACCTTATTTGCATTCTAACAGTACAAAATGCAAGCACTCACACAAGTGCCTTTTATGACAACGAAGCCATCCTTGGTTGAAGCATGGCCACTTACCTCAAACAATGTATGATGGACTTGCTTCAGAAATTCCTCGTTGTGCTCATAGTCTGGCACTAATGTCTTCGGCAGATGTGAACCACAGCCAATCTGGAGAAGATACAAACGCTTAGAGAAACTGCAGCGCAGTGAGCTACGAGTAGCACTCAAATCACGCGCACCATGCTCGTACGCGCACCATGCTCGTACACGACCTTAGCACGTGCGCTTGTTTCGCATCCGACGTTAGGCAGCAAGCACGACGTTAGGCTCTAGCCCAACACGTGTAACAAGCGCACGAAAGGCACCATAGACAAAGGGCATTAAAGCACAGCCGCATCAACCATTTCGCGGATTAAATCAGCCGTAGGCGTGGAAGAAAAAAAAAAGGGCTATTCAATAAGCAGCAGGTCAACGGAACCCGAGAGAAATACCGGACAAGACATAACTGCTAGCTAGGAGACCCAGCGTGCTTACGCTCTCGGCTGCTTGGTAAAGGGCGTCCCAGTCCAACTTGGGTATCATGCGGCACACGAACTCTGGATTAAAGTCCACAGAGATCACCTTTGTTTCGCTTGCCTGAAATAGAGAGGAAAACAAAAGTTTTCGCGGGGTTCTTTTAAAACAGGAATAAGTCAGAGTTAAAACGGACTTACAACAATGCCGAGAGGAAAACCGGTGTTGACTCCTTTTATGCACTTAGAAGTCATCATGTTGTGCGTAAGCAGCTTCATGTCGCCGTTGGATAACTAATACTACGACTTCACCGCCCGATTTTAAGCTATTAACTAGACCAAATCACTGTTTACAAGTGACAGTTCACCAAACTGCTTACGAAAGCGCTAGCATGGGTGAACACGCCGAACACAGACCAACGAGTACGCACATGGATACGCACGCGCACCATAGAGAAAGATATTGGTAAAGAGCGGACACTCCCATAGGGCCCAGCGGCCCATTTGACTGCAGCGCACCAAGCGGGCGGAGTCTCATAACATCCGGTTTCGATTTCAACGCGCGCAGTTTGAATGGCTGCATGCGCTGCGCCTCGCTGCCTGGGACGACTTCCGGTTCCGGTTTCAGGGGCGCCCGGTTTGAATGTTAGCATACGCCGCGCCCCGCTGCGCCGTTGGCAGCGTATAATTAAATAGATTTCGAGTGCTTTTGACCAGCCATGAACGCAGCTGCATCACAGCCTTTGCCAAATATTAGCACTCGACAAAAGACACCAGGTTTTTAGTGAAATGAGAACATTTATTTTGTGCAACATAAACAAAGCCGTGGGATGCGGAAGATGGTTCCTGGCCTCCTGCTCAAGGTGATCCTGTTGCGGCACCACGGCACCAGCAGGTGTTGCCGACGGGTGGCATCACCTGAAAAATTCGCAAGTATGGTCATTCTCAGTCACCTTATATTGTAACTCTGTAAACAGTGAAAAGGTGCGAAAGCGGCGAGGGAACGAAATTACGAGCGGAGTAAACATGTTTTTGCGAAACTCGCGTGCTGAACGTCGTTGCGCAAAGTACAATACACATACCGTACTACACGGCAGATACCAATCAGCTTTTTGCAAGCATTTCTACATTCCCCGACGTTATTGTCTACCTTCGAAAACCTAGGTGGACAGCAGAGTACGCGGTTTGTTCGAGAATATTTCGTACAAAGACGGCCACAACACGGACTACGAACCAGAAGTACACAATGTGTTAGGAGCACTGAGAAATACACGGGTGCAACGTATGTTTTAAGAAGCATAGAAAAATTGAACTATCGGCGCAACAGTTCTTGGTTTTCAAGCTCTTAAGAGTTTAGAAAGCCCGACGCGTTGCCTTTTTTGCCGGTTTTCAAAAGCGCATCCCTGTGTTGTCAATGCACGGGCGAAATGTGCGTTTCCACGAGCGCAGATAACGGACTCTTTCACACGTACTACATACAAACATACGTACTACAAGAGTAAGGTTTTCGAGCTTTTCGTGCGTCATCTTTTTTTTCCACCAGTCTTGAAAACTACGGTCCCGTACTTGCTGCGCGGGAACGGTCGTCTTCGCCGTTCGCCCACTTTCAAAAAAGTACATTTTAAC
Source organism: Amblyomma mixtum (assembly GCF_055824585.1). NCBI lineage: Eukaryota > Metazoa > Arthropoda > Arachnida > Ixodida > Ixodidae > Amblyomma > Amblyomma mixtum. The sequence continues at coordinate 130,693,445 of NC_143014.1, read as the reverse complement.
CTTACACCGACAAATGTCACCCATAAGAAGTTACATATTGTCGGGGGCCATACAAAAACGTGACGTCCCGAGAAAGCGCGAAACCAAGCAAAACAAACCGCTAGGCACAGCGCGTCGGGCCACAGGCCGTGGGCAGGTTTTTTTTTTTGTTTCTACGCACCGACCGGCTAGGCTGCATCATGCAGCATCATTCCTCCCGCCGCTCCCGCCACGGCGTAGCATGACACAGCGTGCGCGCGCCCTTCAGAACTGCGCCGGCGTACTAAGCTAGAGTGCTCGAAATGCAGCGTAATTTTGCATAAAGTGCTTGAAATGTAGCGTACTTTTGCAAAAACAAAACATTCCTTCCTTGACGTTGTCACAAACTGCAAGAATGCCGTGAACAACAGCCGGCTGGCCACAGAGCGAGCGCGCCGCTTCACGAACTGCAGACAGGCAACGGCAGCCGGCGCGGCCGCCTAAATTGCATGCAATACAGCGTACTTCGACAAATAAACATTTCTCACCTTGCCGCCGTCATAAACAGGAGGAGTTCTGCGTCGAAGGGCAAGAGAGACGAAAAAAATTGCGGTCTGCCCGCACGAGCAAATACGCCGCACGCTTTCACGCGCACAAAACAGCCCACACGATGCTCCGTTGTCTGCCACTCGGATGGGTCTGAGCCGCCGCGCCGGCTACCCGCCCGCGCGCGCGCGTTTAGAGACTGGTGGCGCCATCCTGGAGTTGGAAGATTATCTAGTGGAGGAGGAGGATTGCGCGTCATTTCCTGGGGCCAGATTTCGCCGAGTGTCCGCTCTTTACCAATATCTTTCTCTATGCGCGCACTACAGAAGAGCCGTCGTTGCCGCCGAAGCCGAGGCTGCCGAGGCCCACTAGGTGGTTTACCGGAGCGGGCGCTAGTGAAGTCACCGGAAGTTGGACGGCATGTCGCAGAAGCTCGGTGTTTGCTGTGTATTTATTTGAACGAAAACATCTTCAACGGAGGTCCCCGCTGCTGCTGGCAGACTTTAGTCACCCCTCAAGAAGGGACAGAGTTGGTCCCGAAACGTTGGGCAAAATTAAAATATTGGTTGGCGTCAGTTTTTTCTCTCAACTTGCTGTGTATTTCAATGCAAAAAGTCGCGTCACTCGCCTTTCGTTCTCAGTTTTTTGTGTTGTTCTCGTGTAACGTCTGCTGTAATACCAAAGGAATAAGCAAGCTCAAAGCGAGGAATGTGAGCATTGTTTAGAGAGCCCTATAATTTCAGAGAAACCGAAGATGACAGGCATGTTCTTGTTTGGCAACGTCTGGTTAGCCTGGTGTCAGCCAACGTTTGTGTCAGCAGCGAGGTATAGGCAACCTGCAGTGTAGTTTGCAGGTACATGTGGCGCCGTCTCGTGGCCGAAGAGACAAGCACTGAGTAGGCAGCTCGGCGCGGCCCGACCGGCTCTGCTTCCCGAGGAAGGCGCAAACAGCGAGTTTGTGCAGCTTTGCGGATTTTCTGGAAGCTTTACCTCGGCCATCCTACGCCATGGATGTCGGTCGCACTCGTGAAAAAAACCAACCGGAGATACTGTTGCGTGAAGGACTGTCATACCCGAGAAGGGAACGGAGACGTGAAGCTGTTTCGTTTCCCTGCAAGGCCGTACGGGTCAACCCGGCGACTGAAGTGGATCGTCGCAGTGCGTCGTGTCAAGGAAGTTGCACTGGTGTTATAATTCACGTGAAGCTAAGAGGAGAAAAAAAGTATAAATGTGGAGCGGCTGAATGAAGCTATAATATTGAGCGTTCATTAAATTCGCCGCTAGTAGTTCTCTTCCTTGGTATCGTCGAATTGCGGTCGCGCTCCCGCGTTGAGAAGCCATTTTCTGGTTCTGTCAGAACAACGGTCTTCAAATCAGGATTCGTCGCGTTCGAAAGCAGGGCTCTTGGTCGCGGTTTTGTCCTATACTGGTACTCAAGTACGTGCGCTCAACGTTAGCGCGTACGTGTCGAGGTACCATGAATTAAAGGCAGCACGCCTCGCGGGGTGAGTCGCAGGTGATTAATTCAGGTCCCACTCCCGTATGCCGTTCCCTTATGTGTTTGCCCGTCTCGCGCAGATTTCCATGCTTTGCCTAAGGGGTGAGTTGATTTTACAGTGCTTTGTGTCATACAAATTTGGTTGCATTATATTTTAGTGGTGAAGACTTCTTCAACTGCAGCCCAAATGACAACACAAAAATATGTTCAAAACACTTTGTCCGTGGTGAAAACAGTACCACTGAAACGCATCCCGGTTATCTCCCGACAAGCAAGGTCATACATGAAACTGCCCTAACATTATTAACAACCTGAATTCAGCTGTAAACACCTCGATACCGCGGGAGTCATAAAGAGGCTCACTGTGTGGTTGCTTGGACGTTCAGTCTGGGCTCGATAGATGCAATTCTTTCTGTACACCCACCACTGTTTACTGTGCTTTCGATTACACGCTACGGGAAAAATTCACATAATCACGGGTCCCGTGCATCTAAACTTTGTCCCTTTATGTTTTTCAAAATCTATTTTCCAGATCAGTTACCAATGCAAAGCGGCGAGACGGTTGCTTACACATGCACTGTACATGCACAAGTTGAACGTCGTACACGTGTTTGCCCCGCTGAGACTGACACTTCGCCGAAATTTCAGCGCCGTCCGTTTCCTTCACTGAGTGAACATGGTTGCTCTCGTAAAGGCGACATCCTTTTTAGAGCTCCGGTCGCCGAAAATACACACCGATGGCATCAATAGGCTTGAATCCGCAATATAAAACAACCGACATTATCAAATTCCTACTGGGCATGCACGCCGCAAAGAACGACCGCCTACCCAGTACCAAAAAAACATATGGTGGCGGCGCTGTAAGCAGCGCGACAGCGGCGCCGCCTGGCTATTGCAGGTTGCCTCATAGTTTAGTTTAGACGTGACAACATATTTAAACAAAAGAACGCATAAAATCGACATAAACGTTTAGAATATTCTATTTCAGCTTGAATACTCACCTATAATAATACAATTGTTAGGTTTTCTTTTTATATTTAGTTGAAATGTTTTTCCGCCATATTTGGACACATGACCATTTTGCCATCGCTATTTTTGATGGAGGAAAAAAAAACTCTTTTTCTTCCTCCATGCTATTTTTTCTTCCTCCGTGATCGCCGGCCCTTCGGTTCGGGCCTTCTCGTTTCGACGGCTGCCGGCGCGCTGGTGCCCGGAGACGCTTCTCCGCCTCTCGCTTTGGATAACGAGCTGCCGGACGGCACAAAACATGGCACAAAATCTTAGTGTGAGTCCGCACAGAACGTGTTGGCGCTGAAAAATGTTTTCTTCAACCAAATCATTTACTCGTCCCTTTCAGACTGCCCGCATCGGCTCGAATGTGTCAACAGACCGCGGTCAGCTACCTGCGCGTTCATATATTATGCGAAGTATATTACTAGAGCTACACTACAGCCCGTCGAGCGCGGCGGTGGAGCTACCATTGACCTTTAGCGTGACCACGTGACACCACGTGACAACATGACGTCACAGCAGAGGGGAGAGGGGCTGCCGGCTCGCGCGGTCGGCCGCGGCGGTGGAGGCTCCACATCAGAGGCGCGGCGGCTGAGTGACAACATGACGTCACAGCAGAGGAGAGATGGGCTGCCGGCTCGCGCGGTCGGACGCAGCGGTGGAGGCTCCACATCAGAGGCGCTGCAGTGACCACGTGACTCTACAGCAGCGGTATAAAGCTGAGCTTGCCTCGCTCTCCGGGCTGCCACGGCAATCCTTGCTACACTTCTAGTGGTTGTATAAAATGACCAAGTATTCAACCAAGGAAAGCCATGTATTACCAAGCCTAGCCATCAATATGCTTCGCATCTGACTAGGCTTAACCTTAGCTAAGCCTCAGCCATTTTTCAGTCAGTTCACCTTCTAACATTATTGGCGGACTGCAAAACTTGTGTAACTGCCGATTAAAAGCGGGCCAATGCCTTAAAGCTTGCGTTTTAGAGCTCGATATTTTTGCCGACTGGAGGAATATGTGCTCACCGCTATCAAGAACGTTCGCTGCTCAGCACTGCACGCGACTTAAAACGGAACGTCCGCGTGCGTGCGATCGCCGACCGATTATTCAGATATCTACTTTATCCTCCGTTAACATTCCGGCTTCCAAAGAAAGAGTATGGATGTTCTTCGAGGACTCTTTCAGAAGCTCGGCGACCTTCAAAAGTGCTCCGGAGTTCAGCCCCGCAGATGTAGCCAGCCGAAATAAGCGGAAATATGCAATGTCTGGTCATGATAAATTTCACCGCTGTCCCATGCATTAGTGCACTTCTGTAGAGATTTGCAGTGGGCGACAGAATTGCATGTCGAAGTGCCTTCTTTGAGGACTTCTACAAAAGCTCAGTTGCCGCTTCCACCGCGCTAGCGTTAAAGGGGCCCAGAAACACAATCTTAGTTGACTGTTTTGCCAGTTGATCGCACACGGTGAGTTACAATGGTGCTATTAGCGTCGGTAATACCACATAATTCCGTTTTTTAACATTTTAATGTCCTCCCAAAAACAAATTCATGGCTCTGATGATGTCCCCACACAGTGGCGGGTTTTAGCAGCGGATATGACATAACCTGGCGCGAGCTTGATGATTGGACAAGCAGTAAATTAAATAGAGACACATACATTTTGTCACCTGTCGGTGTTTTATATTAGATCAATAAAAACAACTTGTTCGTCTTAGATAAAAGCCCTGCAAAGCAAGTAAAATAAAAATACACCACTAGTGGCGGCAACTGACAAAGGACAGGGTTAATTGGAGAGACATGGGAGAGGCTATAGTTCACTATAGGAGAGGCCTTTGCCCTGCAGTGGGTGTAGTAGGCTCATGATGATGATGATGAGTAGGGGCTCTGGCATGGAAACGACACTGCCAGTCTCAGCAAGAACGAGTTACAGAGAGCAGGCAACCATGGAGTGCAAACTTCCGCGACGTGCTCTGGCAGGCTGTTTTGATTGGTTGCGCCAGGTGCCGTTATTGAGAGAGCGAAATAGGAGTGGGAAGCCCCGCCAAAATCGAGTTGAGGGCAGCATTTTGTTTGCTTGTACTTTGAAATTTCTTCATTGAATAACTCCCGTTCCTGTGCATCGATTCCTGTAATTCTTTTTAAGTCAGCATCTGTGTGACATAAAGAATCCACCTGAAGTATAGCCGGTATCCCCCCAAGCAGTGTTTCGCAGCCCCTTTAAGTACGGATGACAGTTTAGTGAGCACTGTGCCGATGCCAAGGAAGCACCGATCATTGTCAACGGTGAGATACCTGACAGGTATGTACTGATGTTCTGCTATTCCCGCAGCTAATGCTGGCGCTGAAAACAACTGACTCGCGGCGTTTGTGATATGTTTATTTTTCCGTGGAACAACACATTAACGTTCTGTTCTGCTTGGAAGTAGCATGAACTCGCAAGACAGCTAATCCAAGAACGGCGCCAATTGTGTAGCTGTTTCTTTTATGTATCAAGCGCGTCTATTTTTCCGACACTGCACCACAGGGATATTAGCTCTAGATATTAATTCAACAAACAGCAAAATTCATTCACAGGTAAATTAATTCAATAATACGCATGACATCCGTATCACAGTTGGGTTGTTTAAGAGTCACTTCACGTTCGTACACAAGCTGCGCAGCAGTGTTTCGCACTGCGTGCCGGTGCTGCTAACGCCGGCTTCGAAGGCCAGAAGTGGCGGAACTCCTAGTGGCACCATCTGTCGAGTACAGAGGAAACTGCTCTCTGTAAACGGTCTATAGTTGAGGCGAGGTGGCGGCAATGGCTTGAGGCGGAGTTCGCACATGTGAATAGTAGAAAATGAATTTCGTCCAGACCATCGGCTCGAAGGCATTTAGTTCGTCCATACGGAGATACTCGATGCTGAGCAAGCGTACGACAGCGTACTGTACCCTATGCCGTGCTTTTGCCCATGTTTTTACCTCCCTGCCGGACGTGGGGCCTCCGGAGCTTCTGCTGGCCAACATTCTACGTCTCTGTGAGGAAAACACGGTCGTTGTGCACTTCGGGTCCTCGATCAGCCCCATCGCACTGAAGAAAGGTAGGCGCCAAGGGTGTCTGTCGTCGCCACTCGTATATTCTATACGGCAAGCATCGAGCGAGAGCTGCTTAGGTCGCAGATTGGTTTCCGCCTCAGCTGCCTTGGATGACGACCGCCGCGGACGATCTAGTACTGTGGAATACCCCCCAAGGATTTGCGATTTATGCTAAACAACTGCCAGAAAGTGGTTACTCGTCTGAACCCGTGGCTCAGTTCCAAGAAGACGGTGGTTTTCTGTTTGGCTGGAACCAACACGGTGGATTAAAAGTTAACCTTGGAAAATAAGACCTTTGCCCGGAGTTTATAGTTCCGATGTATGGGGGTGGAGATGTTTGCTGAAAATCCGTTACGGCCTAGGCTACCGACAGGCTGCCCTTACCTTCTGTGGCACTGATTTGATCAGCCAGTGGAGATTACGCTATGCTGAATGTGTGGGCTGTAGAGGTTGCCGAGATGGCAGGGTTGCAGAGTTGGGCCGTCTGCTAGGCCCAGCCTGGACCCATGCTAGCGGACGGAGCCGAAGCAATGAACACTCTCAAGACCGGAAGCCAAAGACCCTTTATTTCTGCCAGCGTCTTTATTTATAGGGCTGAACAAGCGCCCTCTACACCTCCCCTTCCCGACACAGATATTAGTTTGGGCTTAAAAAGAAATAAGAAAAAAGTGCCCTGCCCGCACCGACCCCCTTCCCGACACAGTGACCCCCATCACGCACACGACACAGCTCACTGTCTTGTCGCATCCATCACAGGTTCAGTCTGCGAGGTGTCCTCACACGTCGGCCGGATCATGTAGTTCGCCCAGGTGGTGACAAAGAGGGGAGAGCGTCCAGGACTTCTTCTGGCGAAGACTGTAGCATCTCACGATGAGGTGAGGGACCGTGCAACCTTCGAGGTGGTGTAGAAGCAGGGCTGCTGTCAAGTGCACTCGTCGGAGTCAACAGCGTGCTTGAACTCTGAGGTTCAGTGCTTGTGCCCGAGGACTCCCCTGATGCTGCTTGTGTTTGAGTAGGCAAGGTCGAGTGGCCGTTGTCATTCCACACAAGCTCTGTCGACAGTGGAACAGAAATGTCATTGACAAAAGGCATCAAATGAATCCTGTAGCGGACTAAAACCTTAGTCGGTGTCTCCACCACATAGGAGCGCGGTCAGGCTGCTGGATTAAGTACCACCGCAGGAGTTTTTACATCTCGGATCCAAACACGATCCCCAGCTTCTAGATCTCTCTGATGACTGACTGCATGTCGTTTCTTCTTCTGAAGCTGGCAAGCCTGCCGATCCCTGGAGTGGAAAGTCGTAGATGACGGCCATTTGAGTCTCAACTGGCACTTAGCCATTGGCAACCTTGTCCTCAGTCTACCTAACAACAGCTGCGCTGGGCTGTAAACAGTGACACCCGGAGTATTACGATAGGCCAACAATCCCAGAAATGGATCCGAAAACTTGGTGAAAATGTCTTTGATGGTGCGAACCATTCGCTCAACTTCACGGTTCGATTGCGGGTAATTAGGGCTTGACGTTCTATGTTCGAAACCATACTGACCCGCAAAGGTGGAAAAGAGCTTTGAAGAGAACTGAGGTCCATTGCCGCTTCTTACTAGCTTGGGTATGCCGAATCGAGCAAAGATGCTTTTGATGGCATTTATAACGTCAACAGAAGTAGTATTCTTCAGGTGAATGCCATCTGGATATCTAGAGTAATAGTCGACTACCAACAGATAATCATGACCTCTGTGCTTGAACAAATCTACGCCAACCTCCTCCCATGGCATCAAAGGAGTTTTTGTAACAATAAGTGGCTCCTGACGAGGAATTCGTGAAGCACATTGTCGGCACTTGAGTACCTTGTCACGGATCTGTTGAGACATGCCAAACCACCAAACAGCTTCTTGCGCCCGTTGACGTGTTCTATTTATACCCTGGTGACCCTCGTGGAGAAGTTCTGATGTCACCTTTTGGAGAGAAGCAGGGATGACAAGTCTGTGGTCCTTGAAGAGAATAGAATCTATGAGGGACAAATAACCTCTATACTCCCAATACTTTTTCTTATATTGTGGAAGCCTTTCCTTACGCGGCCAACCCTGAGTGCAGTATTGAGCTAAAAGAGTACATTCTCCATCCTGCTGTTGATGGCTGCAAACATCATCAAGACTGATTAGACGAGTCTCAGTAATTGCTGAAATATGCAGCTGTAAGAATTTTTCGACCATATCCACTTGTTGGGGAGGTGGAGCTACTGGAGTGCGAGACAGCATGTCTGCAGTAGCAAGCTGCTTGCCAAAAACATAAACAACTCGGAACTGATATCACATCAGTTTGATACGGAACCTCTGAATCCTAGGTGGCATCGTGTCAAGATCTGATTTCTCTAGAAGAGTTACTAGAGGCTAATGATCCGTTTCCACAATAAATGAGATACCACGAATGAACTGGTCAAACCGGTAAAGAGAGAGAGAGAGAGGGAAAGGCAGGGATGTTAACCAGAAGGATTCCGGTTGGCTACCCTGCACAGGGGAAGGGAATGAGGGGAATTAAAGAGGAAAGAGAGAAGTAACGGGAAATAATCACAGTCTGTCAATTAAGGCAAATTGCCCATGTCACTGCTAGAGCCTCTTTTTCGGTCTGGCTGTAGCGTTTTTCTGTCTGTGACAGAGCATGAGACGCAAATGCTACAGGACGTAGCTCACCAGTGGGCTGTTCTTGCAAAAGAACTGTGCCAATGCCAAAAGAGCTGGCATCACATGACAGAGTTGTGTCATAGCTAGGATGATACTTAGCTACACACAGTGAAGACGTGAGCATTGACTTGACCTTGTTGAAAGCTAACTCTTGCATAGGACCCCAGTACCAGTCGCTATGCTTATTTAGGAGTTCTCTAATTGGTGCTGTAGCCTGTGACAGATTTGGAAAGAAGCTACCAATGTGATTCACCATACCAAGAAACCGGCGAACACTATGAACATCTGTCGGAATTTGTAAAGAACGGATAACTTCAAGCTTGTCAGGACTCGGTGTAAAGAACGGATAGCTTCAAGCTTGTCAGGACTCGGAGAAATACCGTTTTCATTCACAACTACGCCTAGGAATTCTATTTGCCGTTGGCCAAAACAACATTTGTTTTTGTTAAGCTTTACACCTGCTTTGCTTAGACGATCCAGAACTTCAGATAACTTCTGGTCGTGTTCCTCTTTATCTTTCCCAAAAACCAGAATGTCATCAATCATATTAACAACGTTAGATTGGCCTTCCAAGATTCTAGCCATTTCCCTTTGAAAGAATTCCGGAGCAGATGTTATTCCAAATGGTAAACGACAGTAGCAGTAACGACCAAAAGGCGTTATGAATGTTGTGAATTCCTAACAATCTTCCGAAAGACGGATTTGATGAAATCCAGCAGTAGCGTCCAGCTTTGAGAAAACTTTGGTATCACCTAGTTGTCCTAGGACCCATCCAACCGTAGGTAAAATGTGCCTTTCCCTGAGAACCTCCTTGTCAAGTTTGGTCAGATCCCCACAGAGGCGGTATCCAACTGAAACTTTAAGAACTACCACCAAGCCTGCACACCATGCCGTTGGCTTGTCAATACGCCTAACAACTCCCAGTCTTCCAAGCGAGTCAAGTTCATCTTTAACCACTTTATGGAGGGGCAGGGGATTCCTATGTAGAACGCTCAGAGCAAAAGGTACAGTGTTCGGTTTTAGTCGGATAGTGTACTCCGCACCAAAAGTCCCTAAGCCTTCAAAAATTTCCTGCGTCAGCAACTCACGAGAATGAGGAGGAGCCTGACTTACTTGCGAACATGCCAGCGTATCAACGAAATGAACAACTCCAAGAGCTGTGATGGCTGGGTAACCCAGAAGTGGCGTCGACTGCGATGGCAGGACATAAACTCTCTGCTGTGAAATGCGACCTTTCCATTCGAGGGTAGCAAAAAATTGACCAGCAACCCTCAACTGCCGGTTGTCTGACCCGGTGAGGCGACTCTCCGGCGCGTCCAACCATGACGGAATGCCTGGAAAGGTGGCGAGAACCACAGTCACTTCTGCACTTTAAATTCAAGAGGAAGTCTGTTGACCTTGACACACACGAACTTGGCGTTCTCCGTCTTCTCCTTCTTGATAGGATGCACAGAAATGGAATGCGAGTGTCTTGCGGATGAGCGTTGCTTGGTGACGCAGACACTCTCAAAATGCCCTTTCTTTTTGCAGAACCTGCATGCAGCATTCCGCGCAGGGCAGGTATCACGTGCATGAGCTTCACGTCCGCAGAAGTTGCAGGGTTTTTCCAAAGCGTTTCGAAGAGCGTCTCTCGGGATGGATTCGCAACGGGCGGTGGCGTCCACATGCACAGACAAAGTACCGTTCTGCGCTTGTTCCTTGCTTTCCTTCTGTGTGTCCTCAGACAAGCGGGCATGTAAAAGCGCCTTCTCGAGAGTCAAATCCGGCGTTTGGCAAAGCTGTTCCGAAAGCTTAGTATGGAACAGGCCAACAACGAAGCGGTCACGAACCAGCCTGTCTTCGATGTTGGAAGAGACGTAGTTACATTTCTTTACCATCGAACACAGGGCGGAATAGAACTCGTCCATGCTCTCGGATGGTTCTTGTACACGCTTATGGAAGCGAAAACTTTCATGAACTTCATTTATTGGATGAATGAAGTGAGCTGTGAAGCGTTGCTTAACTTCGGCATACGACGCGCTTTCCAACTCGATGAGCCCAAGAGAAGAGAGGATGCGGTGCGCTTGAACACCCATGCAATTAAGAAGTGTGCAAATTCTTACTTCATCCGTTGCTGAAGATGCACCCGTGGCGACAGCAAAATCTTCAAATTGCTCCACCCACGATGACCAGGAGACCGAGTCATCGAAGTCGAACGCTGGTGGCGGCGCTAGGCCAGACAAACCAATGAACCAAGGTTGCGTCTCAGTCGAAGACGACGTGTCCATGTCCATGGTCTTGAGGTAGCGTAAGGATTTAAAAAAAAAAGATAAATCAGAATCCAAAGACTTCTGACACCATGTAGAGATTGCCGAGATGGCAGGGTTGCAGAGTTGGGCCAGCTGCTAGGCCTAGCCTGGACCCATGCTAGCGGACAGAGCTGCAGCAATGAACACTCATAAGAACGGAAGCCAAAGACCCTTTATTTCCACCAGTGTCTTTATTTATAGGGCTGAACAAGCGCCCTCTACATGGGCAAGCAGACAAAACTGCGGAACAATTGGCTCTCTGCTGCGAGGTCTTTCTAGTCCCCCACGGATGACAAATTGTACAGGCATTTGGGTCTCCATTTCCCACCCAGCTAGAGGAACTGGATTGCGATCACAGCAGCAAACGTAATATCCGAGCCCCAGTGGAGACCATCGATAAGTACCTTGCTGGGTGGTGGATGCTGTGTGCCGACGATGCTAGGAGCACCTCTAAAAACACTGGTTGGAGGTGTCATGTGGCAGCAGTCACTGAAATGGCACCATGCTTACGATGTGCTGCTGTCATTTCTGTTCCAGTTGTATATATGTGTGTGTGTGTGTATTCATGCATGTGCATTCATTCTGTGTAGCGAGTAACTAGTTGTGTGTGCTGTGTGCATGTGTTTGTGTACTCTGGCTGGGCACCACACCAGCTGTGCTCATCTGATTCAAAGTGCAAGTCTACTATCATCATCAGGCTGTCTCGGCTAGCTGGGTTCTCCACTGTATCACACGGTTGAAAGAATTTTCATGCAGGATCTCGGAAGATTTGGCGTGCATAGCAATTTCATGGAGTGCAATTTCTAACTACATACAGGGCTTCGATGGCGCACTGCGCTCGATGCCACTGTGAGGCCTCAAGCTGTTGAAAGCAAAGAAAGTTCCTTGTGCCCGCCCCTCAAAATTGTTTTTTTTTGGGAGGTTATGAAGATTGTGTGATGCCTTCAAATATGAAAGACCTGAAGTGTTCTGGAGCCAGACCATTTGTCTGGCTTTCATTGGTTACTGTCACTTAAAGTGAAGTGGAATATATCTGCACATGTTTTTGTAAATAAGCTCACCAGCAGTGCGGCCTGGAATAAAAGCCTTTATGTCCAACTTTTGTTTTTCAAACGAACGCAGCCTCTGACTGGGCCTTTGCACATCATCCTCATGCGCTCACCAACCCCAACATGCATCCCAACCATGAATCCTGTAAACCAATCTTTCGGCCTTTGCCTAGCAACAGCGACACCACATTAAGTTCGTTGTGTGCGAAATAAATAATAAAATAAATATTGCCGCGACTGGAATTCGAACCTGCAGCGGCGCAAACAGATCAGTTTCACTGGCCAATGCTCTAGAGCAGTGTGCTATCGCCACAGCCGATCACGCCTCGAGTTAAACTGCAACAGACTCTTGCACTCTGCATTGCACATTGTCATCTTCATCAGCTTCCAGGAGCGAATGGATCGGATCACCTTAGCCTTGATCAAAGCTTAAGCTAGTCTAATGTCCTTGCGAGACTTGCTGACGACCCAGCAAAGCAAAACCATGAGCCAATCAGGCTAAACACATGCTTTCGCACGTCTATTCCGGTTAACTATGTTAAAACCCTACCCTTTTTCGTCTATGTTCACAATAATTAGATCATTATTTCTTGTCTGACAAAGTGGGAACTGCAGTTGGAAATGGTGCATTGCATATCTTGGTTGCACATATGAGGGTGTATGCGCTGACGTAGAATGCGTGGACTGGGTGAAGGTAGCTTTGGGTTCTGTTTTTTGAAATGCTTGAACAAATTCTTCTAGGATATTAACAAGCAAAAGCTATGTACTACATTTTCCTAGCTGTGTCTTTGCAAGTTTTTCTTTCTTGAGCCCTTTTCGCAAAATTGTTTCTTCTGCTGCTGTTCCATCCACTCTTCCAATTTGAACCGCTGCAGTGGGTCAGTGGCTTTACTGCGGCACCAGGCCATGTCAGTAGGACTTCAGTCAGGGAGAAATTCAGAAATCCTCATTTTCTGTGATTTGCACGTGCACCCTAAAGAGCCCCAGGTGGTCAAAATTAATCTGGACCCATGGTATGGCATCCATCATAGCTCGCGTGTCGCTGACAGATGGTAAGTGACACAATTTACAATTTAATTTTTTTCCAGTTTCTAGGGAGCTCAAGTTAGTCTTGTGTCTGAATGTACATTTCCTTCATAGGAGAGTAGGAGTTATGTACGAAGGTGACCGGTGCCATAGGTGGAGCACAAAACTACGTGGGAACACTTAATTTCCTCCTCCTTATTATCCCTCAAAAGGATAGAGCAGGACAAAGAAAACGCCTGAAACATCTGAGCTCTAAGGCACTTGGGCTGAGTCCTAGAGCCAAAAATACTATGCTGATATGACTTATTTTGCAGTTTTTATAGTCATTTAAGTATGCCTGCAGTGCCAAATTTAAGAGAAGAACCTTGATTGTTTGGTGGAAAGGCTCCTGAGAAAGCTGAAGAAAAAGGCTACACCTTCTTCTCAAGGGCACCAGGAAGAGACACGAAAAAAGGTTGTGTCCATCCCGTATCTGCACAGTGTCTCTCACCATCCAAAAAAGATTGCAGCGTGACACAGTGTGCAGGTGGCGTACGTTCTTCGTGCATAAAGTTTGGAAAGTGTGTGCTGCAATGAATAAGAAGCTGGGACTGACCTCTTCCAGAAAGGACGTTCAGAGGTGCACTATGTCGTTCATTAGTTTCAAAACAGGAGTGGTGTGTAGGATTCCTTTGTCATGCGGAAAGATATACTATGGTCAAACGGCTAGGTGGGCATAAACGTCAGATTGAAAGGGCATGAAAATTTCCTTGACAGAAAAAATCCCCTTCTAACCTCATGCTGCATTGCTACGAATGCAAAGAACATTAAGATCATCCTTGCCTGCCTGACTTGCATAATACGTCAATATCATGCAAGAGTAGTAACCAGATAGGCAGGGAAATTTTCAAAGGATATTGCAAGACGTGTGTGGCAAAACCATCTTTTGCTTTGCAGAGAAACAAGACAGTGTTCCTTGACAAGTGCCTTGCCTCTCCAGTGTAATCCTTGATGTTTTCCTGTTTTTGTTTCGTTTAAGCGCGTTTTCACCTTATTTATTTCCTGAGTTTTTCGTTATACCTTCAGTTGTTAGACAGCACCCGTGTCATCTCCTCTTTCGTTGGTCCTTTGTATGTTTTGTGCTGTTCTTAAATATGAACTACATCCCACTCGCCCAATACAGCGTGCTGGCAAATTTAAAGCAACAACAATTTGGCTGCAGAAGCGATCTTTTCTTGTCAGGCTCAGCCCAAATCTACGGAAACTCAGTACCTTAGGAAAACACCAACAGCCCACTAGTCGATGAACACAGAGCAAATTTTTATGCTGAAAAAGTGTTGATGTCTACAAAAAGAAAATGTCTAAGTTCACAATACCATTTTGTAATTGCTGTGTAAAAAATAATCATGTGATGCGACAAAAATGCTGATTTCTAAATTTAGTTCCACGCCCCTTCCTAAAACAAAAATCACATCTGGCACGAAAAGCGCTCTGCACCCCAATATTTTTTTTTTTAATATAGGCATGGGCCAAGCAGGGGCAGGCTTATGGATCACTCTTGAAGGAGGTGATTTGGGGGGAGAATCCCATTTGGACCATGTATTTATGTGGCCTTTTTTGTCTAAAAAATAGGGTTCAGTCTGGTTTGCCTATGTAAAATTTCTTGCCTGCGAAAGTTTCCTCCCCATCCCGGCATAAATCCACCCCTAGAGCCCAGTTTATGTGAACAGAGGCAGTTCTCGCAATTTGGCAATTTTGGGCATCAACAGCACCCTTTAGCCAGATCACTACCACCTTCTAAAATATTGTGTGAACTGTGGCGGAGACGATCCAGCTTATTCTTGTTCATGTTTACTGTAGGAAAAGAAAGACAATATAATAATGCTGAAAGTTAGAGAAAACACTTAATTTCCTTAAGCATGATGACACAGTCTTCAAAAATGTGCCTCTCGTGATGTGTTGATATGTATAAAATAATAAAGTGGAACAGGGAGTCACACTTTTATTGAGATGAGTACCGAAGCACTTTTGGTTATCACTCTGGCAGTGATAAAGGAGGTGGAATTTGAATTAAGGACAGTGCAGTGCAGCGTGGAAAGTAAAATGACGGGGTAACAGTAAAGAGTATGAAGAGATCCTAATGGCTTAGTGAGCAAGTAGGAGTTAAGGAAATTCTAGCTAAAATCAAGGAAATGTGCATAGCGAGTAATGTAGATTACGGATAACCGATAATCCACTACACTAAAGGAACAGATTCCGAGGCAAGACAGGCGTTGCAGAGAGTCAGGTGGGCAGACGAGATTAGGAAGACTGCATGGATAAGGTGGCCGCATCTAGAGCAGGAGGACATGGTTAATAGGAGGGATATTCGAGAGGACTGCATCTTGCAATGGATGGAGTTCGCCGAACGATATGACATCAGATGCGTATAAGGATGAAAGTTATGTGCCTAGAAAAGTCATGCTTCCTTGAGCTAGCTTTACTAGTTAGCAATGGAGGCTCGGGGAAGCAGATGATTGCAATCATCAGCATTTTAATGGCCCAAATATAACGTTACATAACTAGCCAAAATTGACATTTAAAGGGCAACTGCATAGGTTAAATTTCAGAAAACGATGAGCTTAAAAGGGTCGAATGTATGAAACTTGAAGGTAAAGCATGCCAAGTTCTTTTGCGCTAGCATTTGAAATGGTGATGTAAATGCTACCTAAAATCCCGGTGGCCTTCATGCTTCTCCACAGTGCATAGAGCCAAGCGAGGGGGCGCATCATGACGTCATCGAAGGTACCGGTACATTTTCAATGTATAAACGCTTGTTTTCAAGGAAAAAAATACGTCATCAAGGGTAAAGGTCGCCTACCATTGTTCTACAGCATCCAACGAGGCACGGCGGGGTGTGGTCGACCGCAGCGGAAATTTGAAATCTTCCCTTCTGTGACATCACACCAACCTTCTCTGCATTCCTTCGGTGTTGAGAGGAGAAGTCTAAAATTTAATCTTCGAATACATCCTTAGTTTAAATGCTAGCGCCAAAACTCTTAACATGCTTTACCTACAGCTCATATAGATTTAAATCCTTGAATAGTGTGGAGTTCTCAAAAAGTGGTGCAGTTGCCATTTAAGACCGCATATATATTAAGCACAATTTTGAGTATACTCTAAATACAATATGAATGCTGCGCTTATAAAAGAGTAAATATTTCACATTGTTTGGTAAGCATGTCAGAATGCTTTATAATTTCATATGAAAATCGTACCACAACTCTGTATCAGTCAGATGCTTGTCAGTATCGGCAGCAAGAGCAGTATTAGTTTATAAGACTACTAAGTCATTTGTATCGGACGTGTTGCGTTATGGTAGGACAATTAAGTCGAGTTAGATTTCGTTACATCACTATGATATGGGGAAGGCATACAGCAAGTGCAAGCAGTAAAGGAAAAAAGAAAATTTACGTACAGAGCACGAAGCAGAAGAGAGGAATAAAAGTTTGAAGTGTAACCACATATGGTAAATGTTCACGAATGTTTATTAACACACATTGGACGTTTCGCTAACAAAGGACACGTGCAAACTGAAGTGCATATATCACATAATAACACTGCGGAAATACAAAGACGCTTACAGAAAATATTCTTGTAGTGTTCAGAGACTAGGTTTTTGTACTGAAAAACCTGTTGAAGTTAGTTTTTTTATTAATCATGAGGCTGTATGATGATGTATCATTTGTCAGCCATGTTCTGCAAGGCTGAAGCAAAGGTTCCAATGTACTTATTTTCAAAATTTATATAATTGTGCCGAGGTTGGCTTGAGGGGCAACAGTTGTAGGAAGATATATGGTCATGGTGAGAAATAGATTTTTTATGTTTCATGGCTTTGCTATGTGTAAGGTAAACCAACATTAGCTATGTAACATACAAGATTACTTTGCAACATGTAAATTTGATTTCGGGTAGGTTAGCTTGAATAGTATATTTCCCAAGACAAAGGAACAGTAGTTTTCCTGCCTGAAAACATAGAACAAAAGGCCACAATTTGGCTTTATCGCTCGAACCAGATTTAAGTTATTGAAAAGCAGAATGAATCACTGGCCTACTGAAGAAATTGTCTCGTCAAGGATTCTTTTATAAAGCATTTCATGCCACAAAAGCTACACGCAAGGCCTGTAGAAAGCTGGCGCCTACCCAGCAGCACTGGGGACTGAACCCAGCACCATCCACAAGCCATATGCATGCCCAAACTTCTAGGCTGCTGCCTAGCAATTACTAGGCAGTCTTACAATTTTATTTGTTAGGGTAATGGATAATTAAATCAGTGTACTTTTTTGAAGAAAAAAAAATTTTTACCACTTGCCTTAAGAGAGTAGCGTACATGAACATTTCACCTCTTGTCAAGGACATGTAGGTGTTGTGGCAGTAGTGATGTTGTAAAGGGGCAGGCAAGATTAGCCTTGCATTGAAAATTGCAGAGTTGGTCCACCTGCATCGCGTGGTCTGTAAACAAAATACAACTCCCAGCACTGCTCTACCACAGAAAGAACTGTGAGGTTATGCTTGTGGAAATGTCAGGAGCTGCCTCGTCACATTAAATAATATTTACTTCTTTTTCTCTGAAATCAAATATCTACTGAGCCATTAGAAATGACACAGAGTATTTTATGTGCTGCATGGAAACTGTGCTTTGCGGAAGAGAGGGAGAGAGAGACTTTAATTGATACAGGAGAGGTCTGCCTGGTTATTAGTGCAGCATGCTACTCCAGGTGAGGGTGAAAGATGACAAGATAAGAAGAAGAGGGTGGAAAAGAGAGGAAAAGGGAAAAAAATAAAGGGTGAAAGGTGAAATGAGGCATACTCAAAACTCACGCACTCACAAACACACATACTTCTCAAAGGGTGTCCCCAAACCCGTGTCCCAAAGAAAACCTAATAATGCTTTTGTCCCTTGTGCAGCCAAAGCCGCATCATGCCAGGGTTCTAGAACATGCTCCAGGAGCACGGGGCCATCCTGACGGAGTTCTAAAGCACTCAACAGTGCTTTGCAATAGTTATTAAAGATTTGGCAACAGCAGATCAAGCGTTGAAGATCCTCGTGCACACCACATGTCGCGAACCAACTTTATGAAGATAGAATTTAGTGAAGGCAATGTCCCGGCAAATTCGGTGCTGGCAATTGCGATGACTCTATCTAAATTGAGTAGCATGCGGAAGTCACAAGCGGGGTCGATATGAAGAAGGGGTCTATATTGACACTGCAGATCACACCACAAAAAGCGCTGCATCTGCCAGGATTTAGTAGCCAGAAGTCTCACGCCATCATTACAAGAAAGGGTATGGGTGGGAGCAAGGAGCTAGGTGTTGCCATGCGCCGACCTCGCTGCATGCACCTTCAGCATGATCGTTGTCTGTGAGGCCGCAGTGAGTGGGTAACCATAGCAGCACAACACGGTGACGTAGCTCACAGGCCTTGGTGTGTAATCTGTTCGAGTCGTCAACGATGTGCTCCTGAAGGCTTCCTGATGACTTTATCAATTATAGTGTAGAGCGAGAGTCACAGAAGATAACCCATACCGTCGGCAGTTGTTGCAGAATGTAAGTAAATGCTGCTCTTAGAGCAGCCAGCTAGGTACTCGAGGTGCAGTGACCGAGTGTCGCTGAAATTGTGGTGCACATTGACGGAACCCAGACGCTAACTGCTGATGAGATGGACATGACAGAGCCATCAGTGTAGATGGGGTGGTGCTCACTGTAGCTACCATAAATGTGCTCAAGAGCAAAGTATTTAAGTGCAGGATCGGAGTGTTTGTTTTTCTTTTAATGGCAGGGAATGTTGTCTTGATTTGCCATGCTGCATACCTCCAAGGTGGGGAGGAGGTTGTGACAGGACGCTGGTACTGTGATGGGAGAAAGTCAGAAACTTCCTCTATGCAGTACTCTGCGAGTGCACGAGCCACAAACCGCACATGGGCGTGAAACAGCTCCTGGGTTAACAGTACTGATACAGATAGACGTCTGCTCTCTGCTAGAGTACCCCCTCTGGAGATGTTCTTGGGAAGGCCGAGGCAGATTCTTTAGCTTGCATAGCTTCAAAGAGTTTCATATTTGTTTTGGAGAAACCCTGAAGAGCTGGAAGACTGTACTGCAGTAGTGCCGTTATTGGTAGCTGCCAGAACCACATGGAGTTCTTCCGTAGTGAACGGTTTTTCAAGGACGGCAGTGCTAGGTGATCGGGTAAAGCTTTGGAGAGGCAATGGCACCAATATGGCTGTTAATCGAGCAATGATCTTAGAACAGCAAGCCTCTGCTGCATCGAGACGCAAAATATTCACATTTACAACTACGCACCCGAAAGGATTTAGTGGCGCGGGCTGACTACTGCGGCTGCATACATGCTCCATAGCTCTAGAGACTGCAGGTTAGAATTCCAGTCACGGCAATATTTATTTTATTATTTATTTCACACACAGCGAATTTAATATGGTGTCGCTGTTGCTAGGCAAAGACCGAAAGATCGGTTGACAAGATTCATGATCCTGTAATGTAGCAAAGAAGGTCTCCTTGGCTAAGATCAAGGCAAAAGCCAAGAAAACATGTAAAAAGAATAATGTTGATGTCTTGAGGAATTCAATTGACAGATGTAAAGGACTCAGTTTACAGCTTTTTTTAGTTACAAGACGCACAAGCCGAAATGTCCTTTCCCTGTAATCGTATCTCAGAACGGCACGTGGCAAAAATCAGTAGCTGTATTTCTTAAGAAGATTTTAAATCCATTGACCTTAGAGGATCCCTTTCTGGTGAAAAAATCACAGGATGTAATTCAGGTCTTAGAAACCCATAAGAGCAAAGGTCTCACGGCTTGCTCATTTGATGTTAAAGACCTTTGTTACTCACTGCCGCGTGATGAGCTGTTTTCGTGCATCAAAGAATCCATCGACAAACACGACCTTGTTGCCTTCCAAAATGAGGCAGGCCTCTACGTTGCAGGGTTCTTTGAACTACTTGAAGTGTATTTAAAGCCAACATATGCTATCAGGGATGGTAAACTTTACCTGCAGAAAAAAGGAGTCTGCATCGGTTCATGCATAGCGCCCGTGCTTAGTGATCTGTTGCTCACACAAAAGGACAGAAGGCTCCATCGACAATTAGACGGGTCAAAAGCTTTGCACTGTTTTCAGTTTGTTGACGATTTCTTTGTTCAGTTAGACACCAATGTCCATAATTTTGAACCAGTTAAGCAAGAGATTCAAAATATTTTTGTGCAGTGCCGTCATCTACTCACATTGACTTCTGAAGTTCCTCAAAATGACACGATTAGATTTCTTGACCTTAGACTCAGCTTTACGCCAAATCATACTTGCTGGTTGTATGAACCACGAAGCAACAATCCTTTACTTCCATCCGCTTCGTCACATTCCCAGCTGGTTAAACGTGCCATGGCTAAGTCATGCTATAACAACGCTCTAAATAAATCATGCATTCACTCTCAACAAGATAGTTTCAACCACCAAACTGACTGCCTTGTGAAGGCAGGCTATCCCACGCAACTGCTCGTGTCAGTATTTGAATCAATGCTTGCAAGTTTAAGCAAAAACAAAAAGGACAAACTGACAGAGTCCGCCAAGGCAAAAGAAGAGACAACAGTTCCTTACATTCCTAAATTTTCCCATAAACTAAGGAAGATAGGCAATCGAGCTCACGTAAGAGTTGTTTTTTCGGCTCCCGAAAAGCTTGGAAAATTGTGCAAAGAAGTTAACGACGAATTCACACCACAAAAGTGCTCCATAATCATGAGAATCATTTTGTTGCATGTCAAGAAGGTGTCATCTACTCCATTCCACTTTCGCGCGGAAAACAGTATGTCCGCCAGGCGGGCAGATGCCTGAACGAGTGCCTGAGAGAACACAATAAGGGCATCTTGGCACCCCCTGCCGAGATTGTGAAAGCAAAACTTGCCAGCCATACTTCCAACAAACAAAAGTGTTGAGTAGACACCCCAACACGCTGACTCGAGAAATGATTGAAGCCGCTGAAATCGCCTGGCTAAAGGACGCATGTGTCAGCAGTCCCTCATTGAACGAAAGAATTAGAATTTCTGTCTGCAGGGAAGTAATGCTGCTGTATCATTATGGCTCTTCGTGTGCATGAACAAGTGTGTATCATCCCTATGTTTTCTTTTTGTTGCTTGGAGCCTGATCTATTTAATTCCACGTTCTGAGGAATAAACCTTGCAGGAATAAGTTGCAAGTCAGTGCCTGTCTGTGTGTCTTCCTTTAGTCCTTGTGCATTTTGTGCTGTTCTTCTTGAAAACAACTTTGTCTGTCTCGGACATCGAAGGGTCGACATGTTTGCATAAATCAACGATGTCTTCAATATAGCTCGGGAAAGTTTCCACCGGTAGCTGAGCTTGAGCATGGAGACGTTGCTCAGCACGAAGTTTCCGCACAGCGGAACGGCCGAAAACATTGGCGAAGCTAGTCTTAAATGAGGACCAGGTAGGTTGGCTTCATGGTTAGAAACCATAGGTTGGCAACGTCTTTGAGGCAGAAGAGGGCATTGCTCAACTTGACGAAATCGTCCGACCAATTGTAAGTGCTATTATATATATATTGTACTATCAGCTTATTGTATTATATTGTATTATTATGTTATCATTGTATGATTGTAAGTGGATGAGGCGAGCCAGTTGTCGACGTCATATTCGTCCGTACCACTCAATGGAGAAGGGTCGCGCTGGCATTGCACCCCGGAACAGAGGATAAGGGCAGGGATGGGCGGTGATGGTTGAGTCGGACCGTCTGCATGGTGGCCGGGGCAGCTAACGTTCGGTTCCGAAGTTCCAGGTTGAGGACCAGGACGGGGATCGAGACACCTCCACCAAGTGTAAAGGTGTGTCTTCGCAGCACATATCAGTGGTCGTTTATCGAAGAGCGTCACGACAGCAGGAGTCACCCAGGAACCAGAACTGCACTTTGTCGACCTCTTCATCCCACCGCTTGAACAGCTGCCGGTCGTTCCCATTACTGTATTTACTTGTGCCTTTACTTGTTTCCCTTGTTTGACCCGCTAATGACATTTTCCTATCTTGCATCCACTACTGCGTGGGTTCAAAAAGGGGTTATATCTGCAAATAAATAAATAAATGAATAAATTTTGAGTTGAAAAGTATTGTCCTACATTAACCGGTGGCTGTGAGCTGGCTGTGAGTTGGTTTCCATTACAGGGCACAGGGTGTTTTCAGTACAGCGGAGCAGTACATCAGAATAAAGGGGATCGTGTTGCAAAAATTGGGGTCGTTGAGTACTGTTAGTGAAAAATCCACGAAAAAATCCCCACCTAGGAGGCAGGTGGGCTACTTAACCTTGACATGTCATCACCACAACCTGCAATTGTGAGCAGAGTGCGTGGTTGCTCAGCAAGAGCAATTTTGGATATTTCGAGCAGTTACGTGGACTGGAGAGGTAGCTTTGCGTGCAAGCTCTTCCAAACGCAGCATTTTTTGTGGCCTGTAGGTTAGGTTAGGTTAGGTTACCTTAGGTTAGGCTAGGCTAGGCTTGGCTTGCACTACTACAACATTGCACTATATATAATAAATATTGCGGTGATACGGGTGTACGGGTGCAACACGGTCATTAATACCAATACTACATAAAATACTACTACAAAATATACCACAAATGAAAAATACCAGCTTTCCCTCTTATTAATATTTAGAAACTCTATGTAATGTGACTGTGTACTTCCCTGTTTTTGCTGAGTCATGGTCATGACTCCGCATGATCACTGACATGATCCACTCCCACACAAACCATTTATACATTGAGCACCAGACGCCGCCATACGAGCCCACGCGATACTTATGCAATCGCAAAATAAACGCCTTCGTTCGCAGGTGCCTCCAAAATATAAAACTATTTTGCGGCCGAGGTATGCAGGCTTCACAATTAATTCTTGTTCGCGGGTTTTCCACCGAACCCTCGCGGCGACAGAACCTTATCATATCTGTGCTGAGGTAGCTACATGTGCTTCAATTTTTCAATAAGCCACACATGCATCCTGAGCTCCAGTTCCGGCGAGACGCGCAGATAACTCCCCTTACGATCCATGACTGCATATTCGTGTATGATTGACCAAAGCACGCGACGAAACGGCAATGAAAAGAAAAGCCGCTTTTCCTGCTGGCTTCAAAAAAGTTGAGTGGGCAGTGAAGTGGCACCGGCAGACAAGCTAAACACATTCTTGAACTTTCTCAAGACTGAACCACCAGAGCGTGAAAGCGAAACAAGTGAACGAAACGGTGAAACCAACTTCGTCCGTTTTCAGTCGACCAGTCGGGCAACTATGTTGCGCGAACGCGCCAAGAACACAACGGAGCTTTCGAACGTGGCAACGTTTCTCTCGTGAAGCTGTGTTTTATCGGCTGTCGGTGATCGCTGAGGGTTCAAGGAGACATGTCATCCCCAGAGCGCAAGAAACTTCGTTCCAGCGGAGGTCAATTCTTCTCCTCGTGGAGCTGCGATGAGCGAGTCTACCTGCGCGCCCTATTCGAACGGTATGTCGGCACGAAGGTGCATATCATGGCGGACCTCGGAGCGGATCCTAGCGGCCGTGAAAATTTCGGTCGCTGGCCGATGTGGACCGACATGTCTGACGCGTTGCGCAAACGTCTGGACAAGTACGTGGAGCCACAAACACTGGAGGCCTTCTTTTGGCGCGTCATCGCCCGAGGCGTAGATGAGATTACGATGACCAACAGGTTGGACTTCCTTGTACTGGAAAATGGCTCGCTGTCATCAGATGAAGAGACAGACGAGAGCGTAGTCGGGTCTCCTAGCGACGATGAACAAAACTACAGCAACTACAGCCCTTCGGCAGACGAAACCGAAAGCGCCACTACAGACTCGTTCGAGTCAATGGCTGTTGACCGCGGCGCGCTTAGCGAGGAGCCGTTAGGAGCAGTAGCGTCGTGCTCTTTCGAGACGGCACAACGTTCTCACGCAGATTGCAGTGGCACCAGTGGAGCTGAACTTTTGGTCGTGCCGAAAGAGGCATGGGGCTGGGTTTTTGCGCCCGTTCAAGAGGTCTGTGAGCGGGAGGCCGATCGCGGCTGTGAACTGCCGACGGCTGCAGCTGAGCCGGCTAACGAGCAGCAAGTCGCTGAATCCGCCGAAGTTGCAGGGCCGGTTCGAGAACAAGACGTATTCGCACTTTGCAACCAGGTTCACCTGCTGAATGCAGTGGTTGCGGAGCTCGAAGATGGTGAGCTCTGCCTCGTGGTCGATGACAAAATGGGGTTCTGTGACGTGCGTGACGGAATTGATGGTGGCACGAGCGACAGCTTCAAGCAGTCGGCGTCGGCCTGCGGCGTAGCCCCACACGGCGCTCACGTGCTGAATGCAGAGGTTGCGGAGCTCTGTTTCGAAGATGGTGAGCTCTGCCTCGTGGTCGATGACAAAATGGAGTTCTGTGACGTGCGTGACGGAATTGATGGTGGCACGAGCGACAGCTTCAAGCAGTCGGCGTCGGCCTGCGGCGTAGCTCCACATGAAGCTGATGGCGGAGACGGCTTGATTGGAACGTCTAGCACGGCTTCTCCGTTCTTCGACAATGGTCACCACAACGACACCAGCACCGGAAGTAGGCCGGCCGCAGAAGCTGCGCTTCCGCTAGTGGAGGTTGCTGACAAGGCGGTCCAGTGCGATATGTTTTCGATGGAATGGGCCAATCAGATGTACAACGAGGCCCTGCAGCGTATCGAGGACTTACAACGTGAAATTAATGAGCTACTACGACGAGCTGCTTAAATGAAGCGACTCTCGTGCAACTCGTTGCGTGCGTTGTCATTGTGTTCGCCCAAAATCTCTGGGTAATCGGTGTGCTATCGGTGAGCCAACCAGTTTTCGCCAAGGGACCGTTTTTACATACTCAGTGCATTTTTGCATAATGTTCCCTCCGCCCCGAGAAAAGCTTTTGGGGCCTCTTTTGTTCATGTTTTTTCTCATGCTCATGTAAGAGCCATGAAGTTTTTTTTTTTTTGCTTTTGCCTTGTAAGGCAAATGTTTGTACCACTGTTCGCAGGAGGCTTTCAGAACTTAGAACTACCAGTATCATACTCACTGAACTGTGCTTTTTATCCATGAATGGTGTTCGTGTTGTCAACCATTGAATTCTGTTCAGTGAGGAGAGCTGCACCATAGGTGTGGTGTGCCGCAAATAAAGTTTTCAAAATGGATGTTTTTTTCTGTTCGTCTTACTTCCTACATAGAGGTGTGCGCCGACACGTCGGCGCGGCGCCGCCGGCTGTTTTCGCGGCGCCGCCGCCGCCGATGCAAACTGATCGGCGCGCCGCCGCGGCTCACAGCCGTCGCTTGGTCGTTGAAACTGAAACAGCATGAACAAGAAATTCCGTTATAAATTATTTAGCGTACCTAGGCGAATGCCACGCGGTGGTCCACGTATTCTAATGTCTAATGCACCATTTAACAGCAGAAAACACGCACTTAAATTTGTGTCTATAGTCCTTTAACAGCCTGCTGTCATCGGGCAGACGCGCTGACGGGAGCACCTTTCTCTCCCAATTGAGCGCCGCGCTTTGACGAACCTTCGCACAAACACGCACACACACGATGCCACGTGGCACTGAACATACTCGGGCGCGCGCGGCGCCCCGTTGAAAGGAGCCCCGGCCTTCGGTGCGTTCGGAGCACGCTGCGCGGGTCCTCCCATCAATCTTAATCGCGACTTGAGGGCTGTAGGCAGTGTGGTTGCGGGTGGAATCGGCGATATGTCTGAAGACGGCATCAGCGCTGGAGGTGCAACTTGCAGCGAGATAGGAATTTCTGGCCCTGATGTGTTTAAGATGCTGGTTGGAAGTTTTCGCATTATTCCGCTGCATTCGAAAGAGAAAAGTAGTTTTGTTTGGAAACATTTTGGGCACTTAACATACCTCACTGAGGGAAAGCACAAGGGAGTTGGAACCGACTACTACTGTGAAAGCTGCCTGGCTAAGTCATCAGAGGAGGACGGCTCAAAGCCTTTCGAATCGTAAGTAGAGCGCCTTTTGTTCTTTATGGAACTACTTTACTCGGCCGTTCTGCCACTTCATTGTGAGAATTTTAATATTCGCCTGTTTCCTCCGCAGCTGCAAGGTAAAACGCTACGCTAGTGCAGTAAGCACGTCGAACATGCAGAGACACTTGATGGACGCTCACAAACTACAAGACAACTGCAAGAACGGGGCAGCCAATACAGCCGCAACGGTCAGGGATTATGCCCTCTCTAGCCGCCTCCCCCGGCTAATATGCCCGGGGATGGCTTTGCCACAACATGGGTTGCTCTTCCCGAGCAACATTTCGCGACGAATAATTAATTGAATTGCCTCATGCCACGGTGGGCAGTTTGCTCACAATCTGGTGGACAGGTTGTGTGTGATGACGTCACAAGGTAACGTGACCTAGGTGGCCAACCTGCCGCCTAGGTTGCTTCTCTCGGGATTTTTCGTGGATTTTTCGCTCACGGCCGACGACGACGACGCTGGCTTGGGACGATTGGAAGATTGGTGACTTAAAAGCAGGGCAGTGGCGTAATGATGCAAGATCAATATCCAATATTGGGATTGGGTAAAAGTCGACAGAATGTTTTTTTAGGAGGAATTTCGATAGTACCTCTAAATTGGACAGGTTGCTTCAAAGGCGCCCTTTTCAAAGGCGATGTCCGTCCGTCCGTCCGTCCGTCCGTCCGTCCGTCCGTCCGTCCGTCCGTCCGTCCGTCCGTCCATCCATCCATCCATCCATCCATCCACCCACCTACCTACCCACCCAAACAGTCACGTGCGCTGGAGAAGTTGCTTAGCCTGCAGGCTTTTTGAAAGCGTATGTATTTTGGCGCGATGCAGCCAAAGGCCACAGCGCCGAGGGTAACCGCCTTTTCGAAATTCTAAAAACTGATATAAACACACACACACACACACACACGCACACGCACGCACGCACGCACGCACGCACGCACGCACACACACACACACACACACACACACACACACTGTTGGGACTGGGAGTCCGAGCCAGGAAACGGTCGAGGCGACGGTGAGTCAAACGACTTTTGTGTACAGTATCTACAAGGGCTTTTACATGATACAAGGGCCAAGAGCACCACGGGCTAGCACAAAGAAGAAGAGCGGCCCCGGCGGCGAGCGGAGCTCCGGCGTGGTGGCTCTGCTGCTGCCCGTCCGCTGGTCGGGTTCAGCGCGGCTCCGCTTTTAAAGCCGCTGGT
Source organism: Amblyomma mixtum (assembly GCF_055824585.1). Taxonomy (NCBI): domain Eukaryota; kingdom Metazoa; phylum Arthropoda; class Arachnida; order Ixodida; family Ixodidae; genus Amblyomma; species Amblyomma mixtum. Next base: position 130,666,077 of record NC_143014.1, on the reverse strand, counting down.
AACGGTTACGGCAGCCAGCCGTTCAAATCCTCCAGTCAGGTCACGGCACTGGCCACCGTTCAAATTAGACCAATGGTCGAGAGGCGCCGGCCGTTGAAGGCTTGAGACAGGAACGGGTGGCCGGAGAAGCGCCGCGGGTGTCCGAGCCGACGATGAGGAGGGCGAGGAAGAAGGGTCCGCCTCGGCGCCGGCGAGACGGCATGAGTCACGCTGCACGCCGCGACATGCCCGAGAGAGTCTGGGCCTGCTTTGAGCGACGGCGGGCGCGCAGCGCTTGTTTCCAGAGAGGCCAGCCAGCGAGATGTGGGCTCCGGCACTACAGCACCACCGCCGCCAGACAATGCGCCACGAAGACGAGCTACTTCCGCGTGGCTCGGATGCGGGGCGCGCTCGTACGCCAGGCTCCTCCAAGTTCTCGTCCGGTGTTCAGCCGCAGGTAGCTCCAGGCTCCTTTCCGTGAACAGGTCCCGCTCGTCAGGACAGGATCACTGCTCCGCAGCTTTGTCGCCCAGGTGACTGGATCAGCTTCGCTCGGTCCTTCGGAAGAGCTTGCTTCTCAGCATCTGTCGTTGATCGTTCGGCATGTTGCCAAGAACCGACCAACAGGCAACACCCAACACGAGCAAGTGCCCTCTGTCGCCCGTCAAAACACCAGACTTAAAGGTCAAAAAACTCTGCTGGCTATATTTCTGTCCCCTTTTTGTTCCCTCTTCTACAAGAGACACATGTGGGATACAAGAACTCCTAAGTAATTAACTCGATGTGTCAAACATATGTCACATACGGAATAAAATGAATGCAAAGCAAATTCGCTCTCTTGAGATCACTCGGCCAGGAAAACACTCAGCTGAGGCCACAAATGAGGACATCAATTTTGCCCCGATTTACGAGCGAACTTGACAACCGTTCGCGAAGTGGCAAAATGTATAGGTCACGAGGAGGCGAAGGCAGCCTTGCTTAGAACACACGGCTTAGTGCGTCTACGCCAGCGTTTAACTCGGTTAAACGACACCCGCTACCGCGGAAGCTAATGACTCTGCCTCTTTCGCTGTAGCTGCGCTTTTCTCTCTCTCCCTACTACCGTGGAAGCTAATGTATCTGCCTCTTTCGCGGTAGACGCGCTTTTCTTTCTCTCTGTACTTGTCTTTCCAGTTTCTACGGACGGTACAGTACGAGAATGATTTGTTTTCTCTTACGACTTATCCCGTTCTTTGCGCTTCGCGCGCCAGTTGCGGCGTTCAGTTGCGAGTACGCAACGCTTCCGATGGGACCTTCCTTTCTTTTTCTTTGTTTCTGGCGGCAGGTGAGACCCACGAGGCTTTAATTTCTCGCGCACCCTTTTGCATTTTCGCTCGATGAAAAGTGCGCATCTACCCGGCCTTTTGATTTTGCGCCTACTAAATGGTGTTATTTCCACTCGCGGCTTTCCATCGCGATACCCATGCTTGGTAGAGCTTTTAGGCGGTTTCTTCTTGCGTCTGCCACTACGGCCTCGTACAATCTTTCGCTCTTTGAGCCGTCCTCGCTTTTTCCTTGCGCGCGCGTGCCGCTCTCTGTGGGAGCGCGGTTTCTCCCGTGACTGCTGTGGAAAGCGAGAGCCGCCATGAGAGAACGTGCCTTTGCGCGTCTTGCTCTCTCTGTGCTCGCGGCAAGATTCACCCCTGCCTCGCTCCTTCATTTTGAGCTTCTTGAGCAGCGCTCTCTTGTATCTCGGTTTCATCCCTTGATACTCTTTCCCGTGCGAATGCTTAAACGATCTCTTTTTGAAGGTTATTCTACTGCCCAGATCTATGTGCCTCGACACACTTATGCGCTTCGCTTTGCGCGATAGTGATGCCTCGCACATTTCTTTAGCTCTGGTTCTGACGCTAGTTAAAGGGCTGACAACGTGACTGACTTTACTGAAGTCATTTTGCCGGCGACGCTGGCGCTTCCGATGGTGGCAACCCGTTTCCGCGCGCTTGCCCTTTCTCTCTTTTCGGCAGCGCCTGTCTTTCTTATGCCTGCCTTTCATCTTTCGGCGGCACCACTCTTTCTTTTTCCTGCCTTTCATCGTCTTTCGGTGACAGCTCTCTCTCTTGAGTTTGCCTTTCCTCTCCTTTCGACGGCAGCACTGTTTCTCTTGTTTCGCTATCACCTTGTGGCGATAGCTCACATTCCTGAACTGGCGGTTCCTTTTCTTCCGGTTGCAGCTTTTTATCGTGAGCTTTCCTTTCATTTTCGCCTGTGGAAGCACATTCTGCTTCCGTCGCCTAGTTTTCTGCTCTCTGACAACATCACTCCGATTGTCAGCCAATTCACCTGCGCTACCTGGCTCACGTCTGTCTATGGCGCCTTTACTAGCCTCCTCCAAACTGCGTTCTTCCTTGTCAGCCTCTACGAGTGCACATTCGTCCTCATCTTTCTCGGAAGGAATGACGTCTACAGCCCCCATGTCGTCTGGAAGGTTCTGTTCTCCACTGTCGTCCAGCACCTTAGTTTCTTCAGGCGCAGACGAACCAGTGTTTTCTACTGACATGAGTGCTGGTATACAGCTCTCGTCATGCTCCTGACGCGTTTCAGCCAATTTCGGATGAGGGTCGGCTCTGCACTCAGTCGCGATGTTCCCGCTAATGCAGCTGCTTTCTGGAAAGTCGCAAAGCTCAGAGCAGTGCGAAAGCACAGGACTCGTTTCGCATCGCTCGCTGCAAACACTAGCGCACAACTCCGCGTCCGCAAACTCTACATGCGCCTGCTTCCGTTGATCGTAAGTGTCGGGTTTCTGCATCTCTGCCGAACGCGCTGCACAACACGGTGTGCCGTCCTCATCTACTTCGCTTGCGTCGGCGCAAGCGTTTTCATTAACGTCCAGACGGACGTCCTCTCTGCCCTGTTCGGCAACTTCTCCTGCTTTCGACACGCTAGGAGATTCGCTTTCCGGTAACTCCGCCACAATTTCAATGGGCGAGACCTCTGTAAGTGCATCGTCCGATGCTGTGACTACGTTATCCGATGGTAGAGAGGTTTCCTCGGTTGGCGAATGCGGGGCAATTCCCAATGTTACAGCAGCAGTTACATCTGCCAAGTACGGACTACGTTCCTCTGTGCCGCACTGGCAGTGCTGCTCCACAGCGACGCACTGTGTCACGATCTTCCGACCCTTCAGCATTTTCGAGCCACTCTAAAATGTCGGCTTTAAACTGGTAGGGAAAATCGTTAAACGATGGGGTGCTATTCTCTCGCAGGTACCTTTGGCGAAGGTCCAGCGGTGACACGTTATATCTCGCCAGTAAGAAGCTTTTCAGCTCATCGTAGTCTGCCAAGCCGCCGTCCAACAGGCGCTTGACAACGTCATACGCTTCACTGGAAAGCAGGGCTACCAACTTCTGTGCCCAACCATTCCGCTCAACGCGCTTTCTCTCGCAGACGCGCTCAAACTCCGCCAAATATTTCGCCATATCTTCGGCGATCACGAAGGGCCGTGGCCTGTCTCTCGGCTGCCGACTATTAGTCTCATTCAGAACGGATAATGTTTCATATCTCTCGAAACTCATCTCATGCGCTTCAAGCTCGAGGCCCCTCAGTTTCCTGACGCGAGCACGCCGTTTTGTCTCAAGCTGCTTCTGTTTTTCGGCCTCTTCGCGCTCACGGCGTTCTGTGATCTCTTCCCAGGCCTCATTAGCTTCCTCAACCGTTACATTCTCCTTCCGCATGACCTCAAGAATGGCATGCTTTTGTTTTGCGGGGCCCATATCAATGCCCAACTCTTCACAAATTTCGATGAGTTCCTTCACTTTGAAGTCCTCCATCGCGCACAATAGCCTCTTGTAGTTTGCCCTTTTCTTAGGATTGCCTTGCCGTTCAGTACTATAGCGCTACTAGTACGACACGCGCAAGTAATTCTTTCCAACAACGCCTTGTTTACTCCCTCTGCACCAGCTTTCGTTTCAAAGCGCTCCGACTTGGCTCGAAACAGCAAAGCTCTCTACAGGGCTACACACCCAGCCCTACTCTAGACTACAATCACGTGTGCTAGAGCAGTCTGGCGAATTGAGGGGAAAACATCAGGCACTCACTGCGCCGAGGTAGCTGACGCCGGTCGATCCCACCACTGTTGGGACTGGGAGTCCGAGCCAGGAAACGGTCGAGGCGACGGTGAGTCAAACGACTTTTATGTACAGTATGTACAAGGGCTTTTACATGATACAAGGGCCAAGAGCACCACGGGCTAGCACAAAGAAGAAGAGCGGCCCCGGCGGCGAGCGGAGCTCCGGCGTGGTGGCTCTGCTGCTGCCCGTCCGCTGGTCGGGTTCAGCGCGGCTCCGCTTTTAAAGGGCCACTGACCAGGGTCCGGACATTTTTGAAAAACAAGCCCACTGCATAGATGAGGCATCGAAGATAACCTCTGCAAAATACTAGAGCCATGCGCGCCCCGAAAAGCTGCGAAAATTCAAATCAAAGCCCGTTCGTTCTTTCCTTCCTTCAAAAACGGGCCCGGCCCACTACTCTGCACCCCGCTGACGTCAAGGGGGGCTACTTTCGCTAAAGGCACTCCATTGGTGCATCGTTCTGACTGACGGGAGAAGGTTGGGCGTAGCCTTGGCGTCGCGTCGTCTGCACAACGCTTTCCGCAGCGCCTTCTGTTCTGGCTCATGCCTACAAACCCGCATGAAGGAACAAAAAAAAAAACTGCGGAGGGAGCGTGCGGCGACAGCCTTGAACCCTAGCCATAAAAAGTAAAAAAACAGTAAAACTGAGGGAGTTGGCTCGCCCCCCCCCCCCCCCCCCCCCCCCGCCGTGATCCCGTCACGAGACGCTCTGCGTGCGCGCTCCCTTCTCAGTTTCTTTTCTTCTACGCGAGCCCCCCAAAACAAGGTTTTAATTAGTAGTGCAGCCGAGCCTTTCCCTCGCTCGCCCACTTTACCGCTCCGCACACATACCGCTTATCTTTCGTGCATCTTGCGTACGCCTTGACTCCAATGAATGACATATGCTTTGGAGCGGAGAAAAGACACAAACACACAGAACACAAACACGCATGGAGAAAAGCAAACGGGCGGTTGCCGGGTCCGCGCTTCGCCGTGTGTTTCGAACACAACCGACTTCCGCCCCTCCGCTCGTGAAACGGTGGGGAGGCCTAAAAGAAAATGAAAAGGTGGCTCGTTAACTGGGAATGACAAACAGATGTATGAAAGGATGCGCTCGCTAACAAGTCTAGGTGGTCGAGCCGATCGCGCCTCTCGATCGTTCAGTGTGCGGAGAAAATGCAAAAACCAAGAAAAGAATTCTATTGAAGGCGGGGCCATGACGTCGCCCTGTGACGCACTCCACAGACACCACGCCTCCGGCTTACACCGGAGAAGGAAGGGGTGATTTTGCCTTGCCGAGCCTACTCGACGAGGAGCGGGAGAGAAAAATTTCGAGGAGGGAATGGAAGGAGAGGAGGCTCGCTCAAAGTGAGGTAGAGAGTGTCTGCTGGCCGCGGGTGGGCAGGGGGCCTTTAAAGCCGCTGGTAACGGTTACGGCAGCCAGCCGTTCAAATCCTCCAATCAGGTCACGGCACTGGCCACCGTTCAAATTAGACCAATGGTCGAGAGGCGCCGGCCGTTGAAGGCTTGAGACAGGAACGGCTGGCCGGAGAAGCGCCGCGGGTGTCCGAGCCGACGATGAGGAGGGCGAGGAAGAAGGGTCCGCCTCGGCGCCGGCGAGACGGCATGAGTCACGCTGCACGCCGCGACATGCCCGAGAGAGTCTGGGCCTGCTTTGAGCGACGGCGGGCGCGCAGCGCTTGTTTCCAGAGGGGCCAGTCAGCGAAATGTGGGCTCCGGCACTACAACACACACACACACACACACACACACACACACACACACACACACACACACACACACACACACACACACGCACACGCACACGCACACGCACACGCACACGCACACGCACACGCACACGCACAAGCACACGCACACGCACACACACACACACACACACACACACACACACACACACACACACACACACACACACACACACACACACACACTCGTGTAAACAGCGCGCGCGCATGTGCCAGCCAACTGCCCCGACGGCGAGCGAGCGACGCCCAAAAAAGCGTGCCGTGTGCAGCGCGCGCAGCCGGCGGGCGAGGATATTCGAGGAGGAAAACGCCGGAATGGAGGAGAGTGTCGCTACTTTCAAATTATCAAGGGGCTTTACGTGGGGGTGAGTTACAGCGCCACTCTCAGCGGTGGCGGCTTAGAGAACTAAAAAATTACCGACGATTACGTTACTTCCTAATGCGAAATTTGAGCGCAGCAAATAAGCTGTTTCACCTTTTCGATAGATTGAGGCAAAGAAATCGAGCAACACATGTATGCGCTATCACAGAATTTTTTTTTATTTTTCGCAGGAAGAGGGGGGAGGGGGGCGGCGTGTACACCCAGCGGCAAACGATGGGGCAGAAGCGCGCGCAGCAAGCGGACAACACGATAAAGGGAGGAGGGAAGAGATAGCAGCGACTGACTGATGCCGCTGACGCCGATAGTGAGTCAACCCCAGCTGCGGAGTTGGTTTCAGGGACAACGCCGCCGATGCCGACACAAACAATATGATACCCTCGCTTCCGCAGCGCTAAGAACCAGGTCTAGCCGTGGGAAGGTGGTCACGTATTCGTCGACGTGCCGGGGCCTACGTGAAATAACCGGCGCGTCGGCAACTGAAGAGCACCCTATCCGCCACACAAGAACAGGGGGGGGGGGGGGGGGGGGGGCTTTCCTTTTCTTTCTGCATGGCGGCGACGGTGTTCTATGCAATCACGTTATCTTGACTCTCTAGCGGCGTCAGCGGCATCCAGCGGTATCAGTCCGTCGCTGCTAGCGCTGGGGGGATGAAAGGGGGGCGGAGCTGGTTACGAGGCCGACGACGACGCGAAACCCAGGAACGGACGCCAAAGAGCTGCGCTCTAAAAATACAGCACAAACAAAAGCAAAACTGCGGCGCTGGGGCGGCGTTGCACGCGCAGGTCGCCCAATATACAGTAGGTCGTGGTCGAGCTACAGAGGCTAGAAGAAAACCTTCTAGCCTCTGTAGTCGAGCTACGCCGTGTTTTTGGCACGCAAATGTTTTTATCGTGAAAATAAACGCTTCGTCAGACTTGAAATGTCGCTTTTTTTAGAGAACACGGCCGAATCTTGGATAGGAATGCCTGCGCTCCCTCGCTGAAGCGAATGTGTCGAAGAAAACCGCAGCCGCTGGTGTCCGCGGCTGAGCGGGCGTCGAAAGGTACGCGACGGCATGCATTCGAGCACGCAAATCTTTATAGATACTTAAGCGCACGTGCTAAATTTTGTACAGTGGTGTCGAAGTGAAACTTTCCTGATTATAACAGAATGGTCAGCGTCGCTGTTCTCACAGACCTCCTTGCACAGTTGGTGTTTGCCACTTGTTGATCACATTTGCTTTCGCGTCGAGGGATGCGCGGCGGCGCGCCGCCGCTTCAACGCTCCATGTATCTCCAGCCGGGCGTCGCGCCGTCGCGACGTTTTCTGCCGCGCGAATGTCGTCGAAAAAAACGTCGCATGTATCCCGGACGCGCTCTCTGCGGCGCCCTTTTGTGTGGCGGTCGCGCGCTATTCTCCGAAGCGCGTAGTATGTGTCACGTGCCGAAGGACTACACCGTCTCTGTTCTTTCAATGGACAATGGTGCTTTCGGCCCGCAAGGGCAGTCACCTTGGCTTTCATCGGGCCCAGCCGCCTTCGGGAAAATGACACTGTTGGTTTTCCCTTTTCTTTCACAGTTCTCGCGGTGCTGTCCCGAGTTAATTTGCCGGCCCTTGCATTAGCATCTACACCTGCCTTAGCATTTCTCAAATGCTTGTGGCGTTCACGGTTTTTCCTGCGCAGCGACGCTACTTGCGGTTTACTCTCAGTGCTAGGCGACGGCTCACCTGATGAACTGTTCGCTTCAGTTTCCTCCCCAAGTGAAATTGGCCGACTGCCGACCATAGGTAAGCAATTGGACAGTGCTCGGCAGCCGGTATCCTCGGCCAACCAATGGCGGCCCCTAGTCGGGCCGTGGTTGGCTGCCAATTGGGCTGGTTAATAGTTGGCCAAAAACGTTCAGCCAACTACAGGCAAATGATAGGGAATTAGTCGGCACCCAACGATCGGGCAACCACACGGGGACCATCGTAGGGCCATGGTTGGCTACCCACTGGCTTGGCCGGTGACGTATATGCCAGACGCACGTGCAGTAGGCGCGTGGAAATTGCAGACGAAACGCTCGATCGACGTACGTTTCATATTATCCCAATATTTTTTTATACCTATACACTGCGCGCATGACTGCATGCATGTTGAGCCTAACATACATGCAGTCATTATCAATCAATTATCAATCATTATTATCAATTTATCAATCGGTGAAATGTAATGTGTAAGCAATATGCAGGTGCAATGCTGCGGCATCAATTACGTTTTAATGCTGAGCATTTAAATAATTGTCGGACGAGTGCAGTTTCATCGAGAGATAAAAGGAAAGTCCCGTAATTCTGACACCAAACGAAACCGAAACTCAAAAGTTTCTGTTTCGGTGTTTTATTGAAATTGGCAAGGAATTGTTTTTTTATCTAGATGTAGTAAAGCAATGTAGATTTTAACTTGCATAATTTGAGAAAAATGAATAAAACAACATACTTATTTTATTTTTGTTCTCTGCGAACATATTTTTGACAGCACATCTACGAAAGCGCGGTGTCAGCAAGGGAGTGACACTCTCATAGAGCCAATGGGGACGTTTTTTTTTTCGAAGGCGATGGTGGCGGCACCTGGGAGAGGCGGTAAACGCATCAAAAATCCAATATGGCGGCGCGCGTTTAGGCGGCTGGTTGTGGCCGGTTGCTCGCGCTACAGTGCACTGTACTCGCGCGTTACTGGTGCTGGCGGCCGCTAGCTCGATCCAAGCTTTGTAAATACTGGTGATTAACTGATCCCGCGCTGCATTCAAGCTTGATTTTCTAAGTACTTACGGATTCTGCTCACTCGCTTTTGTATTTCGATGTGTCTGTTGATGTAGCATGGTGCATGTTGGCGAGCGGCGCGACTGCTTAGCAGCTGCGCTCGCTCGAGAACGAGAAGCGTAAATGGTTTTGTACAAAGAACAATTTATTAAAAGAACATCAGCAGTGACAATCGATGTTCAAAAAGTGATTTTAGGCATCAGTGACATTGCAGTATCAGTAACAGGCATCCTAAAAATCAAAATAAAAAACGCCATTATGTAAACCTAAAAGACATGAGCGCACAGAGAATATATAGGGGATAAAGAAAAGCTATCAAGGTAGGTACAGTGTACATAATAAAATGCTACATGACTGAATATAGGTTTGTACGCGACTTTGTAAGAGATTCAGGTAAATAGCAGAGAAGTAAAACATCTGGCATGTATTGAAACGCATCAGTCTGTGGCTATGAATAAACACTCCCAGAGAAAGGCAACGAAAATTTTCAACCTTTGACTCGTGCAGAAGAAATCACAGTGCGTTGGGTTAGGGACAACATAATATGCTGCAGTGCTAGTGCTTCGTATAAAAACTCCAAGAAAAGCTCACTGTGTGACTCGACATGACGCCAATGACGCTGCTGCAGTGCGAATGTCGCCGACGTCGCCGTTTTCGCTTGCGCGGCTGTCCGGCCGTCGTCTGCTTGTCGTCTGCGGCTGCGTTACCCGCGTCGTCATCTTCGCAACTAATTTCTTTGATATCTTATTTTTAATACCTATGGCTGGTTATAATTCAGTTCATAAGCATGTTTTTATTATTGATAATAGTCGAGAAATTTCACTTTTATTAGGCTTAACTGCAGCCGCGTTTACCGCCGATACCAGGATCGCTGCAATCGTTTCGACCGGGGCGCCACCCTCGGCGCGGACGCGCAACTTGCAACATGCCACAGCCCTGGTGTCAGTCACAACGACTGAATCTGCGACGCGATGCTCTTCCCGTTTCACACTCATGCTCTCGTAGCGGCGTAGCTGGCAAAGTGCTTCGTTTGCATTTGAAGCATTGGTTGTTCCTGCACTGCCGTGTCTTGGCCTTTCACCATGACAACACCACCTGACCTAAAAGTTGGAAGGTAAGACCTCATCATGGAGCGGTTCTTGAGGGCGAAACGTCGCCGAGAGCTTTATCTGGCGAAGGCGGGCAGCGTTCGGTGTTTGCAGCTAGTCGCAGAAGACTTAGAGGCGGCAGCATGCTCTGAGACATTCCCCCATTTGCAATCCGACAATCGATCACGTTTAGCAATTGTTGGAAACGATAGATTTGCATCGTTCGGGGACAGCTTAGGGCAAGCGTATGCAGCAGTGAATACTTTTGAATCCTCTGTCGTGGCAGCTGAGGCACAGTGTTGAAGTGCAGATCAAGCTGAGCCAGTCGGAAGTAACTTGCACGGTCAAAACACTGGTCCCGTAGAGCCTTATGAACATGACTTGGTTGACGTTCCCGACAATGCCGAGTGTCCAGAGCGGATAAGGAGCCAGTTGAGGGCTTGGGCTGTGAAGTATCATATCAGGAGAGCGGCAGTTAATTCACTGCTTGACATTCTTAGGCCGCACTTCACTGATCTTCCTAAGACACAGTATGCTCTAGTGTCCACTCGACAAAGCGTGCCACTTGAACAACTCGGCAGTGGTGAGTACGTTCATTTTGGCCTTCAGAGAGGCTTATTGCGTGCATTGGACATGTGGCATTCGGCCCCAAGTAATGGAGCCGGCAATTCTTCAGCACACTGGTGAAGAATTGTCATGCTGTGCTAAACATGCTGGTCATTTTATGAGCCATATATTCTTCAGTACAATACCTTTGTCCCAGGTGGTGGAAATTCCTGGAGCCCTCCACTAAGGTGTACCTCATAGTCCATCTGTTGCTTCTGGGACATTAAACCCCGCAATGTTTTCCCAGGAAAAAAAATTTTGAGTGCTTCGAGATTCTATTCTATTTAGTCTACTTTGTCATGAAACAATTTCGTATTCATTCTTAATTTTGGCACTGCTGTGACGTGGACGTAATGAAGGTTTTAAATGATTTGCCTGTATTTAAGGGTAAATATGCATGTTGGCGGTAGTGTAGCTGTTTTATTGTTCAGTTCAGTGTTCAGTGCATTTATTTCAGTCATGTACAATGGCTGAGGAGAAAGGAAAAAAAGCCGCGCACGCGGCTTGACAAAGCTCCCATCTCCCGTAGCGGCTTGGCACGGCGATGACAGACAGCAGTAAAACAATAACAAGAGAATGCATGAAATAACAAATATGTACAATATCTTCATAACAGATCACCAGAATAGTCTCGGTACTGTTACACACACGCAAATGATAGTTTAATCACAGCACATGGACACTTTGTTTATTTTACAGTTGGATATGATTCATTCTTTTGTAAGAACATATTTCTGACAGCGTTATATGAAACGGAAAGAATGGATTGATTAGTGAAAGCGTTACTATTAAGGAAAGATGGCAACACATACCTGAGAGCTTGAAAACCGTAATTTGTGCGTGGACAAGGTACATACCAATATTCGTAGTGTCTTGTGTTGTGAACAGCAGTATTTTCCCGTAGATTCGCAAGGTCAGCAAAAAATGTGGTGTCACTATGTACCTGAGATTTGTACTGCTGAATTACACGGTACTGATGAATAACCCTTGCATCCATAATGCGGTATTTTGCAAATAGAGCACTCGTATGTGCTAAGTATGTGGCACCCGCAATTGCTCTGACTGCATTTTTTTGTAATGTCAAAACCTTCTGAATATTAGTTTGCGTCGTTGTACCCCAGACCAAGTGGCAATATTTAACATGAGAGTCAAAGAGGGCATGGTAAATAACAAGTTTTGTCCTAGTAGGTATCATGCACTTTAACCTAATTAATTGGCTTAATTAGCCAATTAAAATTAAAATTAAGCCAATTTTTAATTGGCTTAGATTGCTTCATTAAAGCAACTTGTTAAAACAATTGCTACTGCATACTACATCAGGTTTCATGCAATTGTAAAAATATTGAATTTCTAATACTGCTTGCAGTTGTTTAGTGCTATTTATAATGGTACACACAATGCCAAATTTTTCAGTATATAATGCCCTGATTTTAGCTAGAACATTTATAATACTGTTGTGAAGACATTGAAGACTGCCCACAAATATATCATAATGGATGCTATGTACAAAGGACAGATATTCTAGTTTTGCCGCATGTTATTTTGGGTTCAAAGTGAATATTGCAATGGTTATAGAATATAGTGCTTACTACTGTTATATCCGAGTCTGGACTACAGAGCACTGGATTATTTGGTTGTAATATCACTTCTGAGCTGGTTTCAGCCTTTTTGAAGTGGTGGCATTTGTTTTTGCTCTCTTCTTTTATTGTAGCCTGCCTGAGAGCACACTACCCTGAACAAGCAACCCTGAAGAATAGCAGCGCTGTTATAAAGCGCTGGCTGATTGGCGCGCAGGATCGGGAGGGTGGCCGGAGCCGGAGGCGCCAGCCGACTCGAACAAGGGAGGCAGTGGGCACAGAAGAATACTTTCTTCACTTTAAAGACCCCCTTCAGGGAGTATTACATAAGGGGTGGCTAAATGTATTCAACAATCATAAATATGCGGTAATCATAAACAATCATATTCAGCAATCTTTGAAGTATGATACAAATGGTTACAGCGGATAAGAATGAAGGTGGGCACGTGATGGCGGCAACATCAGCAGGGAGGGCATTCTAGTCAACAATGATGCGAGGAAAAAAGAACTCAAAAAGTAGCAGTACGTGATAGAGGCCGGCGATCTGAAATGGGTGTGCGGTGCGGTGAGATATGCGGGCCGGGTGAGAAATGTAAGGTGTTTTGATTCGGAGTGCTATGGAAAAACTTGTGGAGCAAACACATGCAGGCGACGCGACGGCGAGCTTCAAGGCTTTCGAGACCGGAAGTATTCTTTAGAGATGAAACGCTGATTGTATATGAATAAGCAGAATGAACGAAGCGAATGGCGCGGTTTTGAACTGATTCGAGTGCATTTGTTAGGTATATTTGGTGTGGATTCCAGATGGGACTGGCGTACTCGAGTTTAGGTCTAATAAGGGTTTTGTAAGCTAGAAGTTTCACTTGCCTGCGGTGCATGGCGAAGATAATGGTTTAGGAATCCTAGAGATCTATTGGCAGATGATATGATTGTGGTAATGTGTATTCGCCAAGAAAGATCGGTACAGAGTGTTACACCGAGGTACTTGAATGATTGGACGCTTTCTATAGATGAGTTGGCAACTGTATAGGAAAAAAACAAGGGGGTTGCGTTGACGCGGAAATGAGACGAGTTTGCATTTTTTAGCCTTTAGTGTCATTAGCCAGAGGTCACACCATTCATGGATGCGGTTGAGCTCATTTTGAAGAGCCACTTGTTCAGAAATGTTAGTGACGTTACAATAAATTACACAGTCATCGGCGAATATGCAAATTTTACCCGATACTTGTGGCCCCAATTCGTTAACATATATTGGGAATAAAAGCGGGCCGAGCACAGATCCCTGCGGAACACCGGATGTTATGGGGAGAGTGCCTGAGTTGTGATTGTTAATAGAAACAAACTGAGAACGGTTAGCTAGGAATTCTTTAATTCAGTCTAGAATATTAGGGTGCAAATTTAAAAAGGCTAGTTTCAGTGATAGGCATTGGTGTGGTACCTTGTCAAAGCCTTTGCGAAATCTAAAAATAATGCATCTGTCTGTATGTTACGGTCAAGGTTAGCAAGCAGGTCGAAAGTGAAGATTGCCAATTGGGTATCGCAGGAAAGTCCCCTACGAAACCCGTGCTGAGCCGGATGAAGAAAGTTGTTAGAATCTAGGAGGTTTACGACATGGGAATAGATATATTACATGTTCCATGATTTTGCAAAGCACACTGGTTAAGGAGATGGGGCGGTAATTCAATAGAGTGTCCTTTACACCTGATTTGTGGACCGGAATGACCCTCCCCACCTTCCAGTCATCCGGTAGCATTCCTGTTGAAAGTGATTGTGAATAGAATATTAATAAAAGATATATGGCTGAAATGTGTTTGGTGTTTTTCAATATTTTGTAAGATTCCACAGTACGCGTGCGTTTACAGCAAGTGAAACTGCTTGTATATTGATGTCTGCATAAAGAAACCCATTAATAATTGCTGCAAGTTCGTCTTCATTGTTTGTGTCTCCTCAAGATGCCTGTGCATAATGGTCGGATTCCTCATGGCCAAAATTTAGTTTTCAAACGTCATATATAGGTAAGGTAACCACGATTTGTCATTGATTCACAATCTAGCAGGGCGCTGGCTGGCGACGGCAAGGTCGGCATACGGCCTCGGCCCTATGTTGGCAGCCAAAGGTCGGCCGGTGTGAGGCCAATCACCAATCCCGACCTCGGCTCAACCTAGTTTGCCAAGCTAGGGCCAAGGTCGGCCAGGCCGGCTACCGACTTTGTCCCAACATAGGGCCGACGTCTTTTTTTCAGTTGGGTCCGAACACGATAGCTTATTTTCCTGCGGTCCGTCACTAGCCACTGTGATTTGGCTTTCGCTTTGCTGCTCTTTGTTTCTATGCAGTGCTGAGCCGCAATCTGCGCTTGCTATCGAACTGTGAAGGGGTGCTATACGTCGGCCACTGCCCGTCGGAAACACAAAACAACCTGTCTGCACTCCACTTTCTGCAGAGCTTGATACTTCGCTGTCCTGAAGTCGGCAGTTTGGAGCAGCGTTATTAATGTGTTCGGTTACCGCAACAATCCGAGTAGCATCGCCCCTTTCAGCTAGCTCTGCGCTCTGTCTTGGTGCTTCAGCGCTGCTGCAGCCTTACTTACTACTAACAACATTGAAGAATTTAAAAAACGGTTGCGGGATCATTTTGTCGTAGATTAGATAAAATGGTCATTTTATTTATTTTCACGTTGCTATCCTGTATACAGCGATTTCGCCAATTTTAAACATGCATTTTCGTTATTTTTGCCGCTTACTGTTGCTAACTGTGTTGTCATTGCTTTGTATTATAGCTTGTGTTATGAGTATTTCTAAATGACCTTATGCCTTAACACTACTTTGTATACTTTTGTTTCTCAAACCTAAAGTTTTTTCGCGTTTCATACTTTTTTGCAATATTGTTTACTTGTATTCTCTTAACATCGAAATCTTGTGTAATGATGCTGCTAAATACGCGCGTTAGCTATTGTTTTAAATAACCCGTTGTGTATATATTCTGTACGTATTTGTAAACTGCTCACTGCCTTCTCTAATGCCCTCCAAGGGCCATGAAGGAACCTGAAATAAATAAATAAATATCCGGTAACTCTCCGTGACGCTCTTTCTCGGAAAGCTGTCTTTCGGTGCGGTGGCATTCCAATTCCCTACACTCTTTCTGGCGCGGAACCTCTGCCGCTTTTGCCATAGTGGCATCTCTCCCAGGGCTAGAACCGGCCTGCTCACTCTCTTCCTTAATGCCTGCACCTTTTACCAAACTATCCACTGTGTCTTTATTACTGTTGGCTGTGCTGCAGCCCTGTTTCTCCACCTCTAAATCCACAGATACTGCCCCTGCAGCTGCCGAGCTGTCATTTCTTTCTGGGCTTAAATCTGCACTGTCGTCGCTCTCCTGAGTAGTTTCTGTGTCCCTAGCTGACCAAGCGGGGTCCCTAGGCTGGTCGCTGACACTCACATGGGCGCGCAGCCCGCTGCCAACACTTCGACATTTGTGGTCGGCCTCTACACGTATGCCAAAATACCTGTAAAGAGCGCTTTTCGCTGTCTCATAGTTGCCGAACTCCTCGTCGGAAAGGCACCCTAATACTTCGCTAACCTCACATGGGAGGATGGCCACCAACATCGTTGACCAGTAACCCTGGTCTAGCTCTTCCTCTGCGCAAATCTGCTCTAAATTTGCGATGAAAGTTTTGAAACTTTCTCTCTTTGAAGAACTCTCAAGCGAGCTCTCGCTCTTTCCCATTTCAGCAACTGAGCTTTACGCCTGCGGTCTTGCAGCTCTTGTTCGCGTAGTTTATCTCGCTCAGCCCGTCTCTCACTACACTTCGCCTCGCGAAGTTTTCGCCTTTCTTCTTTCTCCACGCGGAGGCTTTGCTGCGGAATAGTTTCACACTTATCGCCTGCCTCCTTGTTGAGAAGAGGTACCACTTGCTGGGGACAACTGCCCGACCTCTCGCTCAACTCCATTTCTAACTTATGGATCTCAATCTCCCGCTGCAGAATCGTTTCACCCATCTCATCTGCCTCCTTGTTGAGAAGAGGTACCACTTGCTGGGGACAACCGCCCGACCTCTTGCTCAACTCCATACCTAGCTTACTGAGCTCAGCCTTTAGCTTCAGTAATTTTGCTTCATTCTCACGTTCGCGCTGACGCCTCTTTTCCTCTCTTTCCCCCTCTTTCTGCTGTCTGAGCGGCTCTTTTTCCTGCTCTTTTTGCTGTATGAGCTGCTCTTTTTCCTGCTCTTTTTGCTGTCTGAGCTGCTCTTCCTTTTTTTGTTCGATGAGGCTCCACGCTTCACTGAGCTCCTCATCATCTGCTCCCAAATCAGTAATTGCCTGAATGATTACGGGTTCTCGTGCCAAACCCCTCGTATCAATCCCCAATTCCTCACACAACAGCAACAGGTCCGGCTTCTGCAGTTTCTGTAGGTCCATGATAGTTCTGAGCCTGAGCTATTTCCAAAACAACTATGCAAAAATACCAAACTTCTAGGATTTAAGCACAGGTGTCTACCAGTTCTAAATTGTAACCCTCTTTTAGAACCTGGTCCACATCAGAGGAAAAGCCAAGCACTCACCCACCCACGTGATCATGTTCCGAGACAGCTGCACTCTCGCTGGCCGACCTGTTGTCGCTTGTGGCTTCAGATTCCCATCGCTGATCTACAGTTGTTCGGTCTTCGGATCCCAGGCTTCGGATCCCAACGCTGCCAACCAGTTGTCATAGCTCGGTGTAGCAGCACCCCACCGCTGCCACCAGTTGTCATAAGTCGGGTAGCGTGACCAGTTGTTATAGGGCGGGTTGGAGCATCCTTGGGGGCACGTACAGGTTGAGGAAACGGTCTGAAGCTTCGAAGGTTGGGGATACGAAAACAAGCAGGTTTAATGACACTTTTTTAAGACACTAATTTACATAAAGAAAGGCAGAAAAGCAAAGAAACAAAAATTAAGAGTTCAAAGCGTCGAGCGACTGGATGAGCCTGTTACCCAAGGCCCAGAGCGTTCGTGCTCTCTCTCTCTCTCTCACACACACACACGCACACGCACACACATGCACGCACGCAGGCACGCTCACGCACACGTGACGGAAGCGAATAGACATCGAAACCAAAGAGCATTGGAAATGTTTTGCTTTAGTTTGTGGTGTTCATCAATGAGAGATCAATAGGCTAATTATTTAAAGATAATTGATTAGAAAGGAGACGTTCGCCGCTGTGGACGAGGCTGGCGCTGGTGAACATTCTTCAGTTTCGGTTACACTCCACGTAAATACATACGATTGGACAGCCATCGCGGTAGCTCAGTTGGTAGAGCACCGGACGCGAAATTCAGAGGTCATGGGTTGGGATCCCACCGACGGCATGTGGTTGTTCTTTCTTCTGCTTTGCAATCAATTGTAGTTATATAATTACCCTATTAATATTTTATTGAAGGACACCACAAGTTAAAACATAAACCATTGCCTATGCTCCTTGGCTTCGCTGGCTGTTGTCTTTCGTCATTTATGTCATAACGAGCCCTTTTCTCTTTCCCTGTCTGCTGAATATACATATAAGGTAAATTCACCAGAAAATGAAAAATAAAACAGGATTTAATTCAGAACGTTTCGGCTGGAGGACCAGCCTTTTTTGAGTGTACTACAACATTCGAAAAACACGCGCGTGCTTTAAAAGCTGCGTGTTTTGAATGCTGTAGTACACTCCAAAAAGGGTGTTCCTCCAGGCGAAACGTCGTGAATTAAGTCCTGATATGTTTTTCAATTTCATAAGGTAGCTTATGATAGTCTGTTTTTTTTTAATAATCTAACATTCGAACTTGCCCGAACTGTCCGGAATTGGCGAATAACTACAGTCGTCTGCGCGCAGAATTTTCGTCGAGGCGAGCAGAGCAGTATATTTGACAGACTGCACCACCTGGGGTACTGCGAGACCTGCACCAGCTCCAAGCAGCCACATTTGTTGCCTATAGGTTTATGTATAAACAGGGTGTGTCATCTAAAATTTTACACAATTTTTAAGAATGGGGTTTTGGAGTTACAAGAACGCTTTTTTCGCCATCTGGGGTACTGCGAGACCTGCACCAGCTCCAAGCCGCCACATTTGTTGCCCACAGGTATATGTATAAACTGGGCGTTTCATCTAAAATTTTACACAATTTTTAAAAATGGGGTTTTGGAGTTAGAAGAGCGCTTTTTTCGCCATCTGGCGTACTGCGAGACCTGCACCAGCTCCAAGCCGCCACATTTGTTGCCTATAGGTATATGTATAAACTGGGTGTTTCATCTAAAATTTTACACAATTTTTAAAAATGGGGTTTTGGAGTTAGAAGAGCGCTTTTTTCGCCATCTGGTGTACTGCGAGACCTGCATCAGCTCCAAGCCGCCACATTTGTTGCCTACAGGTATATGTATAAACTGGGTGTTTCATCTAAAATTTTACACAATTTTAAAAAATGGGGTTTTGGAGTTAGAAGAGCGCTTTTTTCGCCATCTGGGGTACTGCGAGACCTGCACCAGCTCCAAGCAGCCACATTTGTTGCCTACAGGTATATGTATAAACAGGGTGTTTCATCTAAAATTTTACACATTTTTTAAAAATGGGGTTTTGGGGTTAGAAGAGCGCTTTTTTCGCCATCTGGGGTACTGCGAGACCTGCACCAGCTCCAAGCAGCCACATTTGTTGCCTATAGGTATATGTATAAACAGGGTGTTTCATCTAAAATTTTACACAATTTTTAAAAACGGGGTTTTGGAGTTAGAAGAGCGCTTTTTTCGCCATCTGGGGTACTGCGAGACCTGCACCAGCTCCAAGCAGCCACATTTGTTGCCTATAGGTTTATGTATAAACAGGGTGTGTCATCTAAAATTTTACACAATTTTTAAGAATGGGGTTTGGGAGTTAGAAGAACGCTTTTTTCGCCATCTGGGGTACTGCGAGACCTGCACCAGCTCCAAGCAGCCACATTTGTTGCCTATAGGTATATGTATAAACAGGGTGTTTCATCTTAAATTTTACACAATTTCTAAAAATGGGGTTTTGGAGTTAGAAGAGCGCTTTTTTCGGCATAGCACTGTCAGCGGTGTAGCGCTCATCAGAACACAGCTCAGATCAACTAACTAGTAGGCAGGTTAACTAACACTGAATAGTTAACTTTTTAAGTATTACTGTTAGGCTTTTTAATTATTGAGAGCCGTGTAGCCAACCGTAATTTATACCCATATCAGTTTTTAGAATTTCGAAAACGTGGTTACCTTCGCCGCTGTAGCCGGATAAATTTCGGCTATTTAGACGAGTTACATGCACTCGAGAGGTTGCTTTGCCTGCGAGCTTCTCCAAAACGCATGTATTTTGGCGCGATGCAGCCAAAATTTGTTGCGTTACAGCGCCGAGGGTAACCACGTTTTCGAAATTGCAATAACTGATATGGATATTAATTGCGGTTGGCTACACGGCTCTCAGTAATCAAGGAGCCTAAAAGTAATAGTTAAAAGGTGAACTATTCTATAATGACCAGCCTCCTGTTAGCTCATCTTAGCTGAACTCTGATGTACTAAACTGCTGACAATGCTTTGCCGAAAAAAGCCTGTTTTGTGAAATTATGTAAAGTCTTAGGTGAAACACTGTGTATATCCAATATAGGGTTACGAAACTAGGTTCTGTTGGCTTCCACAGGGAAAAGGTTGAGTGAAGAAGGTACTTCTCGAAGACACAATTATTGTCGACGTTTCGACTGCGGTGCGGTATTCTTCAGGACTTCAGTGGTAACCCGTCAGATTGACGTTTCTGAAAAGTTTGTGAGGTGCAGAGGAGAGCGAAAAGGAGGTTAACACGCGAACAGCAGCAGCGGTTAAAAATAAATAAATAAAAAAAAACATGAAAAGTGCAGACTGGGACAAGATTGGGGGAGATTTTTCCTTCCTCCCACAATCTTGTCCCTGTCTGCACCCTTCAACCCCTTTTTTTACCACGCGAGAGCGACCCGTAGAATATACAATGTGCTCTTAAGATCGACTGCCAGCACTGAACGATATCGGGCAGTTGTATATTAGTAAGAACAGAAAGCTGGGCGAGTTGGTGGTTATACTTTTAACAGCGCGAAAAGACGACGACGTTTCCACACACAACAACACGAGTGTTTGATATGCAAGGAGTTAAGTTGTAGACACCCACTTTTGCGATAGCTGCGGAGGGTGTCAGTGAGGGCAGGAATATTGTGCAGAAGCTTTAAAAGACGCGTGTGCTTTACCTTGTTGTGGTGTTTGCCAAAACAAGTCGAGTACATTGCACAATGTCACTAGCGTTTGACACGTATGCATTAGAGGGGAATCTCCCAGTGTAGAATATTATTTCTAGTAACATCCACCTTAGCGCTGTTGACGCTTTTTGGCGTACCTGGTCCAGTAATCGTACCTGAGCCCACTGGACTCCAGCAATCTTCGTGCAGTTAGCATTTCCTCGTTACATTTCCGCCGAATACATAGAAATCCGAAATATGCGCATCTAACATTGTTTCGGCTTTTGCTTAGTTTATTCCGATTTCCTATGCTCTGCTGTCCGGCTTGCGCACGCCAGCAGCACACAACGCACTGCAAGTACTGGACGCGCTACAGCCAGTTCTTGCAGCTCTTCATTAGAAGGCACCATGGCTCCCCCGGAACAATCTTTTACGAAGAAAGTCAAGCAAGCTTTTATTTTTCAGTGGAATGCCCGCGGGCTCCAGTCCCGGATTTCAGATATTCGAAATTATGTTTATGAAAACCGCTTCCCCATTCTTGTTATTTGTGAACCGAATCTACCCAACATTTTGCGATTATCCGGTTATGAAGCTTTTACTTCCCCCACGCGCAACAGAACCAGCAAAGTCATCGTCTACATTCGACGTGAACTTACATATGTGCATCATTCGGTTCCCCCACACAATGACAACCAGTATGTTTGCCTCACAGTGAAGAGCCGTGACCTCACGTTTACGCTTTTGGCTGTGTACATGGCGCCGTCAAGCCGCTTTGACGAAAAAAGGTTGAGTGATTTGATGCAAGCCACCTCCGGTCCATGGGTGATTATAGGTGACTTCAATGCTCACCACACCATGTGGGGAGGCGTTAGGATGAACCTTAGTGGAAGGAAACTCGTCTCCTTCGCCTCTGACCACGGCCTCCAGTGCCTAAATGACGGAACCCCGACGTATATTCGAGGGGTGACCTATAGCAGCTGCCTAGATTTGACTTTCGTTTCGCGATGCCTAACCAACAACGTCCAATGGTTTTCGGATGTAGAAACCCATGGCAGTGACCACATCCCAACCTACCTGATTTTTACCGGCCATTGTACGTCCCGTTCTGCCACACGTATGCAGCGCATTGATTGGACAGTTTTTAAAGCGCGTATGGAGGATGCATGCATGGAAGGATTCTCGACAGGTCTTGAACAAAAAATTAAGGAGGTCATGGAGAGCGCAACGTGTTGCTACAACCCCGTCGCAAAGTACACCGACTTTGATATTGAATTACAACGACTGCGGGCACTACGGCGCAGGGCAGAGCGCAGATACCGACGCACAAAGTCGCGCTTAGACCTCAGAGATGCAAGACGCCTGCAGAAGAAAATCCAGCGCAGAATTCAAGCCCTGCAGACACAACGTTGGAGAACATTTTGTGAGACACTTGACCCACGAAAGCCTTTGTCACGCGTTTGGAATGTGATCCGTGGCCTTCGTACGTCCCCTCAACAGCGCCACCCGTTTAAATCCCTCGCGCTCCACCAAAAACGCAGCGAGGTCGCGGTAGCCGAAGAATTTTGCGCAAGGATAACAGGCCAACCGAACCCATCCACAACGCTGCACTGCAGTGATGTTCCACCCTCGCGGGATTCACGAATGGATAACTTGTTCTCCATGGAGGAACTTGACGCTGCGCTGGCTTGTTGCAGAAGGTCGTCATCGCCGGGGCCCGATGGTGTGACATACTCCGCGCTCGCCAACCTTGGCCAAGAGGCTCGACGGATTCTTCTGGACTCATACAACAAGTCATGGTGCGAGGGCATAGTTCCTAATGCATGGAAGACCAGTCGTCTCGTACCACTCCTTAAACCGGGAAAATCGCCACTCGACATTTCAGCATACCGACCAATAGCACTCTCCAGCAGTGTCGGGAAAGTCATGGAAAGAATGTTGTTAACACGCGTGGAATGGTACCTAGAGCGATACCAAATTTACCCTGCATTTATGTCTGGGTTTCGACGTGGCCGCTCTTCCATTGACAATGTGGTTGACCTTGTATCGTCCGTCCAGCACCAAAAAAACTTGAAAAGATTGACTGCGGCACTATTCTTGGACATAAAGGGCGCCTACGACAACGTAACGCATCAGGCCATTTTGGACGCATTAGAAGCTGCTCAGATTGGAGGCCGCATGTACAGCTGGATACGCAGCTATTTGTCAGGGAGGTCGTGTTTTGTCCAGACTGAAGACGGACCAACCTCTTCGCATCTAATTTCGCGCGGAGTCCCGCAGGGTGGAGTGCTGAGCCCAACTCTTTTCAACATAGCTCTCGTCGGCCTACAAAAGGCGGCAAGGATACTGACGTTATACCTTCGTCAGCAGGGCCTAAATATTTCAACCGAGAAATGTTCCCTCGTGGCGTTCACGCGAAAAAAAATGACAAGTTACCCCATATATATTAATGGCAACGCCATTCCCTATGAGAAAAACCATCGCTTCCTTGGCGTTGTTATCGATAGGAACCTCTCGTGGAGTCCCCATCTTTACGACATGCGAAAGAAACTGACAGCGATTGTTCATATTCTCTCCTTCCTCGGGGGAAAGTCCTGGGGTGCATCTGTACGCTCGATGCTTCAACTGTACCGTTCGCTGTTCCTGGGATACATGCGGTATAGCTTTCCCATTTTAAACAATATCAGAAAGACAAACCTTCAGACACTTCAAAGTGTTCAAGCGCAAGCTCTACGAATCTGCCTTGGGCTACCTAAATGTGCCTCAACGGCAGCCACTATTCTTGTCGCTGGGGAGCATCCTGTTACTTCACACATTGCTGTTGAAACCATGAGAACACACATTCGGCACCTCACGCGAGTTCCGAGTCATCATCTTGCAGCTCTTCCCGTACTCAGACCACATACTGCATTTGCAAATGTAATTCAAGCTCACCGTGCCTATCTTCCTTCGCAGTTCGCCCACCCATCAAGATCATGCTCACCCATATGGAGTCTCCATGAACCCCGGGTGCACCTATCTATTCCTGGAATTAATAAGAAATCTGATTTATCATTGCCTGCTCTCAAGCAACTGACACTGCATCATTTGCATTTTAACCATACACACCGCATACATGTCTACACAGATGGCTCAGTGACTTCAACAAGCTCTGCTGGGTCTGTGGTGATACCGGCCAGGTCTATTTTAATGAAGGTGAGGACTACCTATCTCACCTCTTCAACTGGTGCAGAACTAGCTGCCCTACGGGCTGCAGTTCAGTTCATTAGTCAGGAATCTGCACATGACTGGACAGTTTTCACCGACTCTAAAGCAGCCCTTCAAGGCCTGCAAACTGCACTACGCCGTGGGTCACACGAACAACTCGTTGCCGAAATCCGCAAGCTCTACCATGACGCCACATTGAAAGGACATAACATAATTTTCCAGTGGCTGCCGGGCCACTGCGGCATTCATGGCAATCACCAGGCTGACGAAGCTGCCCGTTCTGCCCACAATGACGGAATCCCCGTTAATATTCCCGTAACGAGAGCTGACGCAGCGTGTGGGCTTCGTTCCTTGAGGCTGGAGCTCACACTTTCAGCGTGGAACTCTGGTGTGTTGTGCAACCGTCGCCTCAGGACTTTGGACCCTGGACTGCGCCTCCGTCTTCCGTGTAATGTAGCGCGTCGTGAAGCAACACTACTGTGTCGTCTATGGCTCGGTGTTGCCTTCACGAATAAGTATGCCTTCCGGATCGCGATGGCCGACAGCCCCTCTTGTGTGAACTGCGCCTGTGATGAGACAATCACCCATATCTTGTGTGAGTGCCCTGCCTTTGTAGCCGAAAGACATAAGCTGCGATGTGCTCTGGACCGCCTGGACCCTCGCCCTTTCACAGAGGCCAAGATCCTCGGTCCGTGGCCACAACAGTCAACTGCCATCAAGGCTTACAAGGCACTCTTTCGCTTTTTGAGAGCGACTGCCTTAATTGACAGACTGTGATTATTTCCCGTTACTTCTCTCTTTCCTCTTTAATTCCCCTCATTCCCTTCCCCTGTGCAGGGTAGCCAACCGGAATCCTTCTGGTTAACATCCCTGCCTTTCCCTCTCTCTCTCTCTCTCTCTCTCTCTCTCTCTCTCTCCTATGCCATCTGCTACCACAATTAATAGAGTGACTATTTCCTGGCTAAGCGCGCGAACCCGAACAATTTTTTCTTACTGTAAAAGGTTTGACAAAAGTGTCTTTCCTTTGCAGTTGTATGGACACGCTTCTGTAGATGCTTAAAGCATCAATGGTGTGACTGACGATAACTCGCTGCGCCGCCGCGGTGGCTCAGTGGTTATGGTGCTCGGCTGCTGACCCAAAAGACGCGGGTTCGATCCCGGCCGCGGCGGCTGGAATTTCTTTGGAGGAGAAATTCTAGAGGCTCGTGTACTGTGCAATGTCAGTGCACGTTACAGAACCCCAGGTGGTCGAAATTTCCGGAGCCCTTCACTACGGCGTCTCTCATAGCCTGAGTCGCTTTGGGACGTTAAACCACATAAAACCAAACCAAACCATAACTCGCTGCGCCGAGCGGTTGCCTTGATCAGGATAACCTGTGGGGCGGTCACTTGCTGAAGTACACTGTCGGTCGTCAGTTGTGTACTATTCAAATGGAAGGCAGTATCATCAGATCATTTTAAGAAGCTGCGCCATATAGCGGCCATGGAAGGGATAATCTGTAGATGTAGAGCATCTGAGTTGTTCTATAGGTGTATAAAGGACAGACGGCTTTGATGGCCTCGCATAGGTTTGCTCGGTGCGTGTTTCGTAACAGGGTTGTTTGACGCGCAACAAGTATCAAGCAACTTTGTTGGTTTCTCAGCATTGACTTTATTCAAAAACATCCGACAAGGTCAGCGCATATGCGGCTGTCACGCTGCCCACTGGGCCCGGCGACCTGCCGCACATTAAAGCCGCAACACCGGATAGGAAGAGAGTGCCGGAGAAATGTCGAAGGCTGGCTTCCCATCACGCACCCAACCCGCCACCGCAAGGTGAAACGTGTACTCCCATCTCGTGCTTTACAGAAAAATGATAAAGCACGCGTGAATTGAAGCAAAGAATGCGGCCATACGAAAGCGCGTTGCTTCAGCAATCATGACCCGACACTTCATGAACGCAGTGGTTTGTATGGGTATATAAATAAATAAATAGCGCACAAGTGAACATGAAATCGAAAAAAAAAAATGCCATGAACAACAAGAAAGCTGTAGGACCCCTAGAGGAAACGCTTGGCTGCTTGAAATGTTGACTTAATTTCGTGCAGCTTTTCTATAACAAAACCTTCACATGATCGAAAAAAAAATAAAATCGATGTTCACATGCACACACGGTAAATTCATACGTAAAGCTATTTACACAATAGAGCAGGTGTGGCGTGATCAGTGGTAACAAGCCATTGTTTTTTTTTTTTTTCATTTTTGGTTGGAGTATGCCCACACTTTGCCGACTCAACATGTCTAGTGCCTAGTGGCCATACATATTTGGTGACGGAAGGACCACTTCACAACACGACAAAGCATACCCTCACACATTTGAACACAATGCAGCACGTTTGCACTACGCATGCCGACGTGTGAGTGAGCTGCTAGAACCAAGCTCACGTGTCGAGGATAGCGAAGAAAAAAATAAGAAAAAAAGCATACTGCCTATCGCAGAACACCAAGGTCAAAATCAAACATAGCACAAGGTAACCGCGCATACACATCCTTATTTTCTCATCCGCAGTGGTGCGCTTCGGACCAGCCTACCAGACTTTGTTTCTCTACGATCTTTATCGCGATGATTGACATACACTCTTACGCAAGTGCGAAGAGAAAATGCGGCCTTTTCTGAGGTTCCCTCCGCACGCAACGCGAAAGTGCTAAAGGCGCTTTGCAGTATAGTCGACACAGAGCATCGCCGTGGCTGTGCTAGCACTCTCTGGCCCCTCGTGGAGTCGCCATGACACCGGCGACCGAGACTGCCGTTTAGAACAGCGCCTCTGAAGAGAGTACCAGCCCGGCGCGTCTCATAGCAGCCTCGAAGTCCAGGTTCGCCAGGCCTCATGGCGACGGGCACGCGTGACCGGGATACAAGAAAAAAAATCTACGCTCACGGGCGTGCAAAATACACCTGCATGCACCAAATGCGCCTTTCAATTCCGCCACCTGCAAGCATAAACTTGAGCGGTGCGGGAGTTTCTCAACGTTTCTCGGCTTCCGCTCACCGTAGGCGAGCACCTCACAGGGGTCAATCATTTTGCCATCACCTTTACTTCGCTACAAGAAAAATTCTTTGGTTTTGTACGCACGCAAGTAACCGGATAAACGCGCAGTGTTCGACGAGCCCGTTCAGCGCGCCAAAAGCAGCTGCACTATTTCGTTTGAGACCAATGGACACAACGAGGCCGTCGCAACACCCGAGGTAACGTTAAGCGACAACTCCTAGAAATTTTTTCCGCGCTTTAATTCGCTCTTCCCTGCAGGTAGGAAGTCACTCCAGTTACGTTAAACAATCCTGGTCTAAAATATATCGAAACGAAATTCATCGCTCGTGAAATGCACTACAGCGACTCTGCAGCTATTGACGAATAAGACGGAACACAAGCAATCTTCTTGTGCGCCAGCTCAACTCCATCCCTCGTCACGACCCGAGGTGGACGTTTCTGAATCGCGCATACCGCACCGTGATTGGCTGACCCCCACATGGTGCAGAGCAGTTTACGGGATGGCAGTGCCGTAGGGACACACTCTCCAACCAAACATACGTTCGAAGAAAGAAATTCTGCCCCTTCCCACCTTTTCTATGTTATTTTTTTCGCAGACAGAAGCATGTCTTTATACCCTGAGAAGCTTTCAAGCCATTGCGAAAAATTTACGACGGGTGTGATCGCAATTCCAGCTGCTACCAAAAACGCTCAACATTGCTAAAAATGAAAGGAGGCTCGATGCTGCCTCACAGCCTGTACTGAGCTAAGGCGCATGCACTCACATGAGGACGAAACTTTGAGAGGCGCTAGACACATGTGCACGAAGTGGGTAGATGCACTTAGAGAGAAAGAAAAAGAACACGCGTCCAAACACCCTGCGGCGTTTGTCATGCACATTGTTTGGAGCAGTTTTCCAACCCCTGCATGCGCAACTGTATTTATTGTCGCATATCTTCAAGTTGCATCCCCTGTTTCTACAATGACAAAATTCTAACTTTTGCTGCGTCTTCTGGGTCACTGGAACATCTGTGTGCCACTCTTTTGCAGGAACCTCGACACGAACGCGTCCGCTCTCAATGACATGCCAGGCGCACGCGTTCGAGCTTGTTCAAGTTGCATCAGAGGACAGCGCCAACGATGGGCACCACCTTTAGCGTAGCAGTCTAGACTGCAGATGGATAGGATCATCTGCATACCCCCGGAGCTGAGTTGCTTATTACGCTTACAATTAGATAGGCACTGACTAAGGCACAGGCGGTTAACCATTACTCCGTATTCTTCGTCTGCTTGCTTTGGCGAAGTTCACCCCGGCAACAGTGTATTTCCTATATGAATCTTGTTCGTGGAACCTGAAGTCCAGGGCCGTCAGCTACACTCCACCAGCTGGACAATGATGCAGTGTTTTCACGCGGAAGATGCGTTTCAACGGTTGCAAGTACATGAAAACTCGAACGAAGGCACCCGCCTAATTTAAGCGGGCATACAGAAGGTGGGATTATACACAGTCGGCTGACGTGTTCCGTGCGAGTCCAAAGCCAACGAAGCAATCCTGCTCATGTTATGGACTTGACTTTCCTCTGTGCGACGAAGTACGCCACGGTGCAGATGTATATCACGAGCAGTGTCGACGCCGTTATGCTCAGTGCCATGACAGAATTCTTCGAGGCGCACTTGTCCATGAGCTCGACCGTCTCCTGGTAGCTGAGGGACTCTGCAAGGTTAGAGAAAAGCACGGCAGTTAGGCACAAGCACCGACATGCCTTACCGCGAAAAAATGTGCGCGCAAACACACCGTGTGGGCGCAATTCTGACGCGTGTTTTCGCCATTCATCCAGTAGTATATAAGTTCTGCGGTTTATTAAAACAAGAGCTGTATCCCTTTGTGTCCGGGGCCTTTTCTTGCTCCTGTACTGCTTGTGACGTGATGAATGCAGTGACGAGCGAGTAATGCAAGCACTCAGACTGATTCGGTGAATGTTCGCGATGGAGCATGAGTAAAGCAGAAGAGCTACTACTGGGGCTAGTTGGAAATACATACTTGAAGGAATTGGTGAGCGCTAAAAACCACGGGAAAAGGACGAACACACAGGACGAAGCGCTTCGTCCTGTGTGTTCGTCCTTTTCCCGTGGTTTTTAGCGCTCACCAATTCCTTCAAGTGAGTAAAGCAGGTAGCCTGCCACAGAAAGGTCGAAACGTGGACTGCAAGGTGGACCCGCATCTTTGAGAATGTACCGCTCATGGAACTACAGGCGCATCGTAATTCGCATCCGTGTCGGCAAAGTGGACTAACCATGGTGCTTTCTCGCCAATGATGTTTTTCGCAGAAAAATAAATTAGGAGCGCAGTTATGCAGCTGCTTCTTTAAAAAGATGCCTGCATAAAGTGCTGCTCTCTTTTACCTTAATTTCCGAGTAAATAAAAAAATTGCCGACGATTACGTTACTTCCTAATGCGAAATTTGAGCGCAGCACTGCAGATGTTTCAGCTTTTCGATAGATTAAGGCAAAGAATTCGAGCAAGACATGTGTGTACAATTACAGACAACTTGTTATTTTTCACACATATTCCTTCCTCAATAAACACTCCTCTAACAGTTCTTGATTGTCATGAAGGAAGCTTTGTGGTCGGAAAAATAGATGGATATATGCTCGACTTGCTGCACCAATGCCTGGTTCTCAAAGGAGAGGTCTATGCAAGTATTTCGCTAGGTTGTCACAGCCGTGGGAGGCGTTACGAGCGAGAGGAACGAAATGTTCTCGCGAATAAGTGGTAAGAAATACCTGTTTGTCTTTATGTCTACAGTAAAGTCCTCACCCACCTTGCCACCCTGGCAGGTGGCAGTTGTTGGTTGATCGCGAGAGTTCGCTCACCGTTGTCAGCGCTAACGCATGCAGCCCACATCTCTCTCTCTCATCAGCCCACGTACCTATAAGCGCGATTCAGGCGTCCACTGACCCAGGGAGCCAGTTATACGCACTTCCTTTCCTTAAAATTATCGGAGTGTAAAACGTTGTCAACGCCAACGCCAAAGAACACAACGAACGCCGAAGGCCTAAGGCTTCAGCGTCGCGTTTCTGGCACAACGTTGTCAATGCCAACGTATACAGCGCACTTCTGTCACTACCGCCACGTGGCTTAAAGCACGATTGAGGTGTCCACTGTTCCAAGAGGGCAGTTATGCGCCTTCCCTCTGGTTCAGGTATCCACCGAGATGTGTGAGAGAGCTAGTGTGCCATTTCCTTTCCTCAAAAACCAATTTACAAATTTGGCCCTCTGCTTACCGAGCTCCCGCTCCATTGGTTTCGCAGCTTAAAGCGCGACTAAGGTGTCCAATGCTAGTTACAACGGACGACGGCGACGGCGAAACGCAGAAACGGGCGCCAAAGAGCTGCGCTCTAAAAAAACCGCACAATGGAGCAGGAACTGACGTGCACAAGGTGTATTTCCCTCATGAAGTCCAGTGGCACATACACTAAAGGGCCTACCTACATGGAACAGGGCACCTTGTCTGGTATGTTTGTTGTAGGTGTCCATTTCCAACCGCGCCTAAATGGCCGCTGCAACGTTTTTTTATGGTATAGCTGAAGTGGTTGCATCAAGATACCTAGGAGGATGTGAAGTAACTCACGTTGGATGTACACATGGAATGCAAGCAACCATGTTTTATGAAACAAACATCCGCTTATTTTGTTGGTGGCTACAGCTAGAAACACTATTTGTATTCCTTTCAAATACATAATGCTGAGTCCACTGAGCCTGTTCTGCTACATTCTACTGAATGTGTGAAGAACTTCATTTCAGGCCACCCTTTATCATGTGTTCTGAATTTGTTTGCAAATTCTTTCCAAATTTATAAGAGAACACTGCGGCTAGGGTTTGACAGATAAAAACCTTTTCAAATAGCTTTCCTCTGCAACCAGGACCGTGTACCATGTATGAAAGCACTCGTGACCTAGTTGAGTTCCATCAGTTATGCCAGCCTACCTACAGCATCTAGCAGCCAGTCTTGGAAACTAAATACGCGACGCATATGCGTAAGTGCACACTTCCAAAATCACAACCTCCCACAGCGAATTTTAACAGTAATATGGTTTCGTTTATGCGGCTTTACGTCCCAAAGTGACTCAGGCTATGATGAATGTTGTAGTGGAGGGCTGCGGATAATTTCGGCCACCTGGGGTTCTTTAAAGTGCACTGACATCGCACAGTACAAGGTCCTCTAGCATTTCGTCTCCATTGAGATGCGACCGCCGCGGCCACGATTGAACTCGCATCTTTCGGGTCAGCAGCCGAGCACCATACCTACTGAGCCACAGCGGCTCTGAAAGCAATATAGAAACTAGTAAAGCAAGCACAGAAAATCAAGCAGAGCTAATTGAGTCGTTTGTCTTCATTTCAGACACCAATAAATCTCTTACTTTCCCGGTGAAACTTCGCGAGTTCTCTGAATTCTCGTAGATGAATTGAGGTACACTCTGCACCAAGAATGCTTCGGCTGTTGCCTCATTAGGGGCGACGCTACGCATAGCTATACCGGCTGCAGGTGGTTGGCGTATATAGCGGTTATTGGTAAATGCCAAGTGCTCCGACTATACTGGACTCCATATATGACATAGCTGGAACTAGTTTTTGTCAGGTGCAACCTGCTGTGGAGAGTTACGATTGCGCCGTAAAAGAGTTCGTGTCGAAGATTTTGCGGAACGTTAACGCGCCGAAGAGTCCGCGACTCGTTCCGAGGGTCCCTGGCCGTGACAGCAGCAAGTTTTGCGTTGCGGAACGCCTGACATAGATACGTTGTGCTTCTGAGGGAAGAAGTGTCGAGATCGCCCGCTTCGCAAGCATAAGATATCTATGGATGGAATGCCGGGTTGACGTGCCACTGTATCCCTGTCTATTCCCCGTCTTTTCGCGTGATCGGATCCGCGGAAGAGCGCAAGGAGGTCAAAACGGTGGTTCAGTCACACGTCCTCTGCTTACCATTGACTGTTGGAGGCCTCTCGGTCATAGACCTGGCGACCGGCTCGTCGCCGATGTCTAAGACGAGGATCTCTTGGCTCAGCGTCATCTCCTCGGAGGTCCTCTTCCCACTGCGGGCAGACCGCTTTCGACGACCCCACGACTCGATGTTCTCCCGGCCGTGTGTGCAGACAACCTGGAAGACGACGACCGCGGTATGCATCTGCCACCTCTGCACGTGCACTTCCCTGTCTTTTGTACTCAACGGCTAAGACGCAAACACTTCGGAACGCCTCGATGGTGCGAGCGGATAAAAGAAAGCGCTCAGGTCATTTTTAGTTCAGAAAATAAAGAAGTTGACTAATCAGCAGTTTCAGCAGTCTGCTTCGGTACAAGCGCAGGCAGCAACGGCACAGCCGAACTTTTCGCGACTAGATCCCATCTATGTTTACGCCGCTGCAGTGCCACCACTGTCGAGCTACTACCCGTCACTCCGCACTGCAGCGTTATTTGATTGGCGGGTTGGAACACCTAGTAGGCTGTGAAGATAGGAGTTGTTGAAATCAATGGGGTGCAGGAAGTGATAGAGACGTGGGCGCATCATTATAGGGTCGTTATCAGCACTTAACTTTCATTGCGATATTTATGTTGGAGCTCTTCCCTCGAACAGCGATAACCAGCAATGGTCACTTGGAAATTAAGGGGCGCCCCTACCGTAGGAAAGTAGTCGAAAAGCAAGAATACAGTCATTCGATTAAAATAAAAAAACAGGTCTTTGCAAGGATCATCAGCAAATTTGTCTTCGTGCATCTTTCTTTGCCTCAACATTGTGGATAAGGAGGAGGGCAAAAAACAATGAAAACTTACCGGTTCACACCTGCCGACGCAGTACTTCACGTTGCACTGGAAAATAACGCCGTAGGATTCGGTGAACCTGAATGCTTCGTAGGAACTTTGAAGGCTGCTGTCGATCTGGATGAAACCGGGGAAGATTGTAGGGTCCACGGGACAGCTGCAAGGAGGATGCGACGCGAATTGACACAGTGTTTTAAGCGAACTGCGGCAATGCGAGTGAAAGAAAGCGCTCGTACCCTCTTTCGTCAATGATTTCAAACGTGCTCCTCGCATCCTTCGCCATGGCGATGCAACTCCGCGCGAAGATGCCGTAGGGAGCTGCAGCGTAAAAAAAAAAGAAAAAAAAAGAAAACGGACGGTTATCGCATTGCATTTTCTCCATTAATTTTAAATTCCTTATGTTGCTTTTTGACGATAGGGAAGGGCGCCTATACATACCGACAGCATCATTACGGACAGTTCTCTTTAAGATTTGCATTTACTTTGTACTAGTGTCAAAGCCTTTTTTCATATTTTCTGTGCCTTGCGTCAAATTTCTCTTTATTGAGCCCAGCCTAGTACGTTCGAATAGATTCTCCAGTCGAACCGCTGTTTAATGGGGCCGCACGAAGAGAATTTCGCTGTGCAGGGAGTTCTATATTATTTCTGTTTATTTATCTTTTCCTCTCTCTGTCATAGTTTTACCACCACCATAGTGTCACCAGGTTTTAAAGCGGTACCAGTTGCGTCAAGGCGGTAACGAACATGGTTTCGTGATCTAAAGAAACGGGCGCCCAGGGCATTGGAAATTCTTTCACACAGCCTACTGCCTTTGCAGGAATGGCACGCCATCTGCTCTGAGCAGGGACCGGCTGCTGGCTTCCTCGATCCTTCCAACACGCTTTCCTCTGAACTTCGAGGAGCGCAATTCTGACTGCGGAGTCGTCACAGAAATATATCACGAATCGTTTGCAACGCCACCCTCAATTTCAAAGAATAGCGAATGCAGTGCGACGGTGGTGAATAGCACGAATAGCTTGTTTTTTCTCGAGCCATTCCAGGATGGTCGCGTTCGGTGCTTTCCGTGGCCCCTAACGCCTACGAATTGATGCTTCGCGCACTCACTGGTCTCGGGTATTTCGATCCTGAAGGTGAGCCGGTCGCCGATCCTGACGGTGGACGCCTCCCTTCCGTCGACGCCGAAGATGACGATCTTGGGGAGCGGCGCCTCCGGCGAGGCCGTTATCTGGGTGGTGTCGGGGTCTCTGAAATCGAGATCACTGCTCCAGTTACCGTCAGAGGCCTGCTGAGGGGATGTCGAAAAAAAGGGGCGGGGCTGCAGAAAGCAGCGCGCGCTGGGTCGCCTACCTCACGGGCATCATGCCGAACGAGATGTTCTTGGAGGAGGTCTCGTAGGTGCAGCGCACGTTGTACACCTTGTCAGCTTTGGTGAGCACCACGTTGTGGTGCTGCAGCACGACCGTGTTCGTGTACACGCCGCCCTGGGGACAACAGAGAGGAAAACAATAAAATAAATCATATGAACTTAGGGTCCATCAGCGCGCTTGTATGGAGATACGCGGTGGGGAGAAGCTATCTTTGGACAAGATAAAGCAGCGCAATGGTAAGATGTCTTTTTTTCTTCTTTTTGCACACCTTTACTTCTTTGTACATCTTTGGTCTGAGCACTGACGCCTTTTAGGCTTTAGTTCTTTCTTTTTTCACTGATAACCATCTAGAATTTTCCATTAGCCTTCGACAAAAGCTTGATGCCCTTGCCTTCTTAATATCTACCTTGTAATAAGGGAGTAATTACTCATTGGCATCCACCCGAGCGCAGCCATACGGCTACAAAGGAAAGCTATACAGCTTTCTAAACATTTGACCTAAACATTTGACCAATATCTACCTTACTGATTGCTTCAGAAATAAAGAACGCGTCAGCTGCAAGTCGGCGCTTATTTCGTTCCTTTATCGGGCTCCTTTGGGATAGTGAAACACCGCCAACATTTCCAAGTACAAAGTAGCAGTAGTTGTGCTGAGAGCACTTTGCTTGTGTACGGCAGGCCACGACACTGCCTTCTTCCACCAATTACCGCACGCACTATGCGAAGGCTGTGCATCATTTCGTGCGCGCAATTGCAGTCGTCACTGACAAGGCCCAGATGTCCACCCCAGAACCCAAAAACTACCGCTCGAGTGTCTGGAAGGCATCGGTCTTTTTGTAAGGGCAGCCGAAAATTTTCAATGTGCGAGCCCTCCCGGCTCAGCATTTCAAAGGCGTGCTTCAAAGACGCCTCCCAGCACCGGACAAGCTGCACATAAACAAAGGGACAAGGAGCGCGCCTGCAAATATCAGTTTTCAAGATTGAGAAGAGGGCAATGGTTAGTATTCATATACACCAAGGTGCTTTATTTTTTTCACGCCGAGTGCAAAATGATAACGTGGATGGGTTAGGGAACAATGCCAGCCACGGGGTCGGAGATGACCATTGCCCGCAGTTCTTTTGCGAGCAGCTTAAGCTTGTGGAGTTCGACAGCCGGCGTGAATCACGTACAGACTGAGGTCCGTAACAGTGCGACATAGCGTGCAGCCATTCAGAATGCATACGCACCATCGACTGTGTGTTGCAGTCTTGTCCAGTGAGCGACAGGTCTAGCCGGAAAGCCTGGCTGTTCCGGACGCTAGTGTTGCACGTCTCGCTGCGTCCCATGGCGTAAATGCGACCGTGAAATGGCCGACTTGTCTTCACGTACACCACGATCTTGGCGTCCGTGCACTGAATGGACACTGCGAACAACAGACCCTGGTGAGTAAGGGAAACCGTACGTTTCGGCACAAACGGACGGCAAAGAGGAATACCCCATTCACCGCTGTTGTCGACGAGCTCAACGAAGAATTCTTTCGGCACAGATATGCTGCTTGGCTGCATCTTTCGCACAGTTGCGAAGAAACGGGGTGAACAAATTATTTTTTTCAGTACAGGGAACCTGATCCACTACTTTGCGAGGCGGGGCCCAATGCACATCGGGCCGCACGGGGCGTCGTGCGCCTTGGGGTGCTGTGCGCATTAAAAAGCGCCTAAGCTTCCCGTGCAGTTTGAACTGTCCGAAGCAAGTTCAGCCTCCAGTAAAAGTTTACGGGATGCATGTCCTCAGGAACAAATTTATTGCAGCGCTGTCTCGCGACCCACTTGCCCGGTATTGATACCATGGAATAGAACATGCATGTGTTCATACAGCTGCACGCATTTCGGGCGGTTTACTTACGTGAATTTGCAGATTTTTCTTCTTTTCTTTTGCATAGGCACATCCCGCAAATTATTGCAGCCGACTGTACTTTGGCGCACTATGAAAGCGGCCCAGCAGGGCACGCGTGTCAGTGCCACTGCCAATCATGTAGTTGATAGCGCCAGCGTTGCGCGTTTTCTGTTCAGAGCTCGGAGAAGACTTCCACAATAACGAAACGTTTCTCGAAAGCGCGAATCGGGTTAGTTCTGTTGTTTTGGCTTTTCTGGGTGTTTTAATCGAAATTTCTCCACTAGCTTTATAAATGAGTTGCTCGGAAATTTACGTTACCTCATTCATTAAATAACTGCAAAAGTACGCCAGAGCAACAAAGACATAACTTGCTTTAATGCACATAAAACAAATTCACTTCAGTTCATGGGGGTTTACCGTCCCAAACGACACAGGCTATGAGGGACGCCGTAGTGAAGGACTCCGGAAATTTCGACCGCCTGGCGTTCTTTAACGTGCATTGGCATCGCACAGTGCACGGGCCTCAAAAATTTCGCCTCCATCAAAATTTGACCAGCACGGCCGGGATCGAACCCGCGTCTTTCGGGTCAGCAGCCGAGCGCCATAACCACTGAGCCACTGTGGCGCCCATAAAACAAATTCTCCGCACATAAAGCTTGGTTCGTACTGTGGAAGAAGCCTTCAGTATGAACACAGCTTAATTTCCATTGCACTTTTAAACAAAATCTATGTTGCAGGGGCATTAAATAGGGCCACAGAGACAAAGAGGCTCGCAAAACAAGTTCCTTAACGAAGTCCCTCGTTTTTGTTTGTTTGTTTGTTTGTTTTCCGCAAATGCACACGGTTTTTCTGTTTCGCCACGTCGCTTATCGTTTTCGCTAAAGCTGACTTCACGGCAAGATAGTTAGTAGTGCGGTGAAGCCCACGCGGCAGCATGGCACAAGGAGGTGTACTGCATGCCGCGTGCCGAGAGTCCGTAACGGTGACACCATTCGCTGGCGCCATTGCACTGCCTCTCTTTCCAGTTCTTGCGCGAAAGCGAACGTGCGTGCACAAGCGTTTGCGTGATTCCAGCAGAGGGCAGGCACGGTCGGCCTACTCCGTTCGGTTAATTTGCTAAATAGTCCGCGCTAGCATCCCTCTAGCTGCGTTTAATGATCCACAGACTTGTGAGCGGCAGTGCTGCTGCTGAACTGAGCACTCTTCCTGAGCACTGCTGAGCGCTCTTGCAGTTAAGGCCAGTATGTGACCGCGGTTGTTGAAAAAGCAAAGCTGAGAGATTACCGACCCATTTTTATTCCTTAAAGGCAAGCTGAACCCAGGGTGTCGAACGAGATTCAAGGATTCAAATGCATGAAGCTTGTAGGTAAAGCATACCAAAGTTTTTGTGCAAGAATCTGAAATGATGACGCAATCTAATGTAAAATCAATGCCAAAAACGCAACTAAAAATGCATAGAGATCACCACTCTAGAACGCGACGAAATGCGGAGCTTCAAGATAAATAAATTTGCTATGATTAAGGCCCCGCTCTAAGCGAGGAGTTGGGAGTAACGGGCGGAAATTCAGTCTATATATGTCAGAAGCAAGCTGTCGAATCGGAATTTTTTCGGGTTGAGCTCGCGTTCGGGGCTCATGCCTTTCGGGTTCAGTTCGGGGTTCGGTTCCGGAGCGACATTCTGTTCCGGTTCGAACGGGCCGGTTCAAACAGGTTCGGGACCAAACAAAAATTTTGAGCGCAAATGCGTTTTTAAATCAATTCTCCTGATGTTTTAGGTAGAGAGAAGGCAGATGAACGGTTTCTTGACACTGACAAAGTGAACAAAAGAGGGGAAAGCCTCAGGGTGCTTGCCAACGTTTCGAAAAGAAAGAAGTTTGGTTGACTGCGTGTGTTCTGTCCACTTGGTTTCTTGTGGCCTCGTCTTTTTGCGCTAGAAATTCGGCAATCTTTGAGCGGAAGTAAATCCACATAAGCTTATATAAGCTTATAAACTAGGTGAAAGCGTGCACTTTACCCGAAAACCAACTGTCTCATTTCAGTTCGCATTGATTGGTGCGCACAGCTCGACCGCTCTGCACCAGGGTGACGCAGACTGTTCGCTGTCAGCGCGCTACCTGCACGTGGCAGCAGTGCAGAAGGCGGATTCCCGATTAGGCAGGTGACGCACGCCACATGACAGGGTGGGCTAGCAAGAAATAGCTTGTGATTGGTATTCAAACTTCTCAAATCGCTGTCACATGCTGATCACAGGGCGTGTGCAGTAGTTTCGGTTTCAGCTGTGCCCCCCTCTCGTGCTCGCCTCACTACCGCATCCAGTTTAGACGCTTTGCCGAGCAGGCACACACGCACGAACCGATTGACCTTGTAGCCTGTCGGGGCGCGCTTTGCCGGCGGTTAATTCCACTTTAAATGCAGCTTTTTTTATTGTTCTTTTGGCTCCACACTTTCTTTTGGGTGCATCACGGAAGCTGAGAGTCGCTCTTCAGTCTCTGCGCTGGCAGAAAGCGCGCTTTTTTCGATTGTGGGGGCGAGTTTACGGCGCCTCCTCGTTCGTTGTAACGGAGTGGTGCGGCCACGATTGTTCATCTGAGACGCAGTGTCATAGCACTAATGTATATTTTGACGGTAACTCCCATCTCATTCGTAACAACCAAACGTTCGTTATAACTGCGGCCGTTATAAGTGGGCTCAACTATTTGGAACTACCTGTTTCCCAAAATTAACTCAAACGACTAAAAAACTTGAAGAATTCCCGCACGACGCACACTTCCACGCTCACGGGACTGCTGCCCTATTCTCCAAAAAAAAAAAAACACATTTATGGCCGATAACATATTTTCTTTACTATCCAAAGCTGTTTCCGCTACTAAAACTCAACTACAATGTCCCTGTAGTAAAACATACCACCTCGTGAGAGAAGACAAAGGTCGCACCACCAGACAGGATTTTCTAGGCGCACCATAGAACATCGCGACGTCTATCTTTATTTTTTAAAAGCGATACTTTTTTTAGGCACAAAATGACCTCATCATTCTGTTCAGCAGAAATTTATGATATAGCCTACACCATTGACCGTGAAAACAGCTCTAGACGATTTGAAAAAAAGTTTGAAACGTCCCGTGCACAAACGCAGACGCCGTGCCGCAATGGGAGAATGGAAGTAGAGGTACCCTAGATATCCTTATGTAAGTTGTCATAAAGCCAGCCTACTACAGTTGAAGATGTTCCATTGCCAATGACCACCAGACTCTGCGTCAATCGGCTGATGGAACCAATTTAGTGCGAAAGAAAAAAATGAGGAGCTGCAAGAGCTTAGGAATAGCCTGCTGTGTCTCAAGGGGGCCCCCAGCTATGAACCTGGTTCATTTTGGACCTGTATTTATTGATGTTTTGTATAACTGGCATGGGTTGAAAACATTATTTTTGTTTTTCTGAAAAGGGGGTTTTGCTCAACTTCGTGCTACGCAAACAATGGTAACTTTTTCCTCAATTAATAATTTGTACTGAAATTCTGTGCTGTCATTCCTAACGTATAATTACAGGCAATGAATAAGGATAGACAAAATCTACGTCATAGGTTTGACATAACAGCTCATTGTTGGAGCAGGTGTAATCAGTGTAGGCTCTGTTGTTTTTTACTTTTGTTTAGGCTTTTTTTTCTCGAAAATTACACCCTGGGTATTTATCATGTTACATTTATCTTGGTTCATTGTATAGGCACCACAAACAGCTACAGAATTTTCTGTAGCTGGTTACATATCCCTATTTTCATGACATTAATTTCTGTATCTTTGACAAATAAAAACTATAAAAAAAGAAATTAAACCCATATTTATACTTCAAATACTCCGATATGTTTAAAAAAAGCACGCTCTATCAGATGACAGAGTAATTATAATCCTAGATGTTTATTTTTTGTTATTTTTTTTATGGTCGCGATTACACTGAGCCCCACAGCACCGTTGCCTCACAGAGAGCGCGTTCGCACTATCAGTGCTGAGCCGTTGGCCAAATTGCTGCCATTAATGAGCTACATCGTTGAAGATGAGTTCTTTTAGGTAGTGTGCCGAAAATTAAAAGAACAAAAAAGCAATAAAAAAAGGCGGCTCCATCTCGCGTCTTCTCTCGCGCTCTCCCATACCTGGGTGTTTCACCTAAGACGTTCTGCACTTTTCAAAATTAGGCTATTCGGATTAGAAGAGCGCTTTTTTGGGCACACCATTGTCAGCAGTGTAGCGCATCAGAATACAACTGAGATGTGCTAACGAGTAAGCTAGTTAACTAACACTGAGTAGTTAACTTTTTAGCTATTATTGTTTGGTAGTCTTCTTATTTATTGAGAGAAATGTAGCCCAGCGTAAGTAATATCTGTATCAGTTTTGAGAATTTAGAAAACGTAGTCACCCTTGAAGCTGCAGGCCCGACAAATTTTGGCTATTTCTAAGAGTTGCATGCAATGGAGGGGTTGCTTTGCCTGCGAGTTTTTCGAAAGCGGATGTATGTTGAGGCGACATAGGCAAAACCTGTTGGGTCACAGCGCCGAGGGTAACTGCGTTTTCTAAATTCTAAAAACTGATATGGCTATTACTTACAGCGTCCTACACTAATCTCTAAGGAAGCTAAAAGTGATAACTAAAAAGTTAACTGTTCTATATTAGTTAGCCAGCCTGATAGTTAGCACATCTTAGCTATATTTTGACGTGTTACAATTTATATGCCGAAAAAATAGCTCCCCTAGCTCAAAGAGCCTGTTTTAAAAATTGCAGAACATCTTAGGTGAACACCCGGTATACAACGTCATTACGTTTGTCTCCGTGCTGAAAAAAACAAACATGCTTTTTGAGGAAAGGAAATGACCCAGTATCTGTCTCGCATCTCAATGGACACCTAACCGCGCCGTAAGGGAAGGGATAAAGGAGGCAGGGAAAGAAGAACGGAAGAAAGAGTTGCCGTAGTGGAGGGCTCCGGAATAATTTCGACCACATTGGGATCTGTAACGTGCACTGACATCGCGCAGCACACGGGCGCCTTTTTGCGTTTCGCCTCCATCGAAACGCGGCCGCCGCGGTCTGGTTCGAACCCGGGTACTCTGCGCTGGACGCAAAAACAGCGCTGCCTCCGGGGTCGTGTTTCTCATGGCACTGCGGCATAGCATTGCGATAGCTGTGCTGGTCACCTTAATCGAATGTTGTGGGCTGAAGCTTTTTTTTTTTTTGGCAACCTA
The DNA here is from genome assembly GCF_055824585.1 of Amblyomma mixtum. Taxonomy (NCBI): domain Eukaryota; kingdom Metazoa; phylum Arthropoda; class Arachnida; order Ixodida; family Ixodidae; genus Amblyomma; species Amblyomma mixtum. The sequence goes on along the minus strand of NC_143014.1, from coordinate 130,625,106 downwards.
TGGACGACATTAAAAGGTCAACTTTATTTTTTTTTTTCTTCAGCACTGAAAATTAGGGTGCCACCAACAGGACACATGATCCACCAAGGTATCTACGGTGTTCATGCTGAGTTGACCCTATGGCCTGAGTTGTACAAGACATGTACGAAGCATGAAGTCGTGCTAGGCATTTATACGTGCTTGTTTCTTGTTTTCGTTGAGAAGTGTATTCTGATTGAATAAACGGTGAAACTGGATTTTCAACGACATCCCTTTTCTTAGCACGTAGCCTTTATAGGTGGTGATGGTAGATAACTTTTCCTGCGGATTACCCCTGCTTTAAATACGGGGCTGAGCGCGGAAAAGAAGCTATGAAAGCGCGCAACGAGTAATAGTTTGCAAATTCTTGAGCCTTCACTAATCCGGCGCTGCAAGAAGCAGTGCCCCGTCAAATGATCGGAAGGTAAACTAAAGGCCGCACTCCGTCAGTGACGTTCATATAACCACGAGTTGTGAGAGGAGAATTGCGGTTTTGATGTTTTCTTTCTTTTTGTCTCGCTACCTCTACTACTGCTTCAAGCGTTCTTTTTCGAGCTCATTTACGTCGCCTGCAACGAATAATGTTGGGATTGCGAAAAAAAAAAAAAAACTGACTGCCACGGGGTGTAGAGCCTTTTATTTGTAGCAGCTGTATGAGGTAACGAATGTCTTAAAAGGTAAATGTTGCACAACGTTGTTGAATCGTTGAAACTGTTTCACATATGGGCGGTACATGACACAGAGAAAGGGAGGCTTTTCTGACTTGATGGTTTAGGAGTTAGAGCGTGAGTAAAATTTCATTAAAGTAATCTACAAATAGGGGAAGAAGGAGACGAATATGTTCAAGGTTTCACATCAGTTTAGAGTAAAATGTTTTACGATTGCCAAATGCGTATTATGGAAGTGCAAAGTTTGTTTCCTAGACGCCAGTTTTCTTTGCGATCTCGTGTGTGGGGTACCTTTTTCGCCCTGCCTAGCGCATCTTTCGGTAACTACATCTTCATGGTAAGACCTGCCATTTTGCTTGAAAAAAAAATAGGAGCAGTATGCCATGCTGCAAAAAAAAATAAATAAAAAATAAAAACGGGGCTGAACCGGCCCCCGAGCCGGCTCAGAACGATCCCTCTGAATTGTTCCTGTTCGGGTTCAGTTCCAAGATGGCGAAAAAAATGTGAGCTCGGTTCAGCTCCAGTTCCGGTCCGACGCCCTGGTCACAACAGTCCCACGCTAACCGGGGTTTTTCGCACTACGGGCCGGGACATTTTACTTTTCAGTCATTTTGCCTGTCCCATCATACTTTTTCTGTATATACGAAGCCCGTTGTGCCCTGGGTGGTGCGGGCAGAGGCTTAATTTTTATTTTTTTTTCTATGCTCAGCCTAAAGTATGTGCATACATGGGGCTCACAAACACAGTTCCATGAAATGCACGCGTGCGAGCAGCCAGTTAGAAGTGCGAGCTACAGATCAAGGTTTCCCTGCCTCTGATATTTCTCTGAAAAATGCCTGTGGCGAAACATACAGCCATCAATGTGCGCAAAACCGGAAACTAAACGTGTACAGTTTCGCACCGGTGTCTTCTGTATGCGTTCGCCCGTAGATGAAAAACCATGTGGAATGTTTTCTAGACCATGCGAGATGCTTTGTAAAATTCAAGGGAACAACCAATAAGAAGCACAACCATGTATGGGCATACACAGCATTTTTTGTGAGCACTGTTTCATCATGGCTTGCTACTCAGACACATGGATCCGTGAATGGCGCACGGAAATGCGTAACTCTGACTTATCACAAGCAACTCTTTGCCTGGTGGTCCTTTCTTTCTTTGGTGAAGGGCTCTGAAAAGCTTTGAGGTTAGCAGCAGCTGCCCAGCGGCTGAACTGCCAGGACGCGAGAGCATAGGCCGTATCAGGTCAGGAAGGAGATTGGCTGAATTACGCACCAAAATTTATTAGGCGGCTAAAAGAGGTGATCTAGCGCGTAATATTGTTCTCAGAGACATGTAGCCGGAATGGCAGAGGTTTTGGCATGCCTACGAGCTTTTTAGCAAGTACGAGTTGCGATCCTGAATGAAGCACTGAATGTCTTTTTTTTTTTTTTTTTACGGAGGGAAAGACTAATACAGCGTTGCTGAAGGCCGTGATAGCCTGTCACGATGACCAACATGACGATAGCTAAGGCTGCCCGGTGCGCTGACCTCTGATCGTAGACAGCGAGTCGATACTGAGCCGGACGACTACGAACCGATCTTGTGTGTGAAGACGTAGACGAACAGCGTTGTGGTTCCCTCAACAAAAGTTAGGTCTTCATCAGAAGTTCTCATCGTCATGGCCCTTCACTAAAATAAAGTTGACGAATCGTGATTTTATCGTAGTATGTGCTGGTGGGCGTTGGTGGAGCAGGACGGAGCGAGCGACTTGTAGGCGACTCATAGCCAACCTGCGTGAGCGTAGGTCCTCGCGCTTTGTACGTGTGGGTTAATTCACGGGAGAAGCGAGCGTTTTCTATACTAGTCAGAATCGTGTTGCTTCTCCACAAGTCGCGAGCGGCAAAGGGATACATGTCGTAGTATTGAGGTGACCTGCAGCAGCGACGCTATACAGGCAGGACTACCGAGCCCTATCGGCTGCGGCCGTCTCTCTCTCTCTCTTAAAAAAAAAGAAAAGACGAAGAAGAAGAAGAAGCAAGAATGAGTCAAGCGGCTCATCGGCAACAGCGGGCCATGAGACACTAGTGTGCCAGGATCGTAACTTCAACGCTTCGCAGCTTCAGCCTACAGGCGGCCAAATTGAAAAGAACAAAAAAAAAAGAGAGAGGGAGAAAGACGTGGAGAGGGGCATCCCCAGGCGGAAAGCGGAGGCTGGTGCGCCCGAGGCGGAAGAGTAGCACCCAGCGACGAACAATGGGCGACGTTAGGGTCGGCGGGTTTCACCTTTCTCCGGCGGGGGCGCCATAGAGCCGGCTCGAGAATGGCCAGGAGCGTCTCGGATGCGCGGCGGTTTCCTGGACCTTCTCTGGAAGCGGCCGCGCCGCGCCACTGCCCTCCAATGTGATGTCGGTCAAGCGCGTAAACGGCCGGCCTTTGTAGACTGCTTCCGTATGCAGCCGCTCTCGTTCAGAGCGTCATGATGGATGGTCGGGCAACTCGCAGCGGTTTGCTACGCTGCAGCCGGCCCTGCTACGCTGGCGCACACACACACACGCGGCTCGGACTGCGCGCATTGTCCGTGGCGCCGGCCTCTGGACAGCGACAAAGCAATCGAACGGTACTCTTTCTTTCGCCGCGCTCGGGGGCCGGCCTGTTCCGGTCGGCGCGCTTTGCTGATCGCGGCGTCTCCGGTGGCCGCGGCTCGCGACGCAACACGCGAAACCCGCGCACAACGACGCCGGCGCGCTTCCCTCGCTATTCCGCGCCGGACGTGAGCCGCCGCCGCCACCCGACGTGATTACGCATAATCAAGACGGAGCACCGGCGTTGCGGTGGCGAGCCCCTGCTGTGTGTCCCTGCTGCCGAGACATGCTACGCGATGCGGCCACCGGCGATGAGGCTGCCGCCGGCTCTTCTAGACGAGCGCCGAGCTGGAGCGACTGCGACGCTCCGTCGGTGCGAGCGACCGTTTCTAATTTATCCACGCTTGCATCAGCAGCGCTAAGAAAGACATCTGGTTTGTCGCTTTTGCACAGTCGTATACGTCAGGCGACAGTAGTACGCTCGGTATGCAGAGCCGTCCTCGATAAGAGCTCAGGTTCAATAAAACACGCAATCATTGGCGCCGACTGCACATTCCCCCCGCTCTTCCCCCGGAGATTAAGCGATACGGTCAGGGGATGACAACATTATAAGTTTCAGATCCACTTCACCATCAAGGGATCCGACAGGCAACATAATCTTTCCGAACTTCTCCTGTCCAATTATCGATGCGGAATCAAATGAATGGCCACTTCATAAGCGCAGGTTTTTCTTTGGCGCACAATCTTTCCTAAGACTTCGAACCCTCCCCGGACACCCAAATCATGTCTTCACCCGGAAAATAAACTATGAACGTACCTTTCAAGAGAAGCGAATTAAAAAGAAAGAGGGTACTAATTCTCCCCCTCCCCCCCTTCCGGAAGTTTGAAAATTCGGCGCCTATGCACGTTACTGTTCTGACGAGCTCAAATCGTGCGCTCGTCTGTTTCGTGCTGACCGCAAGTGTCAACATCGTCACAAGGAAATAGGATTAAATCTCGAGTTTGTTTCTTGCGACTCGTTTCTCTTGTTCTAAAGGATCGAGTGAAATGTTATTGGCCGCAGCGTGCATCCATACTGACGAATAAGAATAAAACGTGAGTAGCATACGTGTGCGAAACAGAAAGCAGGATGATTTTTATCTGCAGTTGTGCAACATAATGTCAACACATGACTGCGTAGCATCAAAAACTAAGCCGTGGTGCCAAAAATGAGTCCTAGAAACGTGTATTTGACTCTGCAATGAACGAAGTGCACATTATCCACAAAATGTTGGACGGCGTGGCAGAGACGAAACTGTCCTAGTTGTCTAATCTAACCTGCATATTGTATTTCTCCTGTTCATTTTTCGTAATCTAATGCATAACTGTATGTATATTATTTCTTCTTTCTTTTATTTTGTGGGGTGTAAAGTTCAAAGCGACTAAGGCTATGGAGACGCCTTAGTGAAGGGCTCCGGACAATTTCGGCCACCTGGGGTTCTTTAACGTGCGATGGCATCGCGCAGTACGCGGGCCAAGTAGGTATGGCATTTAGGTTATATTTCCCCATCTGCTTTTTTCTTTTTGTTTACCCTTAAAAGCGCGTGAGCACAACGCTCTCACTGCTCCTGCGCGCTATAAACATCTATTATTATTATTATTATTGCTAAAAAATTGATTGATTGATTGATTGATTGATTGATTGATTGATTGATTGATTGATTGATTGATTGATTGATTGATTGATTGATACACGCAGCACTCTGCTACAGAAGGTTCAAATTGTCCCCTAGCGCTGCTGGCACCCTGCCGGGAGATAATTCAGATGGCTGGAAAATTTAGCCGCTATTCACAAGGACAGTTGGCTTTGTGGTGAATACATCATATCACACATCACAGTCTTAACCCTGGATAGTTTTTATGCATTTTCTAAGATCTGACTAAAGCCAGTAGAAGAATAATTTAGGCAATATGCAGAACAAATGCATGGAAAAAAAAATGCGCAAAACAGAGAGAGGGAAAAGCTGTCGCTTCCGTCTAGCCCCGTCTCAACAAGGTGCGCGGCGTCCTCCGACCACTTCTGGCAGCCGTGCCTCGGGCACAGCGTGTAATAGACCACTGCGACGCGATCAGAGGGGGCGCCCTCTGTTTGCGCGTGCGTGCTTGACACGCTCCTTTGGTACGCGCTAAACAAGCTCGTCGGAGGAGCGCCACTAATTGCCGCCGGGATGGCAGAAGAAAAGCAGCGGCTCACCGTCGTAGCAGACGCCGTACGCGTCGCACGAAGGGTCAGGCGAGTCGGCGAAGACGGGCGACTTGGTTGACGTCCTCGTTTCGCTTGGCGGGCTCTTGAGCGTGCCGGGCTTGGCCGTGTACTGCCTCGTGCTGTCTGCGGGCAACACGCGAGGGGGACATGCATCGCGTCAGCCGACGCGCACATAAAGCAGCCGCGGCCAGCCACTTCTTGACTCGCACGGGGTCAGCAGCGACGTTACACCCGCGGCGATTGTCCCCCCTCCGGTGCGCACTTGAATGCGCCATAAACTCGTGCCAGGTGCTTTATTCTTCTTCGTTTTTTATTTCCACGCTCGTCTGCGTTTAACAGGGCCGGAAATCCCCGGCGGTTAGTTTAGTTTTGCAGCGCGAGCTGCGACAAAACGCTACGTGCCCACTGGCAACGGCCATGGCACAGAGCTACGTGGCTTAATTTAGACCGCTTTTGAGGTTCCTGAAAGGGAGAACCGAAAACCCATCACAAGCGGGGGATTCTGCATTTCGCCCACATCCAACGGTAGCCGTTTGGAGTTTTCTTTGACTTGCGTTCTGCATGCTGCTCCCGGTGCAATGAGAGCCAGTATGACAATCAGTGTATTACGTCGGAAGCAGCAAGTTGCACCAAATGTATGCCGCAAACCCAATCAGTGCATGCATAAATGTATAAGACAATTAATAATATTGCTAATATACAAAAAAATCCAGCTTCTTTTTTTCACAAAACATAAAAAAAAAACAATTTGGCACCAAATACTGACGACATTATCACGGCAGTAGAGTATCTCGTGAATAAATTTTTAGCACATTGATTCAGCCTCGGCACCGAATGCAAGTAATGGCACTTCAAGCAAGTGGCGAATATAAAAACACTCTCGTGCATGAATGCTTACACATTGATTCAGCGTCGGCACTGAATGCACGTATTAGTACTTCAAGCAAGTGGCGAAGGTAAAAACGCTTCTCTTTCACTCGTCCAAGCTAGCAGTTTTTCTAAGAAATGTGTCCTGTTCAGGAACTGCCGACGTGAAGTCGAGCAGAGTACGCTTCCAGCTGCCTTATTTGTGCTGCTCTTTCAGCGTTCGGCCTACCACTGCTTCTGCAAGCGCGCCAACAGCTCAACTGGGGGCGCGAACTTTGCAGCACTTGCGTTATTTGTAGGCAGACTAGCCTCATCGAATTTTGTCTTAACCTTTGCTTTTTTCGCTTAGCAATGTGATCTGCCGCACCTATGGCAAATACAGTGGAATTTCGTTATTTCCAACTCGCTTCATTCGAACTTCCGGTTTATTCCAACTGACCAATTGATCCCGTCAGCATTATGCGTAATAAAAAAAGGCTGTCCTTAATTCGAGCGATTTTTCGGTTCTCTCCGACTTATACTTATCGACAGCCGAGTGTATGTTCGGTTGGCTAGATGGCCATGCGTTTCGGTAACGGACTAAAACTTGCTAATTACTGGTCGGTCCCGCACACCACCGACCCTTTCGGTCGCGAAGAGACCCCCACTCAAGCCGCCCAGCTGCTCGCCGCAGCCGCGGCGTCGGCGCTCACTGGTGCATCGGGATTCCAGGTAGATGCCCTTGGTCTCGCCGGAGTCGAGCAGCGGCAGGGGCGGGGTGGAGCCCGCGAAGGTGGCCGCCCCGTCAGGCAGCATGAGGTGGTCGACGTGGAAGACGGAGCACGAGCCCTGCAGCGTGCCGTCCTGGCTCGGCTTGTACAGCACCGAGCGGCACACGAAGTCGTTGTCCACCGTGCAGGCGCGCAGGCACTCCGACTTGCTGTTCACCTGCGGTCGACGATGCGGCCGTGAGCGGTGACCCCCTCCGCGATGCGCACGACGATAGAAAGAGAGAGAAAAAAAGCGCTTCTGCTTCTCCGCGGGGAGGGAAGCCTGTGCACAGTCACAGGTTCAACAGAGCGGAGTTAACGGAAAGGAGATATGTGAGAGGTCGAGTTTGCTGTTTTATTTGTGTGGAAAACAAGTGTGCCACTTAGTCCGTACCGGGTACAGCTGCAGCTTACAGATAGTATTCCCTGACGTGAGTGAAATTAGAATTTCGTGAGAGAGATCGCTGATTAGTTTGCAAGATTAGATGCAAGAAGGGCAATCGACGGGACAGAGCGCTGCGTTTTGTCGGCCCCCTATTTTGCATCCCCTCCTCTGCGCTCGACAGCATCGTAACGATTAGAGCTAGCATATTCTGGCATACAAAGTGACTTGCTGCACATGTGAGCCACGATTCAACATACAGCCTCATGTGGCTACAGGACTGAGTTTATTCTAAGCGCGTGTTCTGAAGCATCGCGGCTCTAAACACTTAAAAATGAAGACACGTCTGATTATAACGCGTCTTAAAGCGGTACCGGTTCGGCATTTAAATTCTGACCGAAATATATGGTCCACCGAAGCCTCATGAGCAGGCGCCTACCTTAGTTATGGCTACGCCTTCCGCAGCTCAAAATAAACGTCTGTGTTGGCGAAGGCAACCTTCGCATCATGGCCACTTCATTTAGGTCGGTGCAAATCAATATTCGCCATACGAATGGCTTTTCTTACGCAGATAGAGCAGTGCAACAAAGCATGTGTATTGTTAATTTCCAGGCAAAAGAGGTACACTAGTGTTGAAACAACTTCAAGAAGAGAAGCAACGACATTACTCGCGGAGAAAAAATGAAAAAAAAAAGGTTCGCGTGGTGAGCTTCCTCGCTCTTAAGGGCATGTTCTTGCATAATAAGTAGAAATTAACTACAAGGTACTTTGGTAAAATGTCGCCCGAAAACGCCGAATCGCGTATTACCTAATTCAATGTCCTCTTAGATCTATGGCACGATAGCGAAACAAAGCATCGAGATATTCCACCAGAATCATTGCACTTCTCCTTTTATCCCCCTTTTTGGGTCAGGCGGATCTCTCTGTGTCCATTTTGAGCACAGTCAGCCGAAAGACTCCGCTCTGTTCGAAGGCCAAACATTAAGCCGTCGGCGAAAATCCTAATCAGTACCGGTTAGAGCCGTCCACGAACCGAACGTCTGGTGTCGTGTTGCGTGCCGCGTATATTTGGATAAACTGGCGAGGCGAAACACGTATCTAAGTACCCACATCTGGGCACTTCCAGCAGGTACGTTATCCGCAGCGACGACCGTTCCCACATTCTTAAACAAGGGGAGAGATATGCACGGCTCGAACTTTGTCCTATCGGTGGACCGTTGCGCATGACAATGGGCCGCTGGCAGCGTCTACGGTTTTGCGGTCGCCGACAGTTCTGAGCTATAGACGAGACGGCGGCGGGTGTACTACTATACTAGCGAGCTCCAGCGTTGCACGTTCTAACGCGCCAGAAGAAAGTGCCGCTCGCGAGTGCAAAGTGGTGGGAACGGATTGCTGCGTAGCTGGCGTTGTATCAAAACGCTGGGGCGGAGGGGGGAAGATGCAGCAATTACAACGCGTGGCAACGTCGCTGCATGAGGGGGGGGGGGGGGGGGGGGGGGGTGAAGAAAGCGGCTTGACACGGTCAACTGGCGCCGATGCGACGCCTCCTCTTTCCGCAGGCCCACGCGCGCGCGACGGGCCCCGGCTGGACGGTGCGCACCGTTATTTCACGCTCTCGCTTGACCTAAACGCCGGTCGCGGTGTTGATCGGTTCAGCCGGACGCGGCGTGCCCAGTCGCCGTCTTTGTGCGCGGTCCCTGAAAGAGGTGTGCGGTGAACTGAAGCGGCGCGAGACGCCGCCGGTGGCAAGCAGCGTCCTTGTCCAGCCGCCCCTGACGGTCAAGATCGTCCGTTGTCCCGCCGAAGACGGTGTCCGATCCGGAAACACGTGTGCCTACGCTCGTCGGACACCGAGGCGCGACGGGACCGAGTCTGCAGCTTTCGACGGCGCAAACGTCTTGGTTCGTTTCGGCCAACTTGCTTTGTGCCGCAGGTAGTACGCGTTCGAACCTGGCGAGATGAAAGGAACACTGTATGCCGGCGCCCCTCGGATGCCCGTGTATTTGCATGCATCTGGTCTGGCGAGCGGCGTTGATCTTCAGGACGACGAAAATTTTAGCTTATCTCGCCGTTCCATGACTTGTGCATTATTCACTCAGGCATGGCTGAGGGGCTACTTTACGGGCAGTCCAATAAGCTATGGCAAAATACGACGAGCAATTCTTATCCGGATGGCTCTGCTAGCTGGCGTAGCTGCCTGACGCTGGGCGTGGGAATGCGTGCAGGTCCGCGCTTCTGATGCTCAAGCGCTTGGTCCTCATCTCTTCTTCAGCCTATCTTCGTGGGAACTTTCGCCGACGTATAGAAAACACCACGAAGCAAATGACGCTCTCCATTCTCTCTTTAATATTCACCGGTTAAAGTCTCCGTCTCGAGCCCGGTCAGTCAAAATATGGCTGCATCATGCTGTTGTACTCCTCGCTTAATACCAGCCAGAAGGAGAGATTGAAAGGAATAAGAACTTGGACGACGCTTAACCTACCCTTAAGAGCGTATGATGCGAGAACATTCCGCGCATGTACTAGCTCCATCTCTTTCATAGGTTCATAGATCTCGGGCAGTCGTCGTACCACTACTGGAGCACCAGTGCAGCGGTTTAGCGCGGCAGGTGGGTGTTTCATAGATAGCCGCGGGTGGGGCTTGTGAGACCCAGGTTGCTCTTTCTATAGTTACCGTAAGGCTCATTTTTGCGTAGACAGTTCCTCGGGAGGCTGTCTGTCTCTCGGCCATGAGATGATGGCAAATGCATTTAATTTATTAATTAATTTCATAGCCGCCAGCCATGGTAAGCAGGTTGCCCACAACCAGGTGGGCAGGTGGCAACAGCTGCCCATCGTGGCAGGTGGTCCAACTGCTTTTTCGCGTATCGGATAGACGTACGCTGGCTTTTCTCGCGAACTGTATCTCTAATACTATCGAATTAATACGTCAACACCTGCTCCTTCTATGTAAATACAAGGGCGACGCGCAAAACTGTAACATTCAGTACCCGCTCTACGAATTCACTGAACTCAATTAAAAGGGCTAAAATATGGGCCTGATGAGAGCAAACTTTTGATGTAGGGCTTATTAAGAAAAAAACACTGATAATCGCAGGTGCTTGAGAAATATAAAACGTTACAAATTTAAGACATTATGGCTCCCAACAGCAACAACAGCGGGAAAAAGTGCTAAGATTCAGAAGGAACAGTTGTCAAAGCGCCTATAATAGAGTTTAAACCTATTATTTTATTGCTCATAAGTCATTGCAAAATGACCGGTAGCTATGTTAAAATTACGCAACAGTCGTGAGCTTTGCAAGGAAAAAACGTTTTCAGCTATCAGGCGAATGCCCTTTGTTCTGTTGCAAAAAATCTTGAGTAATTTTTTGCCTAGTTGCCGTCTTGAAAACTTGGCACTTGGACCTTTAATCATATTTTGAGGCTCAGCATCTTCAAATAAAATGTTGATGTTTTAACAAAAGAAAAGCTGCTTTCATCAGCCGCTATATTATTCAATTTTTTTTTCAAGTGTAACAAGCTAAAATTCAAATCTGCGCGGTAGCTAGCTCCTCTTCATGCATTCATGTAGAAAACATGCTTTCTGGATTGCGCAAATCTTCTTCTGAAGCACAAACTCCTCGACAAGTGCGTGTATTTATGAACATTCGTTGAAGTGCCGGCTGTATACTATGTCTCAAAATTCGCCGGCACAGAGGTAGAAGGTACACCTGCCATCCGCCAGATCGGGGGCTATACAAGCTCAAAACTGTTTCGCACATTAGGAAAGGTCTGTTATCAGACAGTGTCTGGCTTATCGCATGCCGAGTTGCTGCAATGGCCGATGATGTTACGAGCCATTTTTTTGAGCGAGGCGCTTTAATAGCTCAGCGCCAGATCCTCTGGTGCCAGTTGTAACTTCCACTTCAGTGCCAGCAAATTGTGAGGCAAAATACAGCGCGCAGAGGGCAGTGACGTGCGCCTCGACGGGTCCCCTATATTATGTCGCAGTGACGCTGCACAGCGAGCCTTTGAAGCGCCTAACTTAGGCTGAGCTGGCAACATTAACTCCACAGTGCCCATGCTCATGCGTGTCGCCTTTTGCCTACGTACGTTTCGCTAGAACTTATGACAAGTAAATGCGTAGGAACACGCTCTTTCGAAAGTTCCTGAGCTCACGGGGTTGGCTGCTCAGCCGTGTATTGAGACCCTTGCGGCACCACTGGCACCCGCCAAAAGATTCGGAAGAGCCCGGACGAAAGTTTCTCCTTTCACAGATCCGCAGCTTCAGGGATGCTGGAAGTGCCTCACTACACGCCTCACTAGAACACCCCGTGGTCTGAGGACGTTTGACCAAGAGTGTAAGTTGTTGCCTGTTCTACAGACGTTGTCCTACAGCGTCTTTACTAGGCACACCCGGCCAATTCTTGAACAGTGCCACCCAGTTGTCGAACAAACAGCCGTGCAGCGTTCTGTCACAAAACAGAGCGGAAATACAGGACGAAAACGGCAAGCACTTTGCGCGAATGTGCGTATTATCGGCTGTTTTGCCGCCTCGATTTGTCACAGGCCGCTGTACGGCCGTTTGTTCGACCCTTGGGTGGTGCTGTTAAAGATGTGGCCGGGTGCACATTTGTGCTCCATTTGTCAACAATGTTTCTTGTGGAAAAACCATACTTCGAGAAAATTTAGCATAAAACGCTCTCAAAAAATGTTCGCACGACTCACAGCGTCACATTTCACGCATGCAATATCCGCCTACCTGAAATGTGAAAGGCACTCAAACGGCTGCAAGGATCAGTTGCGTTGTTGATTTGTGCCCCTATTATTTCTGAATGTTGATAACTATACTTTCTCCTCGTCACCACGCAAGTGAAGCGTTTTTAATAGGCCTACTACCTTTAGATCTGCCAACAATGCACGGTGTTTGCTAAGTACATAGAGCCCAAGTGGTTGGCTTCTAAGCCGTGTAATAGGACCCTTGTGGAAGTCCTATCTTTCGGAGTGGTGAGGACGAGAGTTCCTCTCACCTTCAAGGGATTTCGAACGCTGGCGCCGCACAGCGAGTCAAACAGAAGGCTCAGAAGCAAACCCGTTAGACTCTTTACTTTTGACAAAGACTGTACATGGCAAATAATTTTTCAAAATTCTCGCGAAGTTCGTTCCGAAAAATTGGTACCTTGTGAGTTCGTTCAGATGCAGCTTGTAATGTTACGATGTAGACTCCCGGTTACTGTATTTCTTTTAAACGTTGCTTTAGTCTGCTTCGGGAAAAGTACATGTCGCTTTCAAATTCAAAATGTATAATATCGCAGGGTGACTCACCAGTAACTCCTTATCCGGGTAGAAGTTGAGGTCCACGTAATGCGTCACCACGTCTTGCGATACTCCTACTTGGGCGAAGTCGTACGTCCTCATTCCCGAGCAGACAGCGCTCGCTGTTCAGGGAAAAAGGAGAATTATATAGGAACACATTAGGGGCTTGCAGCGCGAGGCAGCTTGGACGTCCAGTTTCAGCCAGCCTCTCGAGAAGACGAACTGCGATCAGCCATCAGAGAGGTAATATAATATGCCCAGGGGATCGAAGCAACGAACATTGCAAGTCTTCATAATCTGATTGTAGTGTGACAACGATAGGTCGCCTAGAGCAGCTCGTTCTTCCTGGTGATTCTTCAAATGTGAGCACATTGTCATCCAGGCAGTTAGGAATAAGAAACTTTGAGAATACGGGGCGAAGGGAGTAAGTGATCATTTATAACGTCCGAAAGCATGGATCTACAGCAAAAATAAGAAATAAAGCAAAAGGAAAGACGCTTTTATTTGTAAAAATGGTCTTGGTGTGTCTAAAGCAACAATCATTAGTGCTACCAAAGGTGTGCTGTTAGTCATACAGGACTTACTTCACATAAAAGAAAAATAATATTCACGCAATAGTCAGGGCTTTCAGAGCACGCCACATGCGTTCTCTAACATATGAATCAAAAGAAATTATGTAGTATTTATAAAATGATCTCACACGATAAATTCATGCTTCATAGCTAGTAAACAAGCAATCTAGACAAATGGTACGGCATCGAGCTTACACAAATCTGGACAGTAGAACGGAAAGCCGGGCTAGTTGGTTTTGGTATAGTCGAATGCAGTGTCAGCATTTGACGGAAGACAACCGCGTCAGGGTGAATAAAAAAGGGCGATAACGGTAAGAAAATAGTTAACATTCGGGCTCCATGTGAAACCATTGTTCACGGTATGAAACGTTTTCACTGACTTTCTTCGGCCATCGCTACTGCCATTTGTCACGGTGCTTCACCCTCGCCAGGTCGTGTTCTTCAAATCTTACATGTGAGAAAGGGTCTATTTAGACTATTCAGAACTTCACGCTTGGGCTCTTTGGTTCGACCATGGTCAGTGACCGTTACTGCCATTTGAAAGAATAGAATTCAGAATAACGAAAGTATTGGGACACCGTTAGTACTGCGCAATACTGTGTTAGTGCAGCATTACGAGCATTCCTATGCGTGCTAACCTGGCAGCACTGCAGGTACGCCTGCGTGTGGTAACCTGGCAGTGCTACCTGTTTTTTACCCCGCCACGCTGCATTCGATAACACAGGTGTGATGTTGCGGTAGGTATAGCTTTAACCCAGAAAAAAAAATTAATCCATTGTTGTCGAGTTAAGAAGATCATTTTTAATTAGGTACATCCTTTAAATCACGGCTGTTCTAGTAACAAGCTGTATGACTGAGTAAAAAATAAACAAAAATTTGTTGTAACAGGTCTATAATGCTGCCCGCTGTACGTTTAGACGGTAATAAGAAAACTTGTACACGCTATGGTGTCTTTAATGCAAATATGCGCATTTGTGGTCAAGTATCTGATTACCGCTTACCAAACTGCGCTAACATAGAGAGACAACGGCTTCGACAAAGGAAAGTCCAGAGCATAAGCGAAAATTTCCAGCTAGCGTGAGCATTCAAGATATGCTCAAGAGAGGTCGCAACAGCGAGATCTAGCGTAGTCAGTGATTCTGCTCTAGCGCCGTTACAACGGTGGCAAGGCCGTGGAGATAAAGGCTGCTTTACTAAGGGTCGTAATTATTACTGAGATGATGAGAGTACCTTCGAGGCAGGCGTTCTCGAAGTAGTCGACGCCGATGGCGTCCCCGTACTTCTCCTGGACTCCTGCGTAGCGGCGGTCCACGTCGCTCAGATGGCACTGCAGAGTGACGTAGTTGAACTCTGCCGAGCGGCACACGAAGCGGTCCTCGTTGAGGCAGGCCGCCAGGCACGAGTCCTTGCTGGCCGTGAACAGCACGGCCGTGTCGTGGCCGCGCACCATCTTGTTCGGGAAGCGCTCGAACGACCATAGCCGGTCGCAGATTTTCTCTGCGTGCGTAAACGAGCCCGTGAACTCTGACGGTTGAGGATCGAGGAAAGGAGGTCGAATGACCTCTCTGCGTCGTTCACATCAGCGTAGAGCTTCCGCTGTAACGATCTGCCTCCTTCTGCCTTGTATACGCATCGCTGCGGTTAGTCATTTGACTGCGATCACGAGTAGGTTAAGTAGGTGCACATGTCTCCAGGGAAGGAAAGTTAAAAACGTGTACCGCAAGTTAAAGGCGAGGAACAAATCGGATGCAATGAGAGTTGGTCATGCACCAACGTCGTAACCGTCAGAAAAAAATGTCATCAATTAAGTAGCCAAAAAATCAAGCCGGTTAATTTAAAAATGGTGCACAGTATCTTGCATGTCGACATTTTTTTGTCCAGAACTCCTTCGACGCAGGACAACTTCGTCAAGTTAGCGTTATCGAGTGCTAAACTGGTCTTGCCCTGAGAGCAGTATAAAACGTTCGGCAAGCCGTAGCGTCCCTGCCGGACAAACTCACCGGAGCGTATGTGGTTCTTGACGAGGTAGTACAGGTTGACGGCCCGCTGGGGCCTGGCGGTGGGCTTGCGCGCCTGCGTGCTGTTTTGGAGCAGGCAGGTGGTCTCCTGCTGGGGCGCCAGCGGGTTGAGCACAAAGCTGAAGGCGGCGGCCGCGCACTCCTTCTCGTCGCGGCACCAGCCCTGGCACTCGTACAGCGACAGGTTGCGGATCGTGTAGTACGCTGTGCCCGCGAAGTCCAGGTTGGTCAGCTTCTCGAAGCTCACCTTGCCTGCGCCAGTAGGGAGTCCGCGGTCAGCTGTGCGCCATGGCCACGCCCCCACAGCGAGGAAGACGGAATGAATGAAGGACAACTAAACGTTCCAATTAAGCATAAGAGCCGTTATGACCATGAACGAGCAGAGTATGGCATTTTCAGGTGTATTCTTGAGAAAGGACGACACCGCGTCCAATGCCCATAGGTCGGATCTTCGCGGCTAAGCATGCAGTTCTGCGTAAGGTACACACACAACACACACAACAACACGCGAAATAACTCTTCACTGCCACGTACGAGTGTGCAAATAGGTGGGCCGCTCTTTCTTTTGGGAAAGTGCGGTCGTGTTAAATACAACATGCAAAGCATAAGCTGTGATCAGAGTTCACCTAAAAAGCGAGTACACGCTCACCGATGCTTACAATTGTGTGATCAGTAAAGCTCAAAACTGAAAGGAACGGATTCTCCTCACTTTTCCCGCCTATTTAGTGACGTCGATCAAACCACTCTGAATCGCTATGAACCGAACTTACACTTCACGGACCCTGATAAGATGCGTTTCAGCTAGCGCCTGGCCACCAGAAAATGGCGAACTCTTAGTAAGCATTTATTGTTGACACGTACGGCAACCATGGACAGTATCAACTCATGTGCGCGCTTGTGTGGATGAGATTATAGGTGCCACACTTCCTCTATTTTTTTTCCTTAATTAGCAAGTTACGTGACACGCTATCATCGATGTGAATTCTGCTTTTTCAGTCGATTCCGTCCCACAGAACAGAGGAACATTCCACAAGGCAACGTCGAATATTAGTGAATCTGTCGCTGCAAGAAGCAAGCAAACATGACGCCTCATTGGTCTATTTGCAATGCTATGCGAGGGGAAGAATACGAAGAATATATATTAAAAAAAAAAACAGTACACCAAACTTCGACATTACGAGGAAGGGGGGGGGGGGGGGGGCAATACTTCAGAATCCCCCATTTGAATCCCGTTGCTATGTCTCTAGCAGACCAACCTCTAGTCATCGCCTTTGCTTTGCTTGCCTTTGCATTTTTTTCTCTTTGCTTCGGTTATTTGTTTACGCGTGCAGCACTTCTAAAGGTTCGCCTTGCGAATAGTGACTTCTGCGAAGCGTACGGATCTGTCGAATCACTGGAACCCAAAGACACAGTATGTCTGGTGCTTTACGCATGGCAGGAGTATCATGAGGCAGAGTACGCACGGCGCAATTCTCCTCTCTTGGGACCGCTGGCTAACCGAACTTGAGGCGGTGTTGGCCGTACTGCACAATGTATGCATGAGAACGAACTGGTTGCACGTTTTCATTCTACGTGTATTTTTTACGCTGCGGAAGAAAAGTATGCCTCTAAACAATGGAGGCTGCTTTCTGTTGGTAGACATACGAGGTCTGTTAGAAAAGTATCCGACCTTTGGCCGAATAAAAAAAACTGGCATAACTGGAGCGTTAGAAACCTAATAACCTTCAAAGTAGTCTCCTTGGGGCTCCATATGCATCTCCCAGCGGTGCTGCCATTGTTGGAAGAATTCCGAAAGACCCTTTTCGGAATGGAATTTAGCTCTGCTGTCGTTGAAGCCATAATGTCCTTTCTTTTCTGAAATCGCGCTCCTTTCAATGACCTCTTGATTTTAGGAAACAGCCAGAAGTCGTAGGGGGACATATCAGGAGAGTAAGGAGCCTGTTGAACTACAGGAGTCTGGTTTTTCGCCAGAAAAGTCTGAATCAAATGCGAGGAATGTGCAGGAGCAATGCCGCGAGGGATGCGCCAATTTCTTGTTGACCTTAATTCCGGTCTCTTGCGCCGCACAGCACCACGTAGGCGATGGAGGACATCCCTGTAGTACTGTTTAGTCATTCTTTGACCCTGTGGGGTGCGCACTCGTGGTGTGCCACACAGAGGGAGTCAAAAAAGCAGTCAGCATCACTTTGACATTGCTGCGCACTTGTCGGGCCTTCTTTGGTCTTGGTGACGTGGAATGTGTCCTCTGTGACGACTGGGATTTGGTTTCCGGGTCGTACCCGTACACCCAAGACTCGTCACTAGTGATTACGGCGTCGGTGAAGTCAGGGTAACTGTTTGTGGAATCCAGCATCTCCTGTGAGACTTCAACACGAAGCTGCTTTTTCTCCACCGTCAGCAGCTTCGGCACGAATTTCGCCGCAACTCTCTCCATGGCCAAATCTTCGGTGATAATGGAATGTGCAGAAAAATTGCTGATGTCCACCTCTTCCGCAATTTTTCGGATAGTCACACAACAGTCCCGCATCACCACAGCGTTCACTTCGGCAATTACCTGGTCATTTCGGCATGTTGATGGCCGGCCGGAGCGTGGCTCACTCTCCACGGATGTGCGGCCGTCTTTAAACCAGTTGCACCACTGCTTAATTTGTGTGCTGCTCATAGCATCATCACCGAAAGCCGTCTGAACATTTCGAATAATTTCCACTTGGCTATCGCCAAGTTTCTGGCAAAATTTGAGGTAGCGCTGCTCCTCTCGCTCCGCCATTTCCCTCGCAACAAAAAACTGACGAGAGCACTGCGCACTCCCTCACTCAAACGCTGCTTCCCAGCGACTGACGCTATCGGCAGGCGGGAAAAAAATTCGTGCATGCGCACGAGGGTTCAAGGTCAGCTTCTGTAAGCGCGCTTGTTTCATGTCCATCAGGTGTTCGCAAAAAAAAAAATAAAGTCGGATACTTTTCTAACAGAATTCGTATTCAGCCTTATCGGCATTCTCATCGTTATCAGCAATGTTCTATCGCCTTTAAAAGATAGAGATAACAAAGTAAACCGCTACAAATATAACAGTGGTGAGTACACAATATTGCTAAAGCGCATAAAGCATAATGTCGCAGCTTGGAGTTTCATTCAAACCGTATTTCCAGATTTGAGCTTCCAGACTTCTTTGTGCACTTTACAATATCAAAAGCACGGGTATGTATACAATATAGTTGTTCTTCAAAAAAATAATAAAGTGACGTTATTTTCGGATCTTTGTCATAACTAGCAAGAGCGAGAGAGGCCAGGAGCTAATTAAACAGCGGAGGTAAATTCCCAAGAAGGAAGTAAAAAGTACTAACCAGCGAACAAAAACCTTCAGAGATTTCCCCTCAGCTGGAGCACCTATTCTCACAGTTGTTAATGTTGAGCGCAGCGGGCGCCCGGCACGACGTTCCGGGTCATCTCTCGTTCAGGATGAGTAACTAAAGACGCACCGCATAAGCTGATAAATGTGAAGGGGCGCTACGTCTTAAAAGCAACAGCGAAGCCTGCGATGCGAGGAACACCCATCTTGTTGATCAAGCACTGTCCGTCAAAAGCACCATCAGGGCTGTAAATTAGGCCCATTCTCCACATTCTCTATATTCGGCGCCCAGCGCACCCTCTAGCTGGAGAATGATGGACGAGGGCGATTCGCGCACCACCGGCGAGTTTCACGCACGCCTTGGCTTTCATCGCTTCATTTAACCGCCGGGCACGACACGCGAAGTCGTTCTCTGTGGTGGTGGCCGCGGCGGCGGCCAACGTTTCCGGCGCAGCGGCGTCATTACACGCGGGTGAGCCTGGGCGCTGGGTGCGCTGCCCCACGCGGCGCCCCAAACTGGCGGTCGGCCGACCCCCGGCCGGAGGAGGGCCCGGCGCGCGTACATCACCGTGCAGTGACAGCGCGCGCTCATCAGGGTGGTGCATCTCGGCACCACGCGCGGGCCGCGCCGCCGCTGCTCGTAATGAGCATTTCGACGCCCGTGTTCTCTGCGAGTGCTAATGACGCCGACAAGCCTGAGAAAGTTCCGGGTGGCCCACACACCCAGTGCTGGGAGAGGACTCCCGGCGCGCCGGGACCGTGGTCGTGTGAATGGACATGGAACGAGGAGTGAAACGGAGCCAGCCGGAAACAATGGGCGCTGCGTCTCGGCGGCCGGTCGTGGGTGACGAGGCAAGGTCGGCGGGGGAGGGCCGCCGGGTCAGCAGGCGACGGCCACCGCTTCTCGCCGAGTCAGGGTCAGTCCTGCGCCGCCCACTACCTCGCCTCGGCGGCGACCGCGCTCACGCCCGCGGCCTCTGGCGGCCACTTACCGTGATCGATTACTCTGGGCAACTGCCGCTTAGACCAGACAGCGTGGTGCGTCGATTTTGTTTCGTGTTGTCTCCTTCGCGCAACGCGAAACGAGGGAAAACGTTCCTTCTTTATCGCTTTCTTTCGGAAAACACTGCTCCATGCAACTTTTCGGGGCTGTCAGCAGGCAAGAATACAGCCGTGATGGTTTTACGAACTTGCGCCGTTTGCAGTTGCGTCCTAGCCGAAAGAGGGCGGTAACGGCAACTTTCAATAGATTGCCGGTCCGCAACAACAGAATTAGCTGTGTGTAGATTTAGGCACCTATGTCCGGCGTGTTGCGTAAGAGGTCTCTGATAAAAAGGAAACGAATGGCGGCGGCAATCAGCGCCGTTGAGCCGCGGCTGAAATTCCAATGAAATTCCTTCCGCTGACGCTTATAATTCGGCTCCGATTCAGTCCTGAACTGTGTCACGTGATGGACGACATGTAAAGGCGCTCATTTGCCTACTAACTTTCCTATGCACACTGCAAGGGCAAGAATAACGCGCTTCTCCTTTTATGCATATCTTCGACATTGAGTTCGCGCGCTAGCGTCCTTGCTTGATAATGTTACATTAAAATAGCTACTGCCGACTGCTTACATATTTACCTTTTGCTTGCAGCCTATCCGCATTTTCACTGCGGGACCATAAATGCAGCATTTGTACTGTTACTTTTTGAGTGCAGTGCTCTAGAGGCTAAAGAGCAGCTACAGAAAACAATGACTTGGTTTCGTGCGCTTTTTCTCCTTACGGCAATGGTGTTTAGCGTCACGCGAAGCTCTCACCTTCCCAGCCGCGCCTGCGAGAGCGTGCGCAACGCGGTGTCCGCAATGGTGTTACGTAGGGCCGCTGAATGTGCTACCGGCGAACACGCTCTTCGAAGGCGTGAGATCACGATATGTCGTCGTTCGTTGTTCGCGGCGTAGGTACTACACCATTGCGAAGGAGCAAGACTGCCTTCTGTTGTCGGGATACTTATATCTGCGCGAATTCGTTTTAACTCCAAAGTGACTGTGCAAAGTGACGAAGACAGCGGAAAAGACACACAGCTCGTAAGCGCATGTAATTGAGTGCCTTCTTTGATATACTCGTCTCTTAGCGCAGTAAGTTATTCGCCGTTTCCTCTCTCATCAACAACGTTAATTACAGGTTTGGAAGCTTCACGTGCGCATTTCGTTCCGCGGTTCAATAATGCTGATCGCCACTTGCACGGACGCTAGATAAAAAAAAAAAAAATTTGGGCTCGTGAACCGGTTAGTTGCACCATGTTAACCATTACGGCAAATTAATCGACAGCAGGCTCGCCGGCAGAGTGTTGTTCCACATCGCTTAATGTGACCAGACTGTGCGACATGACTGTCACACTTGGCTAGTGAACTAGGGGACGATTAACCAACGTGGTATGTGATGGCGGCATGCCGTGGGTAAAATTCGTAACGTACATTTCTGGTCGTTGCCTGCTTATAATGATTCGTGAAGTTGTGATATTACAACGCGATTACGGTTCATCAAAAGGTAAGAGAATGGAACTTCTTGTTTCTCACTCTGCAATGCGGCTTTTAACTCCAGTAGCATCATACACAGAAACTGCGCCGCAAGGCCTCGATTACATTCTGATCAAGCGTGGTGCTGGCCGGTATACCTTTGAATTTATACAGAAGCGCGGTTGAGCGCATGACTTGTTGGTATTTTTATTCATCGAAAGCTTTCGCTAACATTTGCATGCGCACAATATGCGTAACAAGCAGGCTATGTTTTATGTCACTCAAGCTCCTTCAGGTTTTGTAGTCAATATAAAATTCAAGGTCAATTTTATGCTGTCATCGAAGAACGGGAATGGCGGCACTAAGGCGCTTGTCCTTTCCAAAAAGTTCTTCCACACGAAGTTTTCATCGAACTTTGCGAATGTGTGATTGCTTCAGAGGAATGACAACATTCAAATCACGTTTATCTCCTTGCGGCGGGAGGCAATGTGAAGCATACCCAGCAACTCTGGACGTCTAGCGCCACATAATGAAGTCGTCTTCGAATAATCACAACTGAGGCCCTGTCCTATAGTTTAACTGCGTGTCATCTGCGGGCATTTTGTGCAGAAGTACGTGGGCATCCACCAGTTTCATGTGCCTGACACATTGCTAGTCTGACGCACCCGTACCCCACCCTGAAAGTGATGTCTTTTTTGTTGTTAGCGATTGAATTTAACAGAAAGGAATCCTTTCGCCGCGTACTGTCCAGAATTTACTTCACACCTTGGCTCACATAATAAAGGGCCATGCATAAAAATTAATTTGAAAACAGCAATGGTAGATTTGGCCCTTCAAAAATTAGAGCTCAGTCTGCAAGAAAAGGGAGAACCTCGGCATTCACCTAAACAGCATATTTGTTGGCGCCCCTCTGGATTACAGTTATAAACTCACCGATGCAGCGATATCACTTACTTGTTTGTGAAATACTTATGCGTTCGCTCTCATGCTTTTGCCCTGACTTTCTTCTATCTGCTGCATATTTTGCGCGTTAGTTTCTATCCCCCCCCCCCCCCCCCCCCACCCCCCACCCCCTGCACTCTTTGCGCGCAAGGTCGCTCCGTAACACACTATGCGCTCGCTACATTGACAATTAAAGCCGGTATCCCCCTCGCTGTAAGGTATGTTGACCACATACGGACTGCTGTCTAACTGTGCAGACGTAATGCGTGTTAATTTTTCGCCTAATGCAATCATAATAAAGATGGTCGACAAGTAGGCTGTAGGTGACTCAGTGGTTATGGCGCTCGGCTGCTGATCCGAAAGACACGGGTTCGATCCCGGCCGCGGCAGTCGAATTTCCATGGAGCCGAAATTCTAGAGGCCCGTGTACTGTGCGATGTCAGTGCACGTTAAAGAACCCCAGGTGGTCGAAATTTCCGGAGCCCTCCACTACGGCGTCCCTCATAGCCTGAGTCGCTTTGGGACGTTAAACCCCCGTAAACCCTAAACCCTAAACAACTAGGACGTAAGAGTTAACGAGAGGTTAGGGACGAAGAATGGAAAACGCATTCAAAGACGATTATGCACAAGCAGAACCCACCTTTACAACATCTATGACGGTTAACCCCTTGTACTTTTTTTATAACTGGTAGTTACTGTTCGGCGCGCGTTTTTACAGGTGAAGCAACTAATTATCGCTTCAGAAATAGGACCAATCAGGCTAAAAGAGAGCGGATTTATATATATGCACTTCTTGAAGGGACTGGTTGTGGGATAGGCTATTTTATTTCCACAACACATCTTTAAACTTTCCACGTGCCAGTGTGGATTTCCGATAAAAATAGCTCTCACAAATATACAAGAGCACGCTATAGACACGCTGGTGCACGATTTTTTTCTGGGAGAAACGGAACCAGGTGCAAAACAAACGATACGACCTGCAAATCTATTGTGCTGGCTTTTCTCGCATAGTGGCGACTATTATTTTTACACTAGGCCTATTTTAATAAATACACAAATTTGAGGTTAACGATATGAGAAGACAAAAAATTAGAGGTGTGCGAATATTTGAAAATTTTTATAGCGAGTCAGATATGATTCGCTGGACGAATAAAATTGTGCACGCTCAAAATTATTCGAAACGAATCGAATCATCCATTCTCAATTTTTCGAATAGTTTTGTAATAACTGGCACAAGGTTCGACTAGGGCACGTCATGTTTTTTTTTTTCGATAACTGTTTTAAAAACAGGGCCCACTCCGACGCCGCAAAGTATGTTGCCGCGATCTGTCTGTGCGGGTTGGAGAATACAACGCCTCCCCGCCATCCATTCGTGTTCATGATGTTCAAACGTTCAAATATATCGCCTCCAAGGCTGGGCGACGCGGCAGGGTTCAAGCAGTCCTAGTAAACCCTGCCTTCATGCCTAATATCGGAGACAATGGCTCGATCTCTCGTCCCTCTCACGAACCGATATTTGGCGCTAATTTATTCACTGCCCTAAGTAGCCAAATATTCGCTGTCATCTGCAGCAAAAGGTAATTTTCCTATGCGTATTACGGTTATACAGTTATTATTTCGACTTCATGTTGCGTGTCCACAAGTGCACGTAGGTGCTGCGTCATTCGACACATACAGCTTTAACCCTAGCATTTATAGCGCCACCCCCAGCGCTTTGCTGTTTCGCTTGAATATTCGTTTCGTGCAATTATTCGCACATGTAACGAATAATCATGCATATCTTCGATTCGTATTCGATTCGGTTCTTTCACTATACGATTCGTACTCGATTCGGTAGAAAAGCTTGCCTGTTCGTATTCAATTCGGTTTCGAAAAAAATATATTCGCACGCTCCAACAAAAAAAAATTATAAAAATACATGAAGCTTTCCATTGCGCACCCTTGGCCCAAGGACTGAGAGAGGAGGTCATACTCGCCGCAAGATAAACAAGCAACTATCTCAGGACTCGGAAAGGTGAGCCGCGCCTCTTGGTGAGGGTGAGGTCCTTTAATTTCACTTATCTATCAGCCTTCTGAGTGCACGGACCACGGCGAGAACCGCCGCAATTGTGCCCTCTCCTAACAAGTGCGCCGAAAGTCGTCCAGAGCCCCAGAGACGCTGTCGCTGCGTGTAAAAGCCGCCCCCTCCCTTTCCCTCGCGAGCCGTTTGCCACGGCGGCGGCAGACCGCGCTCCTAAACGCTTCGACAGCGGTTTACCCGCCCCGTGAGGACGAGCGTGAACGCGGTGTCGACCCGGTAGTTTGGGGACGTGGGCCTCTCATCTGGCCCGAGACGAGCAGTTAGCCCCTCATTATTTGGCACTTATGCGCCCCTCGGCGAGATAAGCGTAGCAGCGGGCAGTTCCGGAATCGGAGACATTCATTTCCGCGTGGGGGGCGTCTTTGGTCCGTACTGGCTCGGAACGGAGGAGCGTCGGCCCGCTTGACTGGCTCCGGAGGCGACGCAATGACCCGCGACCGTTCTCGCATGCGACGGCGCCGCCGCGCGTAGGCACGCGAATCATTTTCTTCCGAGGCTGCCCCTGCTCGCGGGTGTCTCTCCTCAATCGGCCGCCGCTTTGCCGTCGTGGCCGCCACGCGTCCCTTCCCTCCTGCGGCAAACAATGCACGCACGGATAGCCCTCGACAAACAACGCCGCGGGCGTAAATTGGCGCCCCTAAGCGTCTTCGTATTACACTGAGCACTTTCCTGTTATCGCGCGATGCGAGCTGCGATACTGCGGGTGGCGAATCGCAGCTACTCAGAAGGCTGGCTTTGGTGGGACAGTCTCAGCCCTGCATGGATATGGTAGGGCGCGCCATTTTATCAGCTACGGCTGTATCAGGGGTATTTCCCGTGGTTTACGGTCTAATGTCATTCGTCACCCTTGAACCACGTGATTATCTTTCCACCAATAAGAATGGGGTGTCGCTGTGCTCATTTTTTGCGCAATGCTTTCATGTGGTCGTGTATAGGGCCTGCCAGTCGTAGTCGGACCGCTCGGGCGTGTGGAAGGGTCACGTTTTTGTCGTCGGTGGGGCCAAAGATCAGGAAGTTTTTTTTTTTCTTTTGCAGCACGAACTAATCGCAAGAAGCCTCGAGTTTGCTTTAAAATGCACTTTAAAGAACCAGATGTCGATGTATGTTAATCTCAGGTGCCCACTGGTGCTCCTCTATTGATCCTGTCTTTGTCTTTCGGAACAACTAATCTCTCCGTGTTCGCCATCTTATTTTCGTTCGCCTAACTGCTTCATTATCGCCGTCTCCTATTTACGAGGTCTTGGTTTCGGATTCAGTAACGACGCACATTACGGTTCTAAAACACTCCGCTCCAATGTAACACACATCCACAAAAAAAAAAAAAAAAAAAACGCGCCAATGATTTAGATGCGATCCGCTGAATAGTTGGAGGAAGCAAAGCAAACTCCTTCTTGAACGCAAAATTAATCTTCCAGTGGCAAAGTTCACAGAGCCTCTCTCACGTTAAAACGTATCTAATTGCCCCACATGTGTAACGTCTCTTTGACGATCGGGTATGCAGCATTCGCGCGCTGGTCATTCACGCAGCACTCTTAAGTAAGAGAAATTTTCCCAATAATATGGACCACATAAATCTTGATGAACAGAAGTTCTAAACACGGCTCACAAGGAGAAAGATCGAGGTCACTATCTTTCTGTTCGTAAGCCGCTTTTCCTGAAACATGTCCGCATGCGTACGCCCGGCAAGGCCGTAGTGAGCCTTCAACCTATTCTTGATGGTGGAAGATGAGCTCGGCTGTTAGCTCATTTTTATGTTATCAGTCGCTGCTTACTTGAGCTCTTAGGTCACGATTACACAAGTATGCTAGCGCAAGTGACCGCTGCGGACAGGGCATTTGTTTTACTCTCACCCAATCTAACCTCTGTAAGGATCGTCGTACTACATCTATATCGCATCACACGCTACGCTGTACCTATATAGTGCTTTTCCTTCACCTTGGAGTAAAATCTTCCTGAGCATTGCCATCCATTATTTCCGATACTTAATTAATGCCGCAGGCCCAGTGGTCGCTGCGATTCGTAGCCAGCGTGACTAACCTCTTTCTCGAACAAGGCAGAACTATTTTCGAGTTTACCTTGACGAACAAAGGAAGAAATAAGGCCTCCACTCCATGGAGTTAACTGATTATTTATTATCGTCTTCATGACATGAAATGAATGCTCCGGTGAAGCGGCGGTCCCGGGTTCGAACCCCGGACCAGGACGAATTTTTCTTTAACTGCGAAGTTTCTGAGAAAGCTGTATAGCTTTCCTTTGTAGCCGTATGGCTGCGCCTGGGTGGATGTCAATGAGTAATTGCTCCCTTATTAGAAATGAAATGAAATTATTTTCTACCATCACTATAATTTCTTAGCCTCTCGGCTATTACTCAAATTAATCTCAACGCATTTTTTTTTTCAAATTACGGCGCCGAAGGGTCGCCTGGGCCTACATGAGGCGTCGTCTAGCAGCACTGCTCTGTTACTGCTTTAAACATGCACCCAGAGCTGTAGCCGCAGCGCTCACGTACCCAACATGCGACCTCGTGGTCGAAAGGAGGACACCTAGGTCGCAGCGACCGCCTATAGTGCAGTCATGTGCATTGAGTGGACTCTCCCTGACCCGCCGTTCTCTTCAGGGTCCACACGTGCACAACCATATTAGCGTACGGCACTCCACATCTCAGTTCCTAGGCGCGAATAAGCTAGTGGATATATCTATATAGAGTCTATATAAACAGAGATAGCTATGTTGGGCCTACAGCGCTACCAGTAACGCTGAATACGAAACTCGTGACGTCAGACACAAACTAGCAAACTAGCGATTAATGAACTCCCACCCAGGGGCGGAATTAGGAAGTGGGGAGGTGAGGGGGTGGACGCGGTCGGCGCGTTCGCAACCGCAGCGCCCCCCACCCCCCACCCCCTCCCCTCGAACAGACCCAGCAGCAAAAACCAAGAAAAGAATTCTATTGAAGGCGGGGCCATGACGTAGCCCTGTGACGCACTCCACAGGCACCACGCCTCCGGCTTACATCGGAGAAGGAAGGGGTGATTTTGCCTTGCCGAGCCTACTCGACGAGGAGCGGCAGAGAAAAATTTCGAGGAGGGAACGGAAGGAGAGGAGGCTCGCTCAAAGAGAGGTAGAGAGTGTTTGCTACCCCAGGGTGGGCAGGGGCCCTTTAAAGGCGAAGCTTAACCTCTTAACCACACATCAGTGACACAAGCAGCAACACCGCGCTTAAGGCTTTCGCCTCACCGCACTTTAGGTCACCAAAGTGCCCCCCTGATTTTATTCGCTCCGCACGGAACTTTACCGATTGAAAGGTCGTGCAATATGATGCTTTTTTTTTCTATCTTTTTTTTTCCGCGAAATTGTCAGGTGTTCGCATGCACACTGCTGCAACACAATGTCTTTGGGAACACACAGTATTCAATTTGCACTGATTTACTATATTTATTAGACCACTGCCTTGACTACATCGGTATTCAACCAGTTCTATTTCACCTTGCGTATCCTGGCCAAGATTCTTGTTAGTCTGCAATACAGACGAGGCTTTTCGCCAATTTTATTCGAAAACCTGCGCTCCTCGTCCCTACGCCAGTTGCTCCTCTTTGGGATCATTCTTTTGACACTGTTTCTTTTATTTATTTAAGCACGTGATGTGCTGGTACCGTGTCTTAGCTAAAATCATCAACATAGTTAAAATTTTGCCAGCGTTAATAAGTCGTAAGAGCAATCAACTACGTTGCGATCCGTGCATCACTTTGAAAGCTACAGTGACGGCACGGCGACTCAAGTCTGAGGACAGGCGCACCTCGTCTATGGGATGCTAGACAAGAAGCTGCGAACCGCAGCAGCGAACACACGGGACGTACTTACAACGTTCAGTGCGGCCTCGCTTCGTCCGTCCCGTTTAGAAGTAGGTGAAACAGGAATACTGTGTTGCACGGGCACGGGCGGAAGTAAGCGAAGCACCCTCCTGTAAATCCTGCTTAGTGGTCGCCGGTAGAAATATAAAGGTTGCGGAATGCGCCTGCGAGTAGTAGCGCTGCTGCAGCTCCTCATGGGCACACATTTCTTAATTTCTGATGGATGTAAATGCGCTTAGAACAAAGGTATACGTGCTCTGTGTAGTACATCTGTCCTCGTCCGTGCGTGCGCTTTCGGCGCTTCTTGTCACCCTGTTCAGAGGAGGAACAACACTGGACGGGGCTGCCCACCGGCCGATCTCAAAAGCGGCCGCCGACCGCGCAATAAAGGCGTGCGCTACGCGCGCCCGTCCGGCCAAAGCGGCGCCGTGGCCGGCACTCACCCGATACGAGCGTCGTGACGTGGGCCAGTACGAGTAACGTGACACAGTGCCGCCTCCTCATGCTGATGGCGATCTGCGCTGGCTCTCCCGGAGTCCGGAATTCCTGCGTGAGAACACATGCTTCGTCTCAACACGGCGGTTTGTACTCTTTCTTTTGCGTGTAAGGCCCGCGCGCGTGCTTCGGGGCTTG
This sequence comes from Amblyomma mixtum, assembly GCF_055824585.1. Taxonomy (NCBI): domain Eukaryota; kingdom Metazoa; phylum Arthropoda; class Arachnida; order Ixodida; family Ixodidae; genus Amblyomma; species Amblyomma mixtum. Next base: position 130,596,380 of record NC_143014.1, on the reverse strand, counting down.
ACTACGTAACCGGAAGCCGCCGCTGCCCTGCAGCCGGGAAAATGCGCTCGACCGCCTCAGCGCGTTCGCTGAGCGGTCGCTCGCTCCCAAATGGACAGCCTCGTGAGGTGCATCCTTTTATTTTATCTTGCCCTCTTATCTCTTTCTTTTTTTTTTCTGAGCGGGAACATGTAACTCAAACTGGTGCACAAAGCTTCACCGTGGAACGCCCAGGGACCTCCACGCCGCCATTCTCTTATTTCACTGCGCTGAGATGCATTCCCGCGGAGCATGCGGTAATGCCCGGACTGGTCAAAGCTGGGCAAGCCGAAGACAGCATGCGAAGGTAGGCGCTTTATGAAATCTTCGTGCGAGAATAGCATCAGACTCTGTAAATGCATCTGCAGGAAGCTTGACCCTCCAGTAAGTGTGACACGTTTTTTTTTTTTTTTTTTGAGCAGAAGAGTCACCTGAATCACTAGCCTGATGAGAGGTGCAAGACCCTGGTCATAAAAATTGACACCTCTTACGGCTTCTGTCTTTCGATCCGCAACTTTCGTTGACAAAGGCTTGCGCCAACCCGTATTCAAGTAACAACGCCGCATGAGTGGCTGGATTTCCCTATACTGTACAGAATGCAGGTGGTATCAATTGTTCCCCAACTTCTGTCGCTTTCGGGGAATATTAATTGATTAAAACAGCAGCCATTCACTTCGATCCCTTACCTGTAGCGGACAAACAAAAAATAACGACGCATGACTTATCGTAATCGCTCCGGGGCAACTAAAGTATCCATTGTGTTTGCTTTTATCGCTCGTTTTCGCTGCCACCGAGATACAAAGTGGGCAAACACTCACTATATACGCATAAACTTTCAGATGGAAGCGAAACAAGAGGTACACACAGTGAAAGCTTCTTCGCGCGGAATTCGAGAAGTCGAAATACAAAACGCAAATTTGACCGCCGCTGGCGTCTCCGCCGTCTGCTTTGTTTTCTTTACCAGCCCGACGCGCGAGAATCTGTGTTAGCGAGTCCCTCCTCCGCGGAGGCAATAAAAGCGGCGCAGCTCTAAATGCGGGGGACGCGCGGAGGAGCCGGCCTCGGACGGCCGCGGGTGCATGCGCGCAGTTTCCTGCGGCGCTTCTGCGCGCCCAGCGTGGCTTGCAATTTGGGCCTCGGGCCACCGTGTGTGATTAGCGCTCAGCTAGGCGAGCCAGCCGAGGAGCTGAGAATGCAACTGTTGCGGGTATAATTCCTCTCAGCCCTCGATCCACCATTAAACACACGTGGCGCGCGCGAAGAACGCAGTATACTACGGTAGTAAGAAGAACACCATTGTCAGAGTCTTCTCCGCTCTACCCCTCCTCCCCCTCCCCCCCTCCTTGCTTCTATTTTTTTTATTTCAGAACGCTGCGGAGAATTACATAATAGATACAGCGGGCTCGCTCCGTCCGGCGATGGATGCACCCTGCTCCTCTAATATCTTATGCACACAGAAACGGAACGCTAGCGGAGGAAAAAACAGACGCACGCGTGCGCACATCTATGCGCAGCGCTCGCTCCCAAGCCGTGCAGCCGCTGCCCCGTTTCAGACAGCGTTTTACGACTTCGGGGGGGGGGGGGGGGGGGGGAACAAGAGAGGGTCTCGTTTGTGTCCATTGCCGTGGGGCGCGGACAGCAACGCTGGGCGTCATTTTTCTGGTTCGGCTGGCAGACCCCTGAGCCGTGACGGCCGAGCATCGCTCGCATTTCCGGCTCAAAACTATTTCCACCGGCAGAAGAAGCGCGCACCGCTGCGAGACCCGCGACGTCGCTTGCCTTTTCCGCTCACGGACCCTGCGGCGACCAATCGCGTACGTGGCCGGTCGTAGCGGAACTCGTGTAATGCGAGTTCGGGCGCTCACCGTCGGCAAATCGCTAAAAGGCGAAAACGATCGGAGCGAAACCAAAGAAAGCGGTGGGGGGTTGCACGTCGCTCACCTCGGGCTGCGGTACCGCAAGCTTGGCCAGCGCCTCGGAACCGAGCCACTTGCTTGCTTATTAGCGGTCTGTCAAGAGGAGGGTGAAATATAGTACTCTCGGAGTACCGTGACAGGAAACTTCGTTGCGAGCAACGCGTTTTATCTGGAATGGAAAAGTTACCGAGGACTTTTTTTTTATGGTTGCAGCATGGTTAACTATTAAATGACGAGAGCACGTATTATTGCGTTTGGCTATTGCGTTTATTGGCTCTGTGCCTTTCCGCCTCCTCGCATCCTGATTGTGTCTACTTCGCGGTAAGGGAAATGAGTATTTGTGCACGTAATCGCTCTCACAATGCACTGCCTACTGAGCAAAAAATCGATGCACGTGTTTTGCGATGTTGACGACTGCGTTAAATTGGTTTCGAGAGGGAAGTCCTCTGGTGCGACGTCGACGACGGATTGCTTGTGCTTCATGCCATCGACGATGAAGTAGCGAGGACGGCTGAAGAAGCGCGGTCGAAACCATCGAGGGAAGACCTGATGAATTTCAGGGTGATTTCCTCAGAAACGCTTCGAGTCGTTTGGAGGCTCCTTGCTGCGACCGAGCGCACCCCGCCCCAACAACGACGAAGGTAGCACGAGGCGCAAGGCATACATTTACACTCTCTCCCTCGCATGCTCCTTTCCACGCCGCACCTACCCACCACTTCTCCTCCGCGGACGCTCAGATGCGGACGTAGACTGTGCGATTCCGATGGAACTTCCTATAACAGCTAGCGCTGTGATATCAGTAAGTACTGCGCTCAAGAAATGCAAAACGAAAGTGGCGCAAGCTCGGAAACGTTTCACAGCCTCGCACTCCGTGCAGCATGTTCCGTGTACCCCGGTGAAATAGACAACGGCCCCTAACTGACATCATTTAACAGTGTCTTAGTGCACAAAAAAAAGAAAAGAAAAACGGCAGCGATGCTCTTCCAGTAGAAGTCCTGCCGTTAATGTTTGCAGCCAACCGATTTGAAGGCACAGCCTGTCCTCACGTGATTTCAGTTGTGCCGTAACAGTGAAGACATGTTGGCAAACGTACCTCCTAACAATAGCACGCATTGTTATTGTTGCGTAATATATTTATAAAAATACACCGTAACAGCTATGCAGCACATGGCCTGCGAAAGTTAACGAGGAAGTGTACTTGGGGCGACTTTTGTCTTCAAAGATCACCTCCTTCTTCAAAGATCACCGAAGTAATGCTTCGTGTGAACAGCTCCCCATCACCTCTGATGACACGCGGCATCGAGGTACCATGGGAAAGGGCGTTTTGTGTTGAGGCCCAACAACGAAGGCACCATACGGCCGTTTCTGTCTTCCTTCTGCCATCACTCTCCGGTGGCCTGACGCCGGGGCTTCGCGGTGACAGCGGCACCGCGGCCATGAAGCAGCAGCCGAAGCTGCACGTTCCCTTGACAGTGGCGCTGCACCGGCGGGGTTTCTTTCCTACTCCTGCTTGAGCGTCGCGTTTTACTTGCCGCGTCGGGAATGCCCGAGAAGGCCGTTAAAGAGAAGTAAAAGTACAAAGAGGCGTAAACGACACGAAACACAACGAGAGAAAACGGCCTCCGCAATGTGGGCTTCCGTCGGCTTCCGCGCAGCGCCCGAAAACCGCGAATCACGGCGCGCGGAGGTCGGCGGAAACGCGAGCGCACGCTGGCGCCGCCGATGGGAGCGTGGGGGCCCGTGTCCACTCGGCGTGTCTTGCGGCGCGGCGTGCTCTGGGAGATTTCGGTGAATGACTCGGGAGACGGTGGTGCGCCCCGCTTGCTGACCTGCGCGGCCGTTCCTCCGCCTTCCGCCCCGGAGGCTCCAGCAGCGCGCTGCCCGAGAATGACATCATGTCGATCCTTTTCGACACGGTGTAAGGGGCGCTTACTCGTCTCCTCGCCCCTCGTCTGCCATAGCTGGCTTCCTGCACGCTGTTGCCGCTGCTCCACAAGACAGACCGAGTCGCAGATAACTATGCTCAGAGGTCTGCACATCTCCTGACCCTTCCAGCTCCGAATCCAAACCGGACTGCACCCGACACCGTGACTCAGTGGTTAGCGCATTCGGCTCCAGAGCCCGCGGACTTGTAGGGTCAAAACTCTGCCGCCGAGGCCGCGTTTCGGTGGAGGCTAAATGCGGAAGACGTCCGCTTGCTGTGCGATGTCAGCGCACGTTAAACAACCACTGGTGGTAAAAAATAATCCGGAGACCTCTACTACGGTGCCCCTTTCCATCTTCCTTCTTTCACTCCCACCTTTCCCCCTTCCCTTACGGCGCGGTTCCGGTGTCTACCGAGATATTTGAGACAACTACTGCGCCATTTCCTTTCCTCAACCCCCCCCCCCCCCAAAAAAAAAAAAAATCACGAACATTCAGTTCCAGTCTTTTCCCGTGCTAGTGACGTCGACACAATAAATTAAGAAAACTCATTTTCTGGCGTGGTTGAGCTGTCCACCGGGAGTGAGACAGTTACTGAGCCTTTCCTTTTCACCTTCTTCTTCTTCTTCTTCTTCTTCTTCTTATTATTATTATTATTATTATTATTATTATTATTATTATTATTATTATTATTATTATTATTATTATTATTATTATTATTATTATTATTATTATTATTATTATTATTATTATTAGCTTACTGAGCCGACGGCAGTCGGATGCCAACGACGAGCCTGGGTGTCACAGCGTAACTCTATTTATTCAGCGGAGTGGGTAAAATTTTAGCTTCGAGAAGGCGCGTGCCCAACAATTCTGGACAAAAGCATTCTTCAATGGAAAAGAGTTTACGAGCGCAATTTTTTTATATATTGTAAGAATTAACTTAATAATCAAGATATCCGCAGGTCTCCCATCGACAGGCTTGCACTTTTTTGCTATTAACGTTTTTGCTCTCGTCAAAAGCGTTCCCCATTGGTTTTATACGGCAGTCTTAGCTACTCGATGCGAGCGATGGAAAAATTTTGAAAGATTTTCCTACGCATAGGAAGAATCGACCATTACCTTCAATATTCCCACAACAGTACCTTACAAGATTGCAATATTAAGAAACTTTGTTCAAGAAAGCTGGACATGGGGAGAAAAGTGGCCCTTTCCGGGCGGGTTGCGCCAGCCGAACTCTCACGGTGTGCTCGCCGCTCTCAGCATATGCAGCCAAAGTTCGCGAGTCATCGGAGCATGCATGCAGTGGTCGGAGTTCAAGCTGGGGGTCATCAACGAACCACAGTGGTCAGTGGTCACATGTTGTACCAGCAGTGAGAAGGGATAGATACAGACCTTGAATTTTGCGGCGTAAGATGTGCGGAGGAGGGTTCTTTCTCAACGCAGATAGCGGATAGTAGTGACTAGCGTTTTTCGTTTTCCTCGTCTATGCAGACAAATTACGCGAACTGTCACAACACAGCGCGAGTTCCCAAGGACAAGAGGAAGTGTACGGAGGGCGCCTTTGTAGCGTCTGAGGAACACAGATGGTAGGAGGCTTGGACAGTCTCCCATCTGGCCGACTGATCGAGGCCAATTATCCTATAGACCTCTACGCCGCCGCGGTGGCTCAGCGGTTATGGTGCTCGGCTGCTGACCCAATAGACGCGGGTTCGATCCCGGCCGCGGCGGCTAGAATTTCTTTGGCGGAGAAATTCTAGAGGTCCGTGTACTGTGCGATGTCAGTGCACGTTAAAGAACCCCAGGTGGTCAAAATTTCCGGAGCCCTCCACTACGGCGTCTCTCATAGCCTTAGTCGCTTTGGGACGTTAAACCCCATAAACCAAACCAAACCTATAGACCTCTACCGGCCGAGAGTACTTTTGACCTTCTTTTTATTTTATTTTTTACTTTTTTTGCCGGGGTAGAGGGGGGGGGTGACCAGGATCAACTGGTGCGTGACACCGGCAAGAGGCGCGAGCCAAGCTCAGCGTCGGTGAATACAAGGGGGGGTACTGCGCACAAAAAGACAAGGACAAGAAGATAACACAACAAGCGCAAACTCGCGACTAACTTTATTTGAAAACACGATACTCCTTTTATAGTTTCAAACTGTCACATCACACACATGTGGAAACCAAAAACCTTTCTTCATTCTGATACAGTTTGATAGACGGGTCACTTACGCAATCTTTATCCTTCTGTTTGATACAGAACGCCTCCGCCAACTGCGTGGGCTGCGTGAGACCGGCCTTGATGCTGCACCTTCTTCCCTTGGCCGGAGAGCACCGACGAGTCCGGAGCTCTTCATTGCCACCCTAGACCACGCATTTCCATGGGGCACAGACCGCGCGATCAACCTTGCAAAAGTGTAACGGTTGCGCACGAGACGTTTCGTAGTTTGTATACACGATAAGGACGTAATATGTACTGCCGTAATGCGGAGAGAAAAAAACTTAGAGGACTCTTTAGCAGTATCCGCAGCCATTCAACAAGCCAATAGGCAACAACGACCCGATGCAACGAGAGTGGCTGCTTCATGTGGATAAGCATTGCAAGTAAAGGAAATCGGCAGGCCCGCAACTGCGCGTTCAAGCCCAGTGACAAAAAAAAAAAAAAATTCAAGACCCATGAACGCAGCAACACATTCCAACGCTGCCTCGCAAGTCTTGTCCTGAAGCGACGGTGCCGTGATTGAGCGTGCAAGTCCCATGCATGGTGAACCAAACTGTCCCGATTGCAGCGTTAGCGCTGTGCTACATCAGCAGCAGTTGCTACAACGGCCACAAGGGTGTAAACCCTTGTATGTCGGGTCGCTCAGCCACAACACACACAAGACAGATGGGATGAGCAGGGGATCCTTAGGAATGCCGCCTGAATCTGCGGCCACGCACTGATTCCGTAAAGGACACCGCAAGCGATGCGTTCGTCCGAGTGAGAGCGCGGAGGTGACACGTAATAAGCGGCTACGCGTTCTATGATGCACACGTGGCACTATCTTGAGCAGGCAGGCTGTCAGGCGACTGAACACGTCATAACCTCAGATGCCTATAATGTCCAGAGATGCGAACGTATGATGGCACGGATGAAACAAAAGCGTCCATCCATGAGACGCTATCTCTCGATGGTGAGTCAACGCTGACCTCGGATGGCGGGGGATATCGCTAAGTACGGCAGCGTTTGTCCGAAGATCGCAGCTGCCCAAGAAGTGTAAATAATTTTAGTTATAGTCCTTGACACTTGCACAGAACGCTCCAACAAGTTTGCATTCATTGCAGCTGTTGAATTATCATGCACTTCTATAGTAAAAAAAAAAAAAAAGACGAACTTTGGGGGTGCTGTTTAAGGCAACGCGCTTCGTAACACGGGCAATAAAAGGAAAAGAGAACTGGGAAGGGGTGATCATAAACACGCTCGACGTTGTCGCGTTTGACGGTATTTGCGGATGACGAAGCACTCGGAGCTGAGATTATTTTCTTGTAATTTTTAACGCGCAGCATCCTCTGTTACGAGTTATCAACTGAGTAGGAGAATTCAGGCAACGCATGCAGGAACAGCACGCACGCTGCATATCCCACCTGGGAAGATGTACAAAAAAGAAAAAAAAATGACATCCGCGATTGCGTACTGTATTTTTTATGCACCCTTTGCCGGACTCATTGCGCAGAGCTGTGCACTGCAGCCTTTGCTGTTCAATATTTTCTGCCCTTAACCTTTTACCCAAATGATACCTGCTAGCTGCGAATTTTAGGTATTTAACTGCTACGTTTCAGTCAAGCCTCGGAAAGCGCAGTGACTTAAAATTTAAGTTTGAATTGCTTAAAATATAAAATTAATCACAATTACACTGACAGGCGTGAAGCTCTTCCATGTTCAACTGCACGATATGCGCGTTCATGCCTCTTGGCGATATGCGCGTTCATGCCTCTTGGCACCGCTCAGTTTGCTTCTGTTATAGTTGGACAGCAGCAACACTCGCTGTCCTTATTTATTTATTTATTTATTTATTTATTTATTTATTTATTTATTTATTTACTTATTTATTCATTCATTCATGCTCGCAGTATAACAATTGCTTACTGCGTGCAGCGGCAGAAATTAAAGCCGAAACTCAGGGCACCAAGAAAGAGAATGCAGTGAGCGCGATGTTGGCATCACGACGTCCTGGCCTCGTCGCTTGAGATAGAAACGACCGATTTCTGAGCAAGAGCCAAGAAACACGGGAGAGGCCAAACACGTGTATTCAGATGGACGCGCTGGTGACAGCGTTGAGCATGTTGACAGCTTGGCGTCGTCCCATTGCTAGGCGGGCAACTCCGTCTCGCTGAAATAACATTCACGGCTACTTCGGCGCGCTGTCCACGGGCAGTGCTGGTCCCGCCGTCTACATCGCTCACTGGGCCCACGCGTTTCTGCTTCTCAGCAGGCGCGTGAACGCGGAAGCGCTTTCGTGGTTTTTGCGGGCTTTATATGCCGCCGAGTTGGCCGCGCGAGCTGTACCACGTCCACGCACGGTGAGTGCGCCAGCAGCGACGCCCGTGGCGTAACAGCTAGCACATAATCGCGTTTCCGCGAACCACTCGGACTTCTGAGCTAACAGTCGCACCGTGCGATGACTCCAACAACAACGATGAGCATAAATCCCGGCGCGTCCTCTGCCCGGCAAATGCGTGAGGCCGCCCCTCCGGCAGCCCTCGTAAATCGCGCAGCAGCCAGCGAACGCCGATCCAAATCGCACGGGCCAAATTCGAAGGAAGAAGGAAAAGAACAGAGGAACGGACTCGGCGAAGCCGAAGGCGCCCGTCCCACGATCGGAATCCTCCACCGCAAGCGAAAATGCACGCACACACTCACACAGCGCGGCCAGGGCCAGCGGTGACCGCTGCAGCCGCCGCCGTCGGCGCGCCGTTGTTTTTGCGTGCCGTGCCGCATTTGCGGCGGAGGGAACACAACGGGCCGTTTTCCCAGTTGAACGCGCGCGTGTCCGTTGCGTTGATAGATGGGCCTTTTGCTAATTCCCGATGCAAAGCGTTTTCCCGGGGGAGCGGCGTCCCCCGCGCCGTCGCCGATGTGCGTGCGTGCGCGGTGCGTGCCAGCGCACGCGTGTGATTGGAAACGGCTGCCGTGCGCGCACACGAGCGCCTCCCGGGATGAGTCGGCTCATTTGTTTCTCCAGCGCGTTTGTTCTGAGGCGGCCCCCGTTGCAGGGACAAAGAATGAAGCCCCCCACCCTCCCCCCCCTCCTTCCCTGCTGACGCGCATGCGTCCAGCGGTGGCAGCAGCTCGGCCGCCTTCTGTAACGAGGGCCGCCAGGTCGGTCTTCCGGTCTCGGGGTCGCCCGCGCCAAGCAAGCAGTCGCACAAAGCAAAGCGCACAAGGCATGCAGTACGTCCGCGGTCTACCCTCCGCCCCCTTAAGACGCGTGTGGTGTGCGCATGCACGCGTGTCGCTCGGCGTGGCATATTTCTCGCGTTCGTGGCGTAGCGGCAGGGGTCGAACCCCGGCGGGGATTAAAACAAAAGCAGGGCCACGGCCAAGGCGCATCGTATAAGCACGCGCTGCGCAGCTGTGCCGAGCCAGCGAGTCGGGTAATCACTTACTGTGCCTCAAACGCGGTGACCTTGTGCCAGTGTCTACGGGAACTGCACCAGTAAGAAAATTAAGAGCTGCGCCCAATTCTAGACTGCAGATCGTATGCACTGGTTGCAGCGTAGCATGCTTACTGCCTTCCCGCGAAGAAACACATGCCAACATACGATAAATTTAGTGAGAATGAGCAACGAACAAGTGGAATGGACAAGATTAGGGAGACGAGGAGCTCATTACGATGTTTGAAGGAAAGAATGCAACAACCACTGAAACCAAGATAAGCGCAGTTGCATCCCCCTATGCGTTGCTTGGTTTCAGTGAGTGTTGGACTGTTCGTCAGACGAAGTAGAATGGGACCTAATGGGGAATTTCTGGCGCGTTACTGCTTTTACTGACGCCTCCGCTAACGCTCTCATAACATGTCGCAGTTCATGGATACATTTAGACTACGATATACTAAATTACATAGATGCCGTATCCAGTTATAAACCAGCAGTTAGAGCTTAATACAAGACTAATATCTATGAGACTGTGCGCTGTCGCAGATCGTTTGCTTTTCCCTTCGCGTTATATTTTTTTCCCTCAACGACCTTAAAATTATTCCCTCGATAACTGCTTCTTGAAAACATCGCGCTGCAAAATGCAGAAAGACCAGTCGGTCAATTGCCGCTCACATGGGTCATCGGAACGCCGAAAGAAAAGACGCGCCGTCGATCGCATTCGCACGGGCTCAAGTTCATCTCGTGAAAAATAAGCTCCTTTGTCCCCCCCTCCCAATGGGCGCGTTAAAAAAGGCTCTTTCGGATCCGCTTCTTAGGAAACAGTTTGCTGTCGCGTCCAAGCTTCGAAAACAAATAAAGGAAGCGCAAAGAAGGCCGCTAAATAGATCCTACCATCTCCGGGACGCCAAACAAATGGACCTACGTGCGCGCGTCTAATGAGGATTGCGGCTGCCGCGTTTCCCGCAGCCATCCATTGCCGCCCGGCCCTACCGGGGCGTGCAAAGCGGAGCATCAGTTGCGGCGCTGCGTCTAATGATCGGGGGAAAAAAAAAAAAGACATGTGGCTCAGGTAAAAGCGTGCGATCAATAAAACTAGCTAGGGAAGGTGTATACTTATCAGTCAAGTTCCTCTGTAATTGCGTTTATGTCGGGATATTAGGCAAACGCCTGAAAGTGAAGAAAAAAGTATACATTTCTCGTTTCTATATTTTTTTTTACGTACACAGCACGGCTCAATGGCATGGGTTTTTTTATGCGCCCAGACTTGGCGAACTTTTATTTTTTTTTTTTCAAAGCTGACCTTAATTTTCTGTGATTTCTGGGCGAGATGACCTTGGTTGCCCGCGCGAAGAAAGTGACCTGAAGAGCACTATAACCTCTTATATGTCGTTCTTATTTCCTTATTTCGCGTACAGCGCGTGTTCTTTCGCAGCGATTGTGCCCGTTTTGTATTTTTATTTCACCATATAATTTGTAGTTCCCTTTTCACGCCTGTGATTTAGTAGCCAAGACAGGCCTTAATTATGAAGTTGTACGTCGAGTCGCCATTCTCCAATTCCATTTCCGTAAAAGAAGAAAGAAAAATGCCTCATCATATTACGCAACCAGGACTCTGATAATGCGGTTATCTCACGCACAAAACTGAAACAACTATAAATGAGCTCAAACTTGCACAATTAGCATTTCAAGTGGAGACCTCGACAATATTAAGGCTACTCATCCGGCTGACAAATGGTCGTGTACAATGCACATTGCGCAAAGCCGAACGCGCATGTATAGACAGAAATACGACGCTTGCCAACGTTCCCGCTTCTTATTCCCTCTGTACCCCGTAAACAGCCTTTCATGACAGTCGCAAAATTACTGACCTTGTTATCCCCGCAAGACCCAGATTCCTGACCGTGCTCTCAGTTGCGATTACAGAGAAAATGGCGTTGGCGGATGTGAGCAAAAAAAAAAGCCTACCGAAGGAGAGCAAGATGGAGAAAGAAAGAGAAGAGAAGGAAGCCGGAGAACAAGGTGGGGAAAGGGGGTGAATGAATGAACAAGGAGGCACACGGTGCCGGGGCGGCGACTGCGTTACAGCGCAGCGGGCGCAGTGCACCGCGCTGAAGCACGGCGCATGCATGCAGCGACCGCTATTCGGGTCTAGAACGCGTCGCCGAACATGGTTGCGACCGCGCGCGGTGCACAACGGGCGGCCCCGCATGCGCGGGACGCACGGAGGCGTCGCTGGGGGCGAGCGCACCTCCATCCATGAAGCGCTGTTTTCGGAATCCCCCTGGCGAGACGAGCGGGTCGCGTTGGGTAACGTCTTCGCTCCAGAACGCACGCAGGAAACTGCTGCTGGCAGATCTTCGCATGCGAGAGAGCTGGCGCTACACCCGTCAGCGGTGCACGCTACGTGCGCGCGTCGCGAGCGGGCGTTGTGCACTTGACACGTGCGCAGCCAGGCGGTATACATCCGCCGAATCGGCCGTTCTTCAACACTGTCGCTCGCGCCTGTCAAGAAGCGGGCCCCCTTGCCAACGTCAAGAAATTGCGCCCACGGGCGCGTGACGAGCGCCGTGAGGCGCGTTTTCTCTTCGCTTTTTGCCCGTTATATAACTGCAAGGGACCGCTGGGGCATCCAGTAAATGTGATAACAGAGGATCAACACCAGCGATGTAGTGCTCGATACTGCACCGAAGGTGCCGAGAGGGAGGCGTCGATAAAAGGCTCTGAAAGCTAGCTCCGAACGTTCGTTTTTTTTTTTTTTTTTTTTACCCTGCTGTGGCGTCAAGGGGAGTTTGAAAGCCTTTGGACACTATATACGCTTCAGAGCAGAGCATCAACAACGCATCCTACCTCGACCGTTAGTTTGGCATTATTAGAAACTGTTCTGGGTTGGCCCGAGCGTTCCTAGGGCACAGGAGACGATAAGCATCTGGCTCTAATGCGTGCGGCAACAATTAATCAGAGCCTTCACCTCTTCATGTCGTGCATTCGAATTTGCACGCATGAGATTTCGTCCGGCGACTGCACCCCCCCCCCCCCCCCTTCCCATTCGCGATCGGAGCTGTGCACTGTTACTCCATCCCCCTCACACTTCCAACAAGCAGTCTAGGCAGTCCGGAAGGAACTGGGCCGGCTTTGCCATAAAAGCGAGTATCAGCGCCATTAAATCTTTACAGCCAGCTCGTCTTACCGTCGGATGGACATCGCCGCGCTCAGCCGAGTCCGGTTGTCGCTGTAGGAGCTAGGAGCGTACTACACAGTGGCAGCCTCCAGCGTGAAACAGTAGTACACATCGTGCACGGAGGCGCACCGAACGTGCTGTACTACCAGCGTGCAGAACGTATAAAGACCTCCGGGAGTACGACGTACAGGAAAGACGGTACTGCGTATACACAGTGCCTGCGCCGGCGGGTGCATTACGCGGGCTAATTGTGCCCGCGTTCGTGCCGCATGCGGACCATGCCCTGGGGCGGCCGCGGAACTCAGTCAAGGACAGGGCTGGTGCAGGAGGCGCACCTCGCTGCCGCTGCTGCCTTAGTGAACGGGCCTCGCACCCCTCGCCGCCCTTTCGGGCCAGGCCGGCGCGAAACGCCTCCTCCCCTTCTTACGCAAGAGGCGCGGGGCTTCTCGTGAGCGCTATAAATTACGCGGCCGTGACTCGAGGAAGCGGTAATGGCGGACCCCCTTTTAATGGCACAATGCGCCCGGCCACGTAAAAGTGCATCCGCTCTCGCGCATCCCGCGGCTGTGCCGCAGAGCAGTCTTCGGTGCGCGCGCGTGCGCGCTCGTTCGGAAGCTACTATAGCGAGCAGTGTGCCGCTGCGCGTAATTGCGCCAGCGCCTGGCGCGCGCTGTTTTAATAAGGCAACGCTTTATTCGAGAAATAGTGCGACGAGAGGCGCTACGTCTTGTTCTTTCCGGCGTGCAGTGCGTTTTGTTCGCGTCGGACGCAATGCGCGAAGTAGAACAAAGAATCGGGAGGAGTGTTTGTTTTTACCGCTTGCCGCGGCGTTGCTTACCGGAGGTATAAATTGCGGCGATTCTTTCTTTGAAGAAAACTGAGCCACCGTCCCGATGTGTGCCAAGGCTGCGCTGACGCTCCCATTCTTCGCCCTTCCCGTGAACGAAAAACCTAGAAATTCCGCCGCTATGCCCTGCCACAGTAACCCCTGTCCACACTTCCTTTTTCGGCACATCCGAATATGAATGTCATCCAAGAGGGCTACGGCGTTCACGATAAAGGTTGCCGCCTTTATCTTACATAGTGCGGTACGTTTGCAGTTGTTAGTGTTTACTGAAAATACGCAGTGTGCAGAATTCCGTATCGCTTGGAAATATTTTGCACTGCTAGCTTTGCTTGAGGGTGTGCAGCTATATTATTTTATCACGCGTAGCCCTCTTTGAAATGTTTTACTTTTTCCCCTTATGATGTAAAACAAATCAAGACTGCTTAGTCGCTGACGTTTCCCATCTTAACGCTCTTCATATATCGAGTGCGTCAGTTCAGCGATGTTTCCCAGAACAGCTGCTGTTGTACAGCGCGTAGCACGTATGGCCTAAATATTTGCCTTACATGTCACGTTTCTATGTTCAAAGCCCAGAACATAATGACGAAGCGAGTGGAACCGCTATTTCAACGCTATATCCCGAAGGTGATCATGAAATTCCTTGAGACATTAGGTGAGCGAACTCTGCAACAGTAACTTTGTCACTGTAACACTACCTCCGGGGGTTCTTTCAGGGACACCATTTTAGCCGGGCTTGATGATTGCAGCGGTAACTGAGTGGTTGTTTTCTGTAAAATTATTGACTATTATGTGTCCGAACGTTCTCATGCATCAAACCGCGAGTAGCGAGGTTCTGATCACAATCTTGGAAATATGGTTTACGTCAGACTAGGACATATCCCCCCCCCCCTTCCCGTTTTATCCCCATGTTACGTAGCATCAGGCTAGTATTTTAACCGGAAGTCTTGACGAAGAGGACATGCTCTCAAAGGGCCAAAGGAGGGATGCGATACGATGTTGCTAATTAGCCTGTGCTAACTTAAGCGTATGGACGCCTGGCGAAGTGACACTTCGAAATGTGCCGCGAAGCAGCCACGTTCGAAGAAAATTGGTTGTGCACTGCGAAGTATAGCAAAATAAAAACAGTTATCCATCTCGAAACGGTCTTTTCAAATTCTGCTTTTTTTTTTTTATTGCAAACAGCCGTTTCAGACCGGTAGCGACACGCTTCGTCGCACTTTATTGGCGATGTTAGCTACACGCACTACACCTACATTCTCAGGAAAGGAATTAAACCGGCCATGAAAAGTTTAATGCCTCTTGCAATGCTTCACGGTGTACTAGGACGTGGCACATAGACCGCTCGCGATACGGGGGCAGCCCACTCGCGCGATGCGCCGGGTGCCGCGACATTTTGATGCGAAGGTAGAAGAGGCAGCCGGCCGCAACGAACATGCTCGTCGATCGTAAAACGGTTGACCAGAGACGAAGTGACACCCAGTAATCAACGTGAGCGCGCGCCTGCGGAGAGCTTCCGCCTGGCAGAAGCGGAGAAGTGGGGTCTCCTGGGACACAGTCGAAAAAGCGATAAATGTGCAAGAACCCGCGAGAGTCAGCGTTAAGAAATAAAAGAAGAAGAGAGAGAGAGAGAGCCGGTAGCCATTTAATATCCCCCCGCCAGAATCGGAGTCAGCCAGATAAATCACGCCACAGAGGCCGACACCGCCGTGCGCGGAAAGGAACGGCAGCATCTGGTCAAGGTCAGCCCGCGTGCGTGCGGAGGGGGGGTAGTTCCCTGAGAAGCTCGATATAGGGGTTCCCCGGCTCCGAAGTACGTACGCTTGTCAACCGCGCTTATACACACACGCACGCCCGCGGGCGTTTCGCAGCCAGGCGTAGCGCTGCCGGTGCACTGCTGACCGTTCTCGGCATCATCGGAGGCGCCCGTGGGGGCGTCGGCGCCTGTCCATCAGCGGTGCCAGCTCCCGGGCTTGGAGGCGAGGCAACGCTCCGCGCTGTGTTTGCGCAGCGCGAGCTAGAGCGCGCGAACAGTAAGGTAGCGGGGCAGGCCGTGATTACGTGCCGGGGAATACGGGCGAACGGCGAGAGCGAGAGACTCCGCGCGCACAATCGCAACGGCGAACGGCCAACAAAAAGGGGGCTTCGTAAGCTCAGCTTCTCGAGGGTACTAATTTGCTGACAGGCTCGAAGAATTGGGTCGATATGTCATTGGAGCTGCTTATACGCCACGCGGGTGCCCGAGTGACGTGAGCGCAGTCATTTGATCGCGATGCGTACGGCGCATCACGCGGGCGATTGGGTGAGCGTGCCGTTAGCGTGCAGCCCGGCTAGAAGAACGAAAGAAAGGCGATCGCGCCGACAGCGAGCAGGAAGAGGTGAGGGAGCGACCTTTCCTCAAGGAACTCGCCACTTAAGGTGCTGTGAAATTATCGCCCGCCCCCATGAAATAAAACAAGGTACATAAGTCTGACAAGTGTGGAAAGCCGCAGTCGCTACCAGTAACAGCACTACAGCTATAAGTCCATGACAAAAATCGTCGTGATTTCAGCATGCTGTAAAGCCTCGACGGCCGCGATGTGCGCCCCTTGGGCCTGCGAACGGTGCTCAGTGGCGAGCCCCCGGCCTCGCGGACATTCCTGTCAAGGGCGCACGTTGTTCAAGGTCAAGGGTGACAGGCATGGGGACGCCTCGCAGAGTGCGGTGGCTTGCTCTAGGCACGTTGCTTCTATGGCGCAGTAACTGTACAGCTGCCAGGGCTCCTTAGTTTTTCTTTTTCTTCCAGTTAGCTGAAACACACGTATAAACGCGGATCCATAGAGGATCCCAGACGGCGAATTCTTTTAAATTGCCCCCAGCTGCATGCCTACCGTGAGATTTTCTGACAGTAATTGCTCTGCATGACACGAAGCTGCGGCGACTGACTGAAACAATGTAAAAGTAATAAAAATGTGTCAATTATGTTGATGGAGAACCAACTCGGAGTGTTCAAATGATGCGGCTCGACAAAAGGAAAAGCCTGAAATTGCAAGTGCCGCGCAGCGGTCCAGTGTGCGTTTTGACAGGGGGGAAAGTTCGCGTGTCATAGCAGAGACAGCGAAAAGGAAGACGGGGAAAGAATGCGTTTGTGCTTTAACGGCCGGTGAGGAACCCAGCTCCGCTGTGCACAGGGCTCGATGCTAAAAAGCTGAACGGAGCTAGACGTACAAAGCAAAACAGAAAAAGAAAACTGGAGAATTCTTGAACACAGGCAGGCACATGCCCCGGCTCAAAGACACAGAAGTGTAGCGAAAAATATAGGAAGCAGGGGTAACAACAGCGCTTAGGAAATAAATGAACAGATCGGACTGGTTCTTCGCACTTGCACCATCGTCCGTAATGAACACGCTCGCGGAATCGCACTGAATGAGAGACAACTCTCCCCCTTCCGCCCAAAATTCTGTTCCTTTTTTTTGATCACTGCCAGATGATTAAGGATCGGTGGGATTAAAAAAAAAAGGGATTAAGCAAAATAGAGAGAGTCGACAGGACAAGTGTCGAGACGAGTTAAGGAGGGCCCCAGGCGACAACGCCGGATGGAAAAGCTGCATAACAGTTGGCGCGTTTTTCCTTCAACGATTCACAGCTTCCATGTGCTATGTTTTCTCAACGGTGGCACAAAGATGCAGCCGTTCAAAACGCGCTTGCGTGAACTCGGTTGTCATGCAGGTAAGCGCGCGTATACAACAGAACTTTCATATCTGAGCGAACCGACAATGCAAAAAAAGAGACTAAGAACCAGGTAATAAAGGCTATAAATACTAAAGAAATCGGCGAATTACGCACATGCTAAGAGCACCAACCGGGACCAAAGAAAAGCTTAACGTGGTGAAAAGTTTGCATAACAGGAGAGGAGTCGTGTCCAGTTGTACGAAACAAAACGCCGCCTCGTCATCAAATTAAAGACGCCTGTGGGATGCGCTTACTGGAAACTGACCTTAGCTTCATTGATGAACGTAAAAAAAAAAGAAATGCACATGTTTGGACGGTATTAACTGGCAGCCAGATTTCATATCCCGCAGAAATATCCATTATTGAGCGGAATCGGAAATGATATGTACAGTCTCAGTCAAAAGTAACCAGGCTGCACGGTTTACTTCTCAGTCGTATAGTAAAGCTATTATTCCAGCCCTCAAGCTCTAAATCTCTGTATGGTAAGGAGAACCCCTGTCCTTAATTTCAAAGAAGTTTTTGGTCTTTAGGGAAGACGTGAGAGGTCTACTATACGAATGAGAAGCAAACCATGCAGCCTGGTTACTTTTGACAAAGACTGTACGTATTTGCGCGGTGTGCATAAAACTGCCAATAGATCTTTTTTTATAGAAGTCGTCACTGCGGACATTCCTGCAAACTGGGAGAATGAAGGTAATATTTTATAAGACCCAATTGCGCCGGAAGAAATGTAGTCGCAAAATGGACGCCGTGAGTTCACTATGAGGTGGCACGAGCATACGACAATCGTTTAGGAGCGTTCCGCGACAAGCTCGCGTTTCCCAATGGGTTCCACTGACACCACCGAAAAAAAAAAGCGGGGGGGGGGGTCTCATCTATCGCCTTACAGCGCTATACACATGTGTCTACTAGTATAGGAGACTGCCGCAAGGGGTGCGGGCACACTACTTCAAAAGCACCTGCAGTCAAGACTTCCCAAAAGGCTGGTCGCCAAAATTTCACGCTTCCATTCGGAGCCCACACGTCGCTGTGCTCGCAGTTATCGCAAAAAGTTGTAAATCCTTATGGCTGTTAGCAAGAAGCGCCTTCGCAAGTAAGGACCTTGCCGAGTCACATAGTCAGTCCCGCACGTCGCAGAAGCTGCGTCTCGTGGACACATTACTTTTCCAAAAGATGCAGCTTCCGCCTCTGCACCGCAGTCGCGCTTCGAGCACAGTGCAAGGCTCTCTTGGCATTTGCAATCGCCTGCGCACCGGTGAGGCACAAAACAGATCCTCCGCCGTGGTTTCCACACAGCTATTCACGACTCGCGAACCACCGAGCCGGCAGGCGGGCTCTCATCAGGGTCGAAAATGTCTCAGCGAGACTGGCTGAAATCACTCACCTGGCTCTTGGCAGGTCGGTCGGTTCGTGGCACAGGTCGGTCCGCACCGACGTGGGAAGGATCCGCGCTCGGACGCGCAGCAGCAGCAGCAGAACAGTCCGAGGAAGAAGCGCCGCGGTCGACCGAGGTTCAGCACTCGACGGGCAGATGTGTGGGCCGCCGAGTCCGCGGAGCAGGCCGAGCACGCACGCTCGCGCGGCGCTGATGGCTCGGAGCGGCCAGCTGATGGGTGCACTTGGGACGACGCCGGCGTACGCGTTGCCGGTGGTGGTACTGTCTGCTACGGCGGACCGCTCCTCCTCGGGAGAGCAAATGGAGCCCTTCTGCGGGCGCCGCTTCTCTTTAAATCGCACGGGTCAGCTGCGCCGCTTCCCCCTTGCGCGCGAGACGGGCCTCCTCGTCTTCGCCTTCCTCCTCGCTCGCACACACCCCTGTCGGTTGCGCTTCGCCGCCGTGCTTCGGGGGGAGTGGTGGGGAGGGGGAGGGGTCTTTCTCATTCAGAGGTGCGTCGCTGAATTCACGGTGCAACAGTACTGCAACAAGGAGCTTGAGTCACAGCTGAAAGGCCTCGACCCCTGTGCTTGCATCAAGATTTTATATATATATATATATATATATATATATATATATATATATATATATATATATTCGTGTGTCAAGCACACGAGTGCTTGGCACCCGCAAGTAAGCATATGATATCTAGCACTGTGAGGCGCACATAAATATCGAAGATTTCAAAAAACAGAGACGCCGGCCAGTAAAATGAAAATTTAAATTGACGTTTCGGTGTCCAGAACGGGGGCGTTGTTCACCGTGAAAATTGAAATTGACGTTTCGGAGCCCAGAACGGGGCCCTTGTTCACCTTGAACAAGGCCCCAATTTCAATTTTCATTTTACTGGTCGGCGTCTCTGTTTTTTGAAATGTATCACCCCGGCCAGACGGGATTCTGTCACACTCTCGAAATATCGAAGATCCATCAGCTAAATAGCGGTAATAAATCCCAAGGGAAAAAATTAAACAAATAATCTGGGGATTAGCTGCTATTGTTCTGAAGCCTTCACTAGCGGTACTTCGCGTGAATCCAGACAAAAAAAAAATGCTATAGTTTTTGAGCTGTCAGTTTTTCGGCACTGCACATGGCATGGAGGAGATGTCAGGGAATGCAGTGCATCAGAATAGGGCACAACATAAGGCGCGCTTTCTCGCTCGTATATTTCCTTTTTGGGCGTGAAAACGCGCAGAGCTTAGAGCAGCAATGCGAACAACAAGAGAGAGCGTTTAAGGTGTATGCGAGCTTTCTTTCAGGAACGCGAGACCCTGTATCCAAGTGCATGAATTTTTTGCCTGCAACACTCTCGACGTCGCATACTGCGACCTCTCGCGATCAATCTACGTATCGCTCACCAACACCTTCTGGAGCACGCCGGTGGACTTGCACACTGTGCTTACATTATTTCTCACTTATAGGTCGCAGTATAATTTTGCTTTGGATAAATAACTGCCAAATTCTGCCCGAAGCGTCACCCGTGGACCAGTCCACTAGCGGCGGGACGACGGAGAGCGCCCATGCATCGCGCGGAGCCGCAGCCAGGCTCTTGGTGTGGGCAGCAGCGCGGCAGAGAGAGAGGGTAGGACGTCCTTACGCAAATCGTCTCGGCTTCCTCGTCGTATAAGACACAGTGGCCCAGCTGGCCGCTCCAGTGTGCCATCGCCGCTGGCCGCTATACGGTGATGACTTTATACCGGCGACTGCACATGGCCCGATCCGCAGGGTGCGCGTCGCGTTCCTTGGGGCCGCTGTTTCTTTTGTCTCCTCTTTTTCTGCCCCGCATTGTCTCTCGGCGGTATACGCTGAGCGCCCGCGGGGCGAGACGTGGTACGTGCTTGGTGCGCGCGGCATCGCTCTGCATTCTCTGCGCCCTCATCCCCCGTTTGCTCTCCAGTGACAACGCTCCCGTCGCTGAGCCGCTGCTGTGTTTGTGGCTGCTTTCCTTCCCTCTCTTCCCTTCTTTGCTCTGGCACTAATGGAAACAAAAGCTTGCCCAGCAGTCAGACCGACCTGTGACGCAACCAGGATGTCATGGCGGACGTGGACGACGTCGTTTCATTCTCCGGCGAGCACAAAGTGAAATATTAGGACGACGCGCTCAGAGCCCGAAACTATACGGCGCGACACCGTCTTGGCGCGTTCCGGATGCGAGGGGAAGTGACACGGGTCTTTTCGGATAAAATCTTGGGCAGAAGCAAGACGGAAGCAGCGAGTCGCGTTAATGCTCAGAAAACGGAAGGCCGCTCTCCTCGTGAAATGCACGGCTGAAGTGCGGCATTATTCCTGGCTAATGTGAAGCCGGTATACCTATAACGTGGGAAAAGTGGACGTCGTGATAAGCAGGAGAAATTGGCATATAGGTAGTAACTCCTAGTCGACCTACTCAAGGGTAAGTGAGGAAGTGATAGTAATGCCTGTGCTCGCCCCTTCCCCTTCTCCCGTCGCCTTCGCCTTTACCTTAAAAGGACGTCCACTGACAGGTGCACAAGGACCAGCACTCACTTGGGGTGATGGCCAGGAGGTGAAAAAAGCGACGTTCCATTTTTCTCATGGGTCAGAGCGAAATCACGTGATTCGGAGAGCTGACGTCATTGGGTTCTTGGTTACGCCAAGCATGCTACGACGCAAAAGGACCAAGACGGCGCGGCGAACTCCGGAAAACTGCCCTGATAGGCAAGGGCGAAATAATTGTTGGCACGCGAAAGTTAACCTGCAGACGTCGGCGTCAAAACACTTCGCCTCAGAATACACGGGTTTCTCAATTTTTTACCCGCTTCTACTCGTTGTTTACTGACCGATGAGTAAATTCTACGACGGACCTCGTTACATAGCGTCAAATCACCAGACAAATCTCTGCAGCGTATCTTAGCTTCAGGACAACAAAAATTATGGAGGTGCTGAAACAAGACAGTTCCGAAGAAACCAATCCTCTTTGCTGCTTAACCGTAGCACGATTAGCCTTTCGAGCACCTGTCAAGGAAAGAGGCGCAAATCTTATATAAAGCAATGGTTGTCATTGGCACTTACCCTTTCACAAATTAGGCAGCATGTTGTTTAAATATCTTTACTCAACCAAACTGTTTCCTTTTTCAAACGTGACCACTTCTCGTCTCGTAGGTTCCTGAAGACAACCGACTTTCACATCGTCTTCTCTCGACATTCAGCTTGATTTTAGACTCGGGTACTATTGTAGCCTAGCAGACAGAGAAAGAATCTTCGTCTTGAGTTTCCTTGAACCCAGGCTAAACTTTTAACTCTCCCTGTTGGAGGTTTTCCTCGAAAATTCGTCATTCACCAAGGTTGTTCTTTATGCAGCGGTAGCCTTCAATACGATGCAGTGAGAAAAACTGGAGAGACACTTTTTATTGAACCTATTCTATACCCCTGGAAACGAATTTATATCAGTTCACGTACTCGGTGTAGTCACGCAGCGTAGGTTAGAGCACTCCACGGGCTAAGACCGGTCCGGAAGCACGAGTCGGAAACTGCGGGGGGACTTGTGCCGGGCCTGGGCTTAAGTTGCAGGCCCGGGCCGGGCTCGTACATAGATGGTCTGTGTCCGTCTTTGGATTCAATACTGTAGGGTTAGGTACACCTGTGGAGTTCTGGCAGCGACACAGATGAAGCAGGGGTATGGTGTGGGCTCTCAACAAGAAATTGCTCGTCGCATATTTGTTTATTTTTTTTTTGGTGTCTGTTACAGTTACATTTTCCTCGTGTGAGAAAATTGCCAACATTATTGTTTTCATTCTTTTTAAAGCCGATAGCATTAGAGTTGCCACACCAAAACCCCGCCGATGTACGGTGTCACAAAATTCGCTGATTGGTCGAGAGTTGTCACGTGACCTTGTGACGCCATCACAGCCCGCCCACCTCGTTGTGAGTAACGTAGTTTCTAGGTAGAGCTCCGCCTTAAGGATATGACGCGATAGTGTAATTGGTTCATTCACATAAATGCATAATGTCATTCTCCACATTCATAGATCCCTGGGAGTCCTCATATCCCTCCTGGCGCAGCGGCGCAGCGGTTAAGTGATGTGTCACTGCCCTGCGCTGGCAAGTGCTCCCACCGGTGGGCCTTGTGCGGCCCAGGTTTGTATTCCCGAGCGACCAGTCATTAATTTAACTGCCACCTGCCACGGTGGGCCGTTTTCCAACTATGCGGTGGGCAGGTTGTGACGACCCCGCAAGGTCAGGTAACCTAGGTGGCCCACCTGTCTACTAGGTTGTTCTCCGTGGTCCACCTGCCAGAGCCATGTCCGTGATTTTTCGCTCACAACGCCGACGCCGACAACGCCGACACCGGATTTTTTGGTGAACGGGCCTTTAAAACTATCGCGTTAAAATGCGATATATGCAAATGTTGGCACCGTCATTTATGTGTAGTGAAATAAATACTCCCGAAAGCAGAAGATTGGACAGCCGTCGCCCTAGCTCAGTTGGTAGAGCACCGAAAGCAAGATTCGGAGGTCGTGGGTTCGGATCCCACCGGCGGCATATGTTTGTTTTTTTCTTCTGCTTTCTAATAGATTGTCTTTAAAATAATACCCTATTAATTTCCCATTGATGAACAGGACAAATTAAAAACAAAAACATTCCCTATGCTCCTTGGTTTCGGTGGCTCTTGGCTTCCGTCATGTATGTCATACGAGCCCCTCTTTTCCTTTCCCTTGAGTTTCATCCGCGTCATTCACAGTGCAGTCTCCAAGTAACTTCGAACGCACACGGCCGGCCTCGTTGAACGATGCAAGAGAAGTTAGTGTTTTTCAGTGAGGGCGATTCATTCCATTGCTCAACGGGTAGCCGTCTGTTCCAAGATCGTCTTTGATAGTGTTCCTTCGCTTCCCCAAAACACACCTGGTTTGGTTTGATTTGTGGGGATTAACGTCCCAAATTGACTAAGGCTATGAGAGACGCTGTAGTGAAGGGCTCTGGAAATTTCGACCGCCTTGGGTTCTTTAACATGCACTGACATCGCACAGTACACGGGCCTCTAGAATTTTGCCTTCCTATAAATTCAACCGCGAAGGCCGGGATCGAACCCGCGTCCTTCGGGTCAGCAGCCGAGCACCATAACCACTGAGCCACCGCGGCGGCCAAAAAGTACATCTACGCGTGAAACGCAATTTGGAAGAGCATATTGTTTTAATCCACATCGGGGTTTTTAACACATACTATGTAATCAAGTCCATGATTCTTCAACATCAGTTTTAATTTTGAGGCAACTGCGAAATATTGTAAAGCACGGATATAAAAGATATGAAAATATTGAAGATACTGACAAATTCTTCCGACGCGTAGCAAACTTTCTCTTAAAATCTGTCCATCGCTTGCATCGAGTAGTTAAGGCTGCCATAGAAAACCAATGGGGTACGATTTTAGAAACGTTATAGAGGGGAGATCTGCGGATACATTGATTATTATAGCGGAATCTTACAATCCATGAATAAATGGCTGGCGCTTAGCATTCTAAGCACGAAATATTGTGCGAAAGCACGGTTTTTTGCATGTATACACTTCCGCCACGTGCCTAAAAGCACGATTGAGGTGTCCACTGACCTGCACTGACCCAGGGAGCCAGTTATGCTGCTTTCCGTTCCTCAAAATCAACAGAGTCTACAAAGTTGTCAACGCCAACTCCAATGAACCCAATCCACGCCGGCGACCTATTGCTGCAGCGCCGCGTTTCTGCAACAACGTTGTCAACGCCAACGCATGCAGCGCACATTGCTCTGTTACCGCCGCCACATACCTCACAGCGTGATTGAGGTGTCCACTGACCGAGGGAGCCAGTTATGCGCCTTTCCTTTGCTCAAAATAAACGGAGTCTGCAACGTTGCCAATGCCAACCGCAACGAATCCAATTAACGCCGGCGGCTCCAAATTTAGTCACGTGACACGCCTGGAGGCTTCATGTCCACCTTCTGATTTTGCGAGGTAGGAGGCTAATAGTGCTTTCGCACTCAAAATTGCGTTCATAAGCAACTTCCCGCTGAAAAACGCGCTTGCCCACAATTTCTGGGTATGTTAGCAAGCACTTCTGCGTTCCGTCTTCATTGGACCGCGACCAGTGCGGAAATAAATTTGGCCCACTAAATCGTGCTCATTGAAAAAAAAAGAAGAAGAAGAAGAAGAAATCTCGTTGCTGCAGTTTCGAGGAAGTGTATATATTTAGACATCGCGGGCCACAAAAATGACTGACTAAAAACCTAGAGGTAACGTTATTGTGCGTGTATGCAACCCTTTTTTTTAACTTTTAACTTGGTCTCGGAACTTCGAAGCACGCAAACGAAATAACTGTTCAAAAAGATGAGCTGGTGAACTCGCCTTTACCTCTCTTCTTTTTGTGTTTACCAAAAAAATTCTTTCCAAGCGTTACTACGATTCGAGCGCTTTTGCCGGACTCTTGTGTAGTGGAAGTATATACTTGTGCACAGTGACCAATTCACCTCTTAAGCTGCTGCGGGAACGGCCCCGTGCCGGGCCTCACGCGAGCTTGGCGGGCCGGGCCCGAATTGAATACAGTGATAATGTAGCGCGCCCGGGCCGGGCTCGGGTTTTTGGTGTCGGGCTCTGGCCAGGCTGGGGCCTCAATGTGAGGCCGGTGCAGTGCTCTAGCGTAGATCACCTGCAGTCGCAGGTGATCTATGCAGAAATAAATATTAGGGTCACCACCATTGCGGCCCGATTTAATAGGTTCGCTCCGTTATACTTCGCACAAGATTCGAACTTCCCTGGTAAAAAATAACAGGTATAATCTTAAGCGCAGAACACACTTCACGTCAGATAGCTCGACAAGTATAGTGATGTCGCGTTTCATCCAACCAAAGTCGCCACCGAGGTCTCATTTGAGCAGTGCTGAAAACGAAGCGAAAGGAGGTTCCCCGTGAGCTAAACGCGATGCAACGCTATTCACATTAAAGCAAGAAAAGTGGCGCGAAAGACGAGACAAGAAAGAAGCGACAAGCACAGATCCGATGTCTGACACTTCTTTCTTTCTCGTCACTTTTTTTCGCGCCGTTTTCCTTTCTTTAATCACGAACCAACCGGCTCAGCAATCCTCCCTTTTGCTACTCACATAATTGGCAAAATGACACTGCAGGCAAGGAAAAGCCCTGCGATATCTCCAAAGCCTCGCATCAAAGACGTCTCAAACTTCTTGAACATCTCACACCTCCAGCCTCCAGCACGACCGCAAACACGAAAGAGATTACCTTGTGTGTGGAGCAGAAAGAAGTATTGCTGGTGGCACGCTAAATGAAGAGAGGACTTTTTTTGTGCTTACTTCTAAGCAACACTTCGAACCAGCAACGTCATCAAAATCATCATTATTAGCCAGAATAAGGCCACAGCGCGACAGCGGGACAAGGGCGCACTGATTTTCAAACAGCCCGGACCCTTCATACCCTAGCCGGCCCTTCGAGTTAGCCCCTCGTGCCGCATCGTACGCTGAATCTTGCCGTTATTTAAGTAAAATGAAACAGCAGTATGCCGCGCAGATTAATTCTCAAGAATGCTGGCAGGATTCTTTTTGTCGAACGCGTACCGACCAATGAACCATGTCCGTAATTCCCACGGCGCTGGCGGAAAGGCCGCAGTGCGTCATGGGAGATTCCTGCAATCGCCGCATTGTGCACCGACGCGTCTAGTGGCAAGCGCGATGGGACCGGAACTGCAGCAACGACCGATTCAATTATCGCTTCTCGTAGCTACACGACGGTGCAAGCACATATTCGTTTTCTTGTAACTTCCCGACAGTTCTCCTTGTTCACTGCGCCATGCACACTTTCCGCAGCTCCATTAAAGACAGCAGCTTGCTGCTCTATAGCTGCCGCTTCATGCGAGGTCGTTCGAAGCGACGACACTGCACTCATAACGCGACACGAAAGCGGGGATCTCAATTTCAGGCTAGCGATATGTAACGTTTAATTAATTTGAAACAATACCATGCCCACCTTCTGCCTCGCAGGCTATCGTAGCTCGCGGTGACAGCGGCGGTGTGGCGCTGCTTGAGCCAATGATGATGCTCGACTGAAGTTGAGTCATTTATTATCCAGGCCCAAAGGAGTTCTGTTACGCCAAGTGTGTCATGACTGGCCAGGCTTTCAGCTTTCAGCTCGGCAGACATTCAAGGGCGAATTGGATTAATGAATACAAAGGTAGACCTAATAGTTGGTGTGCGCGGCACATCGACAATTTTTCTTTTAAATTCGAAATTCGCTTGACGTACACAGTACGGTGTGACCTTCTAAGCATGGCGAGATATGAAAATTCAACGGCAACCTAGGAACTATCTATCTGGCTCTGTCTACAGGTCCGCTAAATTCCTGTTCAATTCACCCACGCCTCTGCGTTTTCTCTGCTCCGAATAGAAGATCGGCCCGGGGGTTGTGCATGCCGATTTGCGTAGCAACAAAAGCAAAAGGTAGAGATCGCATGGCTCGTAAAGACCCCCGCATCACGCTGGTATCGCGCAAGTAGAACCTGATGCCTCTCCGCTGGCGACGTTCCTCTGATAAAAAGAACAGGAAGAAAAGGAGAAGAAGAAGAAGCATGTGGCGATGCAAGACAGGCGTGCGATCAAAAGAAACGGCCTTCCCAACTTCCTCCCTGTTTCCAACCGTGGCATCTTGGCAGCGAAGCAATCGAGACCGCCCAGAGCGCTTGTCGCGCCACAGTCTGTTTCCCCCAATTGTGCTGGCTGTGGAGAACACCGCGAGGCGCGCGCGCAAGCTCGCGCTCCCGCGGCGTCGGCCGCGCTGCCCGATACCTTCGCGGCGGATGCGGCGACGCGACCCACATCCAGGCGTGTCGCCTGCACGCGCCACTGGCGCTCCTCGGCCCTCGGAAGGGGGTGGGGGATGCCTGACGGAGCGCGCTGAAGGCAGCGCGCGCGGCCGCTGCGCGAGCCTCAAGCCGGCCTCGCGTACTCACGGCGCAGACCTTGCGCCAAGTGCACGCCGCATGCACCTCGGCGTCAGCCTTCGACGAACGTAGCCCGTCGGCTACTGCGCACCTGTCGCGTACTGCTCGTTAACGATGCGCACGAAGGAACGCGTTCTTAAAATTATGAAAAAAAGTTTGCGGCCTAGAGCTGTGCTACGTCTGGACTACCCCTCTGCAGGAATGCATGCGTATACATATTGCGCCGTATTGTGTTGTCATGTCTAGACACCGAGCGTTATAAGTAAATAAACCTTTCTGCACCCGTTTCGTTGCGCTTGTCTTTCGTGCCGTCGCAAGGGACGGAGACCAAGTGTTCTCAAAGTTCTGACTCTGTAGTGCGGCTGCGCCTAACGGCCGGCGGCCCCCTCCGCGCGTGCTACCCAGGCGGCCGTGCTGTGCCTTTCACTTGGTGCTTCCTCGAACGCCGGACCACGCTGAAAACGTTCCGAAGTGGTTAGCGGCGTCTAACGACCGTGCGCGTCCCACCTCAACCCCAGCACAGATGTGCACTGAGCGTCCGAGAAGCATTTCTAGGTGTTTGACGGCATCGACTGCGCGTCCTACACCCGACGACAACGACGCACCGAGGCTTTTCGGGGCACGTCGCAGATGCGGCTGTCGCTATGAAAAAAGCTGTAGCGTTTCGAGGAATCCGCCACGCTGGATCGCTGGTTATATATATATATATATATATATATATATATATATATATATATATTGTACTCCAGTGTGTGCATGAGGGACCTTTTCCAGGTTATATGGAGGCTTGGGCGACGTTGCCGTAGCAGGTCGTACCAGAGGACTCCCGAAAGGACATATGCACGAGACACGTTACAAATTCCACGGGCATATCGAAAAATCCGTCTTATCGCTATTCGAACGGTTCGGATACAAAAAAAAAAAAACGGGATCGCTGGGTTCGACAGCTCTTGCCGAGGGACTTGATGCAAATAAAGAAAAATGCGTGCTATGATCCACAATCCTCACAAAGCTTTTTTTTTTTTTTTTTGAGGATTGTTCACACTGCTTTCTGTGACTCAGTGATTCATTCATTCATGAAAAGCTGTTGAAATTATTTTTTATTTATTTCTCTCTGTTTGGTAGATTGTAGCTCATCTGTGTGGAAAACAGATTTTAAATGCTCTTGAGTTCATTGCGTGTGTGAAGAAGTGGTGTAATGACCAACCACAAAAGTTTTACAAGCGTGTGTTCGTGTCATAAAAACAAAGGTGGCTACAGTTCAGTGACTCAGATGCATCAGATATTAAGTGGCATTTTAAAAGGAGCAAAGCACCATTTCTTCCGCCCACAAAATATAATTTTCCTCGTGCTTTTTGTGATGATGGTGGATTCCTGATAGATTGGTGAACAGTTCGATTCCGCACTGGGGTCTTCCTTTAGGCCGGAACTAAGTACTGCACTAGGATCTGCACTCGAATCTCATTTCAAACACTGCACATCGAGGAACCCTCCACGCCTGTCCCTCACATTTCTTCGGTGTTCACGGAGGCGATCATTTACATAACTTCCACTCTGACCTACATGCATCTTTCCACGAGAAATCGATAAACTATATAGACGACTGATGCCGCACATTTGGCGAACTTGCCTTGTGCTCCTTTTGCTGCCGAGCTTGTGAGATGCGCCGGGATTTGTCATTCTGCACAGTTTTTGGAGCTTGTCAGGAGCGGAAAAAACAACTTTAGCATTCGCCCGTTGCCCAGTCTTTTTAGTCGATGTCGCAGGCCGTGAATGTACGGAATCACTGCGATCTTCTGCGTTCTAGTAGAAGCCTGGAAGGCGTCAGGCTCTTTTGACGACTTACGCTTTAGGATGCCTTCGGAGACACTAACCAGGACATGAGTAGGGTACCCAGAAGCAGTCAGCGGGAGGATTTGTTCATTAAAGCTGGCAGCCATTAGTTCCGGGAATGGCTTGTATAAGGCATTAGAAAGATGTAAGTTTGCAACGCCCCTCTTAACAAGTTTAGAATGAGCAGAGTCATACGGGAGCAGTGGCTTGTTGGTGCGTGGTTCGTACTTACATTAAGCCTGTTCATCCTGAAATGTCAAGAAATCTAATGCTGTCGTCTGAAGGCATCTCGTAGGTTATTTCTAGCGGCGATATGCCTGCGCGTACGAAGGTTAGTATGTTAGTGGCTAGTGATTCAAAAGAGTCTGAGCTGCAGTCAATGAATATTAGGAAGTCATCTCCATATGTAAAATCCTTGGTTACACTGAATTCAGCAAGCCGGCAGCGAAGGCCTCTGTCAAGTTGGGCTAAATACGAATCACTGAGAATGGAGGCGATACAAGATCCTACACAAATTCCCTCTTTTTGCAGATATGGCCGCCCGTCCCACTTAATAAAAGTAGATCGAAGATAAAGACTAAGAAGTTCTATAAAGCCACTGCTCGACGTTCCCGACACACTCTAGAAAGCTACATTTCTAAACCTGTCGATACAGTGTTGAATGAGGTAGAGTTGATTGGCCGTTTATGGGATACTGTGAGTCTAAGCCGTCTATCGCACTACCTTCGAAGGAATTACAATACTTGCGTTATCACTGATTATTTTGACGGCTGCGCTTGTGTGATATCAGGCCACGATTTGCCTATATTTTCCGCTCTGCGGTTCACAACAAACTATTGCAAGCGCTCGTGTGTTCCCTGTCTTTCTTCATCATCCTTGTCTGGTTGCGTGCTTGAACTTTCACGTCATGTCATACCAACAAGCCCAAACTACAACGTTAGTCAACACACATGCAGCCTCTGTCAGTGTTAAGTGCTCAAAACGATACGTTGTTGGCCGTCAGCAGGCTGCCGAACCCGCACTTTCGCAGCGACCCCTATGCACAATTGCAGGTAATACCTGAAGCCGTCGCAATTCATTTTACGGTTGGCACGGCTGCGAACATACTCTTTCTTTCGAGGACGGTGCTGCATGTCAATTGAAGTGAGCTCGAGGTCAGTTGAGTTTTATTTTTTTGTTGTTGTTGTATGTAATCTAAAAAAAAGAATTTACTGCGATAGCTGCATATGGGTGAGCTCCGGCCACTATCTTGTTAAAAATCCGATTTGAGGGCTTCCACCTTCAGAGGGAATAGCTCCTGTTCACCGCTGTCCACCTCTCACTTTCCTTGCGCAGGACGTGCAGCTGAGAAGAGGTCATGCGGCCTGCACTCAACGTCTTGTATGCAGTTTGTTCATTGTAAATGCGTACTACACGGCAATGGCAAGCACCTGTGGCAGCTGACAAGCGCCGCGGCAAAGCGACGTGGGAAAAGCCCATCTCGACCGCGGGGCTCTCGTCTCCGCATCGTGCTCCGTTCCGAGGCGCTTCGAGTGCGACGGCTGAAGGGACGCTGACGGCGACCGAAGACTCTCTCGCTTCCCGTGGGAGCGCTTCGCGTAGGATTTAGCGCTCCCCGCCTAAGCCGAGGCCGAAAGCTGCGCACAACGTTTCCCCGGCGGCAGCAGCCTTCGTAGATCGGAAGGAAGACTGTCTGTAGTCACCACTAAAGAAAATTGAGCGTTTCCGGACGTGCTCTCCGAGAGTCGAATGCAGCAATCGAGGGAAGGATGACATGGTGGACAACTGTGAAACGCTCTTGCTGTGTCCTCTTTCTGTCGTCCGTTTTCCTGCGCTAGCAGTTTTCATGTGAAACGAAACTTTGTTACATTTATTATTTAATGAGTATCTTGGAATTCTATCATTTAGACTGCTCTGATAGGTGACAACGGATTAACTAATAACGCCCGAGGAACACATCCTTTTTCTTTTTATTGCATTTTATTACCTTAAAGACCCCATCGGGGTATTACATAAGGGGTGGGGCAAAAATAAAAAAAGGGTTTTTATATAAAATGCGTGGCGACACTTTCGTGAATGAAGGTGATGGCTGCGATGTTGAGTGGAAAATCTTTCCAATCAGTTGCTGTCCTTGGAAAGAATGACGTTGAAAAGGTGGTGGTGCGAGCGCGTGGTCGTGAAGCTTGAAGGGGTTGTCCGGTGAGGTAAGAAATGCGTGAAGCAGGTACGCAGTTGTAGGGTTCCTGATGAAATGTTGAATAGAAAAACTTGTGATAAAAGACAAAGACTAGTAATGCGACAGCGAAATGAAAGATGTTGCAGATGAGATTCGGATTTTAAGGATGAAGTGCTGACATTACGTAAGTAACAAAAATCTATGAATCTAACGGCCCAGTTAACTTGTAACTCTGATCCTGGTCACGGCACCAGTTAACTTGACGAACTGATTATCCTGGTCATGGCACCAGTTAAGTTTCTCCTCCTCGTCGTCGGAATGGCCATTTCTTCTATGATCGTACGTGCTTAGCAGTTCGAAGGGCACTTCGCACCTTCGTCCACTCGTCCGCAGGAACTCCAAACTTCTTGAGAAGCAAAACTAGTTTATTCAAGACGAGACCAAAAATTCAAGTAGTATGAGAAATAGGCGGTTAAAAGAAAAGGCTGTTTAAAAGCGGCCGAGACTGAGACTCGGCGCTCGCCCTCCGCTCTTTGTTTGCAGCGGGTTTTAATACCTTCGATAATTGGGCGGAGCTTTATTAAATCTGCTCTCGCCCAATTTCAACCAATACTGCTGCGATGGCACTGTACATACAAGTGGGCGGAGCCCAGTGCTCGCCAGAGCCCGACTCGGCGGACCGTGCACTTTTACTGGAATATGGACTCTCACGAGGCGCCAGTAAAGTCCACCGCTTGGTCGCTTCAGAAGTCGCCGACCCCACTGACCCCCACCCACTTGAGAGCTTATCTCCCTTCCATGGGAAACGGTCGTCAGCCCTTTGCGACCCTGACAAGGCTGTTCGCGGTCTTGCTCCCCGCGTCCGACAGCGTCCGAAGCGCGCGACGCGCTGTCATCATTGTCAACCACCTCCAGACTTCAGACGGACACGGTAGTTACCGCCGAGAGGGGGAAAAGGAGCCACTGGCGCCGTAGGCTTCTAGCTTAACAGGCCCTGTTCTGAAGCCCCTCGAGAGATTTAGCGAGATTCGTTCGATATGGATGCCAGATTGCAGATGCGTATTTTAATTTCGGTCGGACCAGCGTCGTGTAAGCGACTAGTCTTGCATGGCCAGGGGCATTACAGAGGTGGCGCCTTGCAATATCTAGTGACTTATTAGCAGATGACATGATGCTCGTCACATGCATATGCTATGTTAAATCATAAGAAAGGGAGACACTTAAATATTTGTTTGATGGCACAAGATCTATTGGGACGCAAGAAATTCTATATGAAAACATGAGAGGGTTACGGCGGTGGTTGAACTACATAGTTTCGCATTAACTATTAACTATTGTTTACATCATACTTGTATGTTGGTTAGGTCAATCTGTAATGATTCTTGACCGCAAGGATTAGTAACCGGTTGGTAGACAATGCAGTCGTCCGCAAATAAAAGAGCATGGCATAAAAATTGGAGGAGTAAGTCGTTTATATAAATTAAGAACAGTAAGGGCCCAAGAACGAACCCTCGGGAAATACCTGAAGCGACCGGTAGCATTGTTTCTTGAAACGAACTGGAAACAATTAGTAAAAAAGATTTGATCCATGCAGGTACGGTTGGGTGCAAATTTAACTTGGAAAGTTTCAGGAACAAACGATTATGGGCAACGTTCTTAACGAATGCTTTCGCGAAGTCAAGAAAGATGGCGCCAGTTCGCATTTTAATATCAAGGTTGGTGTGCAAATCATGAAGAAACATGGCCAGCTGAGTTTCGCGTGGCATGCCTTTGCGAAATCTGTTTTTAGGGATGAAAAAATGAATTGACTCACAGAATTTTATGAGTTTATTATAAATAACATGTTCCATAAGTTTGCAGAGCACACCGGTCATGGATATGAGCGTTAATTCAAAGGAGAACTTTTGGTAACTGATTTGTATAAGGGAACGACCTTCCTCATCTTCCAGCCGGCCGGGAGTGAACCTGTATGCAGTGGCTGTGTGAACAGCGAACATAAGTATTCAGCAGAGATTTAGTGTTCTTAAAGATCTTCGGGTCGATTTCGTCCGGTCCAGCTGATGGAGATAGATGACTTAAGATTTTCGATCAGACATTGAATACCAAAAAAAGACAAAAGTAATGGGCAACATAGCAGGCAACGTGGAAGAGCTTAGAATCAGATGTCGTGCGTTGGTTTCAGTGGTGAATACAGATGAGAAGGCCGAATTAAAATGTTCGCGCATTCAATATCAGTTACCGGTTCGTCGTTATCATTTGTAATGGAAATAGCATGCGTGGATTGCAGATTTATTACGTGCCAGAATTTAGTAGGGTTTGCAGTTGACATATTTGGTTTGGTTTGGTTTGGTTTATGGGGTTTAACGTCCCAAAGCAACTAAGGCTATGAGAGACGCCGTAGTGGAGGGCTCCGGAAATTTCGACCACCTGGGGTTCTTTAACGTGCACTGACATCGCACAGTACACGGGCCTCTAGAACCCGCGTCTTTCGGGTCAGCAGCCGAGCACCATAACCACTGAGCCACCCCGGCGGGTTGTACCAGATTTTTTGCTGATTAATGTCGAAACCCTATCTAGGGATTAATCTGTTCTTTAGTTTATCAATAAACTTTTGTTTAAAAAGTGACCAGTTTACATGCATCGAGCGGTCAGTGGTAAAGTATTCAAAAATTGGGAAAAATTTTAGTTCAGTATTATTACTCAGGTAATTACCTTTCGTAAAGAGAGTGTTTTCCTTAAAACCCTTTTTATTAATGACATGAATCTGGAAACGGCGTGGATTATTTCATGATCACTGAAACGCACAAGCACCCGTGTGCTGTGCGATGTCAATGCACGTTAAAGATCTCCAGGTGCTCGATATTATTCCGGAGCGCTCTACTACGGCACTTCTTTCTCTCTTGAACCGTGTCCCCCCAGATGTGAGACAATTACTGCGCCATTTACTTTCCTCAAAAACCAATTTTAATGTTTATTTCAGTTATGAGATGGAAGTTAAATGCCCAGGATGTGTGTATAGAATATTAGCACAGTCTTTTGTGATACGCGTGATTTGGGTTAGCTACGAAATGTTAAAATTAAGACACACTTCTATAAAGGCACGAGGCTCCTCGTGTCTGGTAGTTGGATTAGCTTAGTTATCCCAGGTAATTTGAGGGCAACTGAAGTCCCCCCCCCCCCCCCCCCCCCAAAAAAAAAAAGTACCTGCGCATTAAGGCATGCGTTAGTAAATTGATTTAAAACGTCAACATTATCGGCGAAGTCTAGGCTGTTGCGGGGCGAGCGGTAACAGACACCAATTAACAATCTAACGGGATAGCATGATAGCATAATCAAAGAGCACTGTAGATCTTGGTAAGTTGCAATAGAAACACCTCAGCCTCGGGAACTTTTGGGATCATTGCGAAAAAGATTGAAATTTGGCAAATCAGATAGGACTTAGCGTCAGAAACATTGTCTGAAAGCCTAGTTTCGGTGATTATTAGGGTGTTACAGCCTGATGATGATACAATGCTGAAAACTTGTTCACATTTGAGAAGAAAGCTACGTATATTGGTGAAGATAACAGAAATCGAAAAGTTAGCTCGGGGGTAAGGTGGAAGGCGGCCGCATGCATGCTTGGCGATGACGGACTGGTGGCTACCTTAGTTCTTTAAATGAATTTGTGGCATTATCAAAAATGTATCGTTTAGTTCCAAAGTGGAGTGTCTGATAGCTAAGCAGCTATGCCACAGATTGTAGTTTAAGCAAAGGCTAAAATGCGTTTGCGGGTAGTTTGGACCGGACGGGTTAAATCTTCGTCAATGCTGCAATCAGCTCTTCACTGTCAGACCATGCTGCCGCGCATCCCACAGGTTACGGTAGAATGAAGGGTGAGCTGCGAAACAAGTTCTTCCGTAGTGTCATAATGTGTACCAGGCAGATGACCGCGACTAACTCAAGGTCAGTAGAGGGCAGAGGGTGATTAGGAAAGGAAAGGCGCTGTCTTACTCCCGGTGGACACCTGAATCGAGCTGTGAGAGAAAAGATGAAGGGGGTGAAAGGATGGGGAATGAAAGGAGGACTCCGGGCCAGTTGAATACCTTGGGTGCTTTAAAGTGTGATATAGTTAAAGAACCTCACGGCAGGAGGAGGAGGCGAAAACCCCACGTGTCCGAAATTAATCCAAAAGCCCTCCTTTCTCCCTTCCGTGGTTAACATGGGCCTGTGCCACCGTTCCTGCAGACTTCTGACGACTGAATCCACAGTGATGTTTGCCTTGGCGCGTGGCACAAATCTAATGCTAAAACCAATCCTATGCCTTCGACATCGATGCCGAAGGACGCCGAAGGGGAGGTAAGGTGAATGAAACGACTTCAAGACATGCGCCGCACACTTTGTCCCTCGATAGTAACACTCGTGTGACCTCTTTTTGGTTACCAGCGTGGATAGAGGTAGGCCTTTCTATGAGACCGAGTTTTCGACGACGGAGGCCCAAATGAATATCATGTGCTCATCTCCGCCCCACCGCAAATAGCCAGTCATAAAAAAATAACCTTTAAGATTCCTCGCTCTACTTGCAAATTAATGTATTGGTGATTGCCTGGCTAACGTGATTTGACACCGTGTTAATGTAAGTGTGCTCTCTGTCGTCTCTCCACGTTTGCGCCTAAAATAATGTTCCACTTCCAGGAAACGGACACGCTTCGCCACGCTTGTACATAAACATATTTATTTATTAAGATCCTCATTGCCAGACGGAATTATTGAGGGGAGCGGATATATAGTACGTAAATAACTACGAAAATGCAGCAATGCAAGCAAATACGTTTACAAGACTCTCCAGCGAACACTCTCCAGCGAACAATGTCGAGCAGTGCCTTACGGTAATGCAGACGGTCTTCAATGGAAATGATGGGTTCAGGAAGGCAGTTCCATTCCTGTGTTGTTCAAGGAATGAAACTCCAAGGCAACCTCAGTCTGACGTCACAAATCAAAATGAACAAGGGTTGAGTGGGAGCCTCACTATGGTAGCCAGTGTTTCGACAGCAGGACTTGTCTTCGTCTTTATGACCGAAATATAACAGATAATGAAGTGCAGGTGAAGCAAGCAAAAACAGGTAAGCAATCAACAAACTTTACATCCATTGAGCCAAGTAAGAGAGTTCCAAGTACAAAAATATTCTGTGTGGAATTTCTCAGCCATTATTTCATTCATTCATTTATTTATTTATTGGAAATACCTGCAGCGCCCGAAGGCATTATTGCAGGGGGGATGAGGATACATAACAGAAGAATAGGCCATAAAAAAAGAGGAAGAAAAAAAAAGCAATACAACAAGGCATGACACAGCAAGTACAAAATGAATGAAATATGAAACAACAAAAAGACATGACGAAAAAAAAAGAAAGCCAACTGTGCACTCATACATCCGACAGCAACGCGCGGAACATAGACTCTGAACGGCACTCAACAATTTCATGTGGCAGGCGATTCCAGTCATGAATGGTAGATGGGAAAAATGCGTTTTGATAAGTGTTAGTTTTGCATTTAATTTCTCTAATCTTCCACCCATGGTCAAGTCTGTTTGACCTGAAATGCGGTGGAAGCAAATAATTTTCTTTATCTATTTTTATTTTTGGTGAAAGATCTTATACAGCATTTCTAACCGGGAGTTGGTACGGCGTTTCCGTAACAGCTCCCATCCCAGCGTTAGTTTAATGTTAGTAACACTGCTGTTAAAATCATAATTACTTGAGACAAACCGAGCGGCAAAGTTCATCGTTCTTGAAACTAAATACATCCAGAAAATTCCCGTTTTGCCACTTATTTCCTTGGTTTTATAGGCTTCGTCAAGGTGTAGTAAGACATGGCTGGACCTGCATAGATACTGCTATCGATCGATAGCTGCCTTATTGCAAAACATTCTGTGAAAAAAGTTTAGCCTGAGGATTTTCCTACGCTGCTGAAGTGACTACCACCAATATGTTTTCTTTGCGCTTGAAACCGTGGAATTCTTCCCACATTTAGTATGCAGAAAAGGCATAGCCTAACTTTAGACCCTCGTTTACTTATTGATGTCCGTTTGGAGCCAGGAATCCCACAGCCAGCAAGCGTTTTCAAGTGCGGTTGTATCGTTAACTTCCAACAGCAATTCGTTTGCGCTGAGAGACAGATTCCTCGCGCTTCTGCACAGGTGACCAGAGCTTGAGAAGCCTTACTTCTAAAGTAATCGATATGACGACGCCAAGAGAACCGAAGCCTAGGGAAAACGCCAAAATACCTGCGCTCAAAAATAGATGACTGTTATTGTGTTAACGTCGTAGATAGAATTATGAGTTTTTTTCTGCCGTGAAACCAATCTGAACTATTTTTTATTTATACCATGAGACAAGTATTTCTACTCCTTTAAATCATTCTGAAAAGCAACAAGACCATCGGAAGTATAAATTACTCTGTATAGGACTCAATAGTCCGGAAATAGATGCATTTCTGACGAAGCACCACAACATAGGTCACTCATAAAAATTAGCAAAAGCCCTCGTGCCGACCGCTGTGATACGCCCGACGGGACTATCTCGCGCCGCAAGGGTAGTTAGTATACGCGGTTTCATCCGCTGGCGTTCGTGCCTCGCGTTCGTGCCTCCAGACGAGGTGACAAAAAAAAAATGTTCGATTTAATTTGGGAGTGCATGAATTTCTTAAAATTGTGCCGCAGGCAATGCCTGGTTCCACTCACATTTAGCGCCGTCTGCTTTATGAACGCGGAAGTGCCGGAACTGGACGCTCAGGTGCGCTCCTTAAGCCAAGGTCCGTGTACTGTCACGCTCAATATGACTTGCAACGCGCTAGCGTTTGGCTTCAACTCTTCCCAAACGCACGGT
This sequence comes from Amblyomma mixtum, assembly GCF_055824585.1. Lineage (NCBI taxonomy): Eukaryota > Metazoa > Arthropoda > Arachnida > Ixodida > Ixodidae > Amblyomma > Amblyomma mixtum. The sequence goes on along the minus strand of NC_143014.1, from coordinate 130,557,928 downwards.
GGAGCCGACAAGCGTCGCGCTTGAAAACGATGTGGAAAGGATTCTGCCATTCCTGACAATCAGCCGTATCCGTCGCATCGTGTGAGTACTTTTCGGGTTCCTTTCGGACGATATCCTGCGTTAAACCTTCACATGAACACCGTTGTTACTCACCGTGCCATCTGCAAGACTTTTCATGTGCAGACGTCTTCTCGCAAATTAGGTTTATTTTCTTAAAGTTCACTACGCATGGAATGGGTGCGTCCAAAGCACAGGTTCTCGTTCGCTTCTTTTGCGATGTTGTCAGCGCGTGGTCTTCAGCCGTGTAATTACATTGGTGGATTTATACAGCCTCCTCGCAAGCAACGTTAACTGTCTTGCGCTGGAGCAGCTAGAGTGCGTTGCAGATGTTTTTGTTGGCCCTATCCTTTTACGTTCGGCGGTCACGCTGGTATAGCTGCGCTGACGAAACGGATAGCAAGGTTTTGCATATTGTTGCATCCGCGCTGGCCATCACTTTTGGTGGAACGCTGACGTGCGTCGCAACGCTGATGGCAGCTTTCGGTGCGACACTCGCGTTCAATGTGTGCGCTGTACAAAGTGTGTATGCCTGGAGCGACTCTAACGAATAGTGGCTCTGTCCAGGAAGCTGCGAGCATCGGCGATATTATGTCTCGGGTTTTCTAAAGTAAATCTTAAGAATAGTTGAACTTCCCTTAAAGGTGTATTCTCAGCACCAAATTGCTGAAATGGCCGCGCGGTCAACGCATACAGTGAACTGCGTCGTATAAGCATAGAGATAGTAAGGTCTCATCTCCGATGCCCCACAGAACCGGCGCCCGCGAGCGACTACCGTCGCAGAGGACGAAGGTTTGCTCGCGGCTACATGCGTCAACCCATACTGCACCGCCCAAGGGTTCGGCGATGCTGCAGGCGTTTCTGTCTCGCTTTCAGCCTTGAAGAGGCGGCTAGCTGAAGGCGGCCTCAAAAGCCGGGTGGTCATGCAAAACCCCGTTTGCCTCAAGCAAACAAAACGGCCCGCCTGACGATTGGTAATGAGTACATAGACTGGACCGTTGACCAATAGAAGGGAGTAGTTTTTTCAAATGAGTGGACGTTTACCACCGTATGGGACCAGCAACGGTGCGTTTCGTGTCTTGACAACGCCCGCTACGATCCCCCATTTCAGGATGTGACTACAAGCGGCGAGTGCCTGAGAAGCCATGTTGCAAGAACAGGGCCCGCTGTACCGATCTGAAGGCACCCTGACATGTGACAAGTATTGCGACCATCTAGATTATGCCCTGATTCAATTTTTCTTTGATGGCCCTTCCCTGACGGAAACTTTCTTTTTCAACAATGCTTGTCCCCAGTCCACAGCACAAGAAGGGTCAAGAATTCTTTAAAAGATCGTGGCTTTCCTCAGATTTCATGGACCCCAAGGGAGCGCACCTATCATTGAATCTGTCTGGGGCCGAACGAATCGCACCATGTCGACATCACTTCAAGATCGCATTTCAAGCAGCCTGGAACGTCATTCTAGAGGACACGAGCTGCTTCGAAGCTCTTCACGTGCCCCTTCCGTCAAGGATGCAAGAGGTCATCAGCGCCCGTGGAGGAATGATCGCCTTCGAGGGAATCCGTTTTCGCGTTTATTTCTTCTGTTCAAAACTAGGCTTCTCGTAACGCCTTACTTCTTTGGAGTTATTTCTGCGTACTGCAGCCCTCTGTCGTGCACTTTAGTAATTCGTAGTTCCGTCTTCAGCCTGACCACGAAAGCGTGCCTACGAAAAAGTGAACGCGCGGACGCCCATCGCATGGGAGAAATGACGCTTCCAGATTGCTAAGAGCAGACGATGCGGGGATGCAGCTGGTTGTCAGAACTGCAAGACCCTTTGCACTTCGTCCGCACGCGTGCTGCTTGTCGGTGCCACCATGCATCGGGGAAGCGTTGTGGAGTGGTCAACAGGCTCGGGCGTTGCCTGTCATATTGAGCGCGACAGTACATAGCTTGAGCAGTGTTCGCATGCTGCGTTAAACGGTACGCAGGGTGCTAGGTTGAACGTCCACGTCAAGTGACCGGTATTACGGAGGATTAATGGGGTGTGTTCGACCTGAAATTCCTCGCAGAATATGTACAAAGATCGCTGAATAGAGTGGACGGCAGCTTCTGTTTCAATTAGGTGCGGCAGTGGACCGACAGCCATTCCGCTGGCTTTCTCCATGTTACGATGAGACGCAGCGTATAGTGCGAGCTAGCGGAGCTATAGATTTTATTACCGAGTTGGAATCGTATAAAAGTAATTAATAACGGGATAAAGGCAACTTTAAAACTTTTTTCCTTTGCGTGAGCGAGGAAGTAACAGGGACAAATGTACCGCAGCCGGTCTCAATACTCTCACCCTTCCCCCAAATAGACGCTCCTATTAGCGGGCCACTCTTCGCTCACCTGACTGCACGGGACACACTATCGGCAACGACGTCAGCACCCAGATACAGGATGCCCCTATTTCTCACGCAAGCCTACATGCTGCTTGAGCGGCCTGTCCACGCTGAAATTCCAGCTTGCGACATTTGACGCCCACACCGCTTAACCCGGAGGAAGCTCGGTACACAGCTATCGTTTCAAGCACGCGTGCCCCCAACCTGCGCCGTAATCAAGCAGCGAAAGCAACTCGTTCCGTGTACGGGCACCGCTCCAGCGTGTGATAGCATCTCCTTAGCGTAAACGTGCTTCGTTTTCACGGGCTTTGTGAACTCCACCTTGTCTCGTCTGCGAGCTGGGAGTGCTGCTGGCGGAATTTTGGTCGCGCTGCTGAGTTTCTGCAGGATCATGGCGGCCCTGTAAAGAAATGACGAGTAAGTGATTTCCGGTACGAACACTCGAACTCTAAACGAACGGCCGAAGTTGAATACCAAAGAAAAACTAAATCTGAAAAGCAGCTGGAAAGCGGCTGCATTGTTGTAATCACTGAAAGAAACTACAAAAAACCAAAAAACCCACAGCCGATAAGAGACCAACGATGGCGAAACGAAACGTTTGTCCTGCGCAAATGCTCTACCTGGTTATTTTAGGGTGGGGTATAGAAAGAAAAGATAAAAAGGCTCATAATGGGTGCGATAGGAAGTGGCGAGAGGTAGTGCTGGCCGACCGCTCGCAGCATGGCGCTTGACAACCGGCTTCTACTAGCTAGGCCCATTAATAACTGACTCGTGCCACAGACTGGCTGCTGATAACAAGCTACTCACAACTGACAGCGTCTGAAGACAACAAAATGTATACATTTGAACGAAAACATCTTCGACGGGGGTCCGTCTGGTTGGGTTTTTTAGATAGTTACGAGAAAAAACTGACGCCAACGAATATTTTAATTTTGCCCAAAGTTTCGGGACCAACTCTGTCCCTTCTTCAGGGGTGACTAAAGTGTGCCAGCAGCAGCGGGGTGTTGCCTTCGCTCTCCCTTTGTTAGCACGTGGCGCAGTCCACTAACGTACGCAGAGGGGAGCGTTCCTGGAGTTCTATTCATCGCCGCCTTTGTGAGCCGGATGTGCCTTACACTTTAAGCCATACGCAGACAAATATATGGCCTCGAGAAGAATGGACAGATTATCAGTCAAGCAGAAACCAGAAAGTGAAAACCAAGCAGAAAGTGGACCAATATGAACTAACGAGATAACCTCAAGGTAGCACCTGGAAAACGGCCCTATGAATGGCCGAAAAAGGCGTCAGGCTGTGAGGAAACATCGTTTGAAGACTCTGCAGGTCCTTCGTTAGGTGCCTTGCCTTGCACTCATCTGTACCCATAAACTGCCCTACCATGCAAACATTTTTAAAACAGAATCCTAGTTTTCTTCCTGCACCTGTTACCTCGCTATGGTCTCCTCGTCTTCATTCCTGCTGAGAAAACTGCTTGCGATGCAGTATTACGACAACCTCTCCGACTAAGGGGTTGTAATTTTTATTTGTTGTTTTTGCCTTTTCGAATAAAAAGAAAGTACGCGGGCGCGACGTGTAGCTCAGCTTTTGTAGTTCTTCGCAGCATGGAGCTTAAAAATACTGGCGTTTATGTTGAGCTAGGAGAAAAAGGGAGTCCACAGTAAAACTCCTGAACTTTCAGTTGCTTGGGATGCTTGTTCATTAGTTTATAATACCCTCGGGGTAGCAGCGTTGCAGAGGTGAGGGGAAATAAAAACAGGAGCGAGTGCACAGTGTGTTAAAATTACCCTTTCAGAATTTTTTAAAAACAAAAGATGAACAGCGAGCCATTTTCGCACGTTCGTTTTGCGACAACGCGAAATCTCTTCTGTTTGAATATGATACGTGATTAGGAAATGAAACAAAAGGTGGCGTCTGCAAGTGAATATATGTGTCACAGATGATAATTGCGACGGTATTTTTATTTAGTTATTTTTTTTTTGCTGCAAAAGTGAAGGCGGGGTATCTTACGACGAGTGGTCAATTGCAGGAGATCGGGTTGGGTTTCATACATGTTACAGTTGCTGCGCCAAGATAGCTGAGATGATGTGAACAGAAGGGTTTAGCAGAGCTGCTATCTTAGATACCAAAGTAATGCTGCCCAGTTTCGGTATCGATGACGCGTATTCCAGTGGAGTACGGACTTAACTCGTGCGCAGTGCGGTTTCTTTGGTAAAGATTCAGCCTGGAAATATTTTCTTCGCAAATACAGCCAGCCATATCTTTAGCTGGCGTGCGTGACGACCGCGTTTTCCGTGCTCCTGTAGCTTATGACGGAGTAAACTTGCGAAAATATCAAATTTAAGCACAGGCTCACTAAGCCCGTGCTTAATATTGAGCTTTCCGCAAGTGTGCTTCGTCCAAAAGCGCAGGAGCACAAAAAAAGCGGCAGTCACGCACGCCAGCTAAAGATATGGCCGGCTGTATACATGGTTAGCTGCGGTTAGCTTTCGTTCTTATGAACGGAATATGAAGAAGGTTCCAATAAAGGTTAATACGAATGTTGCGCAAACGTATGTGCAGAATGCAAAAGATCCAAGAATCGTCCCGTTAAGGCAGTAGCCAGCCTCAGGGCTGTCGCCAGGATATTCATAATGGGGTGGCACAAAGAAGAAAACGAAGGGGGGAGTCGGGTTTCGGATAGGCATGATGCTTCTGTGACATACTGTTCCTCATAAAGATAAAATAAGTAGAATTAGCAAAAAGCTCCGATGACAGCTTAACATACTCGCTTTCTAGCGAGGGCACCCTATAATACAGCCTGCATTATCCGGAAGCGTCCACACTGTAAGCGTCTGCAGGTAGTGCGAGATTTTTTTTTGGCGCGCTCTGGCAGATTTTCTGGGCGGCGGTCGCCACCTCTCGTTTTCCCTTGGCGCCGTCACTGTAGTTGGGGCACGTTAATCAGTTATGAGACACGCGCATTAATCTGAATTTAATATATCTAATTCTATCAGTCATAGCTGTCACCAATTAAAAATGCTAGGTATCACTTGAAGGCAATAAATATTGTGATCACCGGTTATCTTGTGGTAAATTCTAGAATTACTGGCGAACAAGTATATTTTGGATGAAACGACAGTAGGCAAGTAATTAATATAAAATAAAACTAATAACCGTCCATCTGATCACTGATGAATCCGTTAGTGCACCCGTGCAGCAGGTGAGTCATGGTTTATGAGGTTAGAGAGGGAAGGGCGGATCCAAATAAACAAATTAATGTGCACGTTAAGGTTACAAGTTCGGGAAGGAGAAGTGAACGACTTGCTATTTCAAAATCTTTGGCGAAAATCACAAGAAACAGGCTGTTACGCATCCGTAGTTAAGGGATACACGCAAGTCATTAGTAAAGATAATCATCTAAGTGGTTGTTCGCGCAGTCACCATCTCTACATTTCACATCCAGAAGATTTCACACGCAAAGTCCTGATCATATGTGAAGGGAGTCAACAAAGAAAGTCGGCGTTGGCAAATCATGTAAACAGAGCACACGCAAAACTTTCTCGATAATTTTTCTCATAGCGGTAACTACGAATCGTTGTTCAGTGATAGCCGATTTTATCCATTCTTGTTCTCGAGGGCGTAGCAAGCAACATATGAAGTGAAATTTCCGTGTTTCGGTTTAAAGCAAAGTGGATTGCGATGTGTACAGTCGGAGCTGCAAGGTTTGCATTACCGGACGTAGCTCTATCGCTCTGCGCTTAATTCACACTTATACCACACCCTCACGAGCTCTGAGGCCGACCCGGGTCGCATGCTTCCGTGTGTAGCGGCAGTCAATAAAAAAAAAGCCATCCTATGGGAACTTCACCTATTTTTTGACTCACGATATGCAAGGAGCAGCATTGCTAAGCAGTTCAGAACGCCAGGATGACAACGGATTTCGCCGCAAAATTTTAAGGAGTGAATTCGAATAAAGGTCTGCACAAGAGCCATTTCCGCCAAAGGAACCTTGCCGAATAGGGCGATTCAGCCGATGCATTCCTCCGTCCTGGTTCGAAGAAACAATATAATGTAAGCGAAATGCAGATGAGCTGAATCATAGGCGAGTACAAAATAAAAAAATCAACAAAAATGTTGCAAAAGGGAAAGGGTGAAGCAACAAGCACATTTTCTGCCCCACGTCGCCTCAAAAATAGCATGCTTACGACCGCTTGCGAAATACTCCGCCGCGAAGTACAAGGCATGAGAGGCTTTGCTGTAAGACCAGAAACGAACCGTTCATACGTTTCTCGAATCCTTTTCTCGCTACAGTGCAGTGTTCTTGTTCGGAAGTGCTTCCTTTTTTTATTTACTTGAGGAAGGGGAAAGGGGGCGTGTAGGCAGTGCATTGACCGCGCACCGCAGTTATCGCTAACCGCATTGCTTCCTCCCAGCAAAGCCAACCGCCTGTTCGCTTTCCCCTTACGTTAAATGCGCAGTATACACTCAAGAACGAGTCGGCCGCACACTACAAACAGGCGCACGCATGAGCGAGCAAATACAGCGCGTCATCTGATTCTCTCTCTCTCAGCGCGAGACAACGTTAAAAAGAATCAGCGGGAAGCTGAGGGCAAACTTTGTTGCGACGTCCGCCCGCTTGCGCCCAAAAAGCGCAGTGGCGCTGCAGTTGCGGCGGCGGCCTCGGACCGTGACCTCCCGACAGCTGCAGCCAACTGCGAGCCGTGTCTGGGAAGCATTCGCCACGCGCTCGGCCACACTGGCCGCACTGATCAGCGCCTGCCGACGTATCATTGCGACGCGGCTGGTTGGAAGGAGGCCGGGCCACGCGCGCTGCGACGACAGCCCCGTCCGGCGCGCTGTCCCTATCGTGAGCATCCCCCGGACGAACCTCGCATTTTCCAGCACGGCACACGCACGAGACTGGCGGGACGAAAGCGCGCTTCCCTTCTTGTTGGGCGTGTGTACTCTGTTCCGGATGTATGTTTGTTTCCTTTTAACCGCCTGCTGTTTTCTTTTCTTCCGAGAACACAGTCTTGCTCGTGTCTAGACCAAAGCAGGCCTCTTGTTGAAAGGCGAACGGGGCTCGCCACGACAAAAGCGGGCCAGTATAGCTGGACTTTGAGTGAGAAACCGAAGATTGTTCGGGAAATAGCAGCTATTGCGCCAATTCGACCCAGAAAAAAGAAACAGGAAGCCTCCGGGATAAACACTGTAGTTTGGGCGCTAAACGTGGCTGCGCGCCGGCCAGCTGTGTGCATGCCGTTGTGCGAGCCCATACACTGAAGCCGGCCGTGTCTGGCACCATTAAAAAGACTGACCTTGGTGCCGATCACGTCGCTGAATTTTATTATCGGGAGTAAATATGAATATCTGAGAGGCATAGAGCAAGGCAGCGATACTGGAAGCTGGATATTGAAAAAAAAAAAGACATGGAAAGGAGGACGGAGATCGAATGAAGGGAAGAAATTTCTAAGAAAAAAAATACACAGTGGATCTATGGAAGGCCAAGCGAAAACCTGGAATAAATGCTGGGAACTTGAACGTCCTGCCTAAGAACGACTTATCAACAATAAAAATATTGAATGGCAGTTATGCAATTTGTGATGTGAATGAGCACCGCTATCTGGTGATCTGCTATCTGGTTTGAAGCTGTTGCATTTGCTTTGCATGCTGCTGCCACGCACGAGTGTGTGATGATTGTGTTCTGTTTTTGAAGGGCTTCAGTCAGTGCTTTATAGTGTGAAAAATTTGTTGGCATAGACTTAGCATCTTGTCGTGCAGCGCGTTTGCGGGCAGCGTCCGGACAGCATTCGCCCTGTTCGATCAGTTTGTGATCTGGCCTACTCGCAGCCCTCAGAGCACGACACTCCGCCTCGGCTGCATGTATGGCATTCCCGCAGCGCGTCTACATTTCTGCAATACGGGGGCGGGAAAGAATCAAATGCTGGAAGTTCAGAGTTTTGTTTCATATTTTAATTGACTGAACATTACAAGTTAATCCAGTCCGGGGCAATATTTTGTAAGGATTATTTTTCCTTTCCTTTCTTTTATCTGGGTGCCGTATTGGTCATCCTCTGCTTTGAAAGCGGAGCCGGCGAGCGACACTGCTGTCTTCACAGGCGACTGCTGCCAATGACAGATTGGGGAAAAAAAGCGAGAGGAAAAAGAAAGCTTTCAAGCTTACCCTAGTTAGCTGGCGTTACTGATACACTGACGCTTGAAGGGGGTTAGATACCCTTAAATAACCCATACGGTGGAAAGGAAGGGGGGAGGAGGGATTTTAAAAGGAAGGGCTAAAGAGAAACACCTAGAGAGCGTTTCTAGAGTATCCAGATCAAAACACACCACTAAAGCGGTAACGTTTAGAGAAAAATAAAGCCATGGAGGTTACCTATCGCTAACAAGGCGATGCAGACAGAACAATGGACAATTTTGGGCCTAAACCACTACCACGCCGAGGGTAAACGCTGATGCAGTAACAGAACCAGTTTGACTGCATGGCATTCCGGGTTTCTCGACTAGCGTTCAAAAAAAGGAAGCATACTTTGATTTCAGTTAGATTTTACTGCCACGTGAGTTTGCCTTGCCGATCGCAGCGCCGTAACACACAACCTAGTGAAAGGAGCAACCATTTTTTAGTTCACCCGTCGTGCTTTTCTAGACACTTTTGTAGCTTCGCAGAGTGCTCATTGCGTTCTCGGAACAAATATATTGCGAGAAACTCGCTGCAACGCTCAGTTCACCACATCAAACTACCGCTATCACTACCAACTCCCGAGGCTCTGCCGCCGCTGTCAAAATGTCTTCAGATCCATCAAGGCGGCGCTTCTTAACGCTTCTGCAAAGCATGTAGTTTCGGATTACTTCCCACGTATCGATGACATTGGCAAAATTGAAGGGGTCTCTTAACTCGACGCTATAGCGTTACTGGGTCAATGGCCACATATGAGGAATTGATCATTCTCAACTTAACATTCATAGAACCCTGGGAGTCCTCATACCACTCCTGGTGCAGCGGTTAAGAGATGAGCCACTGCCCTGCGATGGCAGGTGCTGCCGCCGGTGGGGCTTGTGGGACCCAGGTTTCTATTCCTGAGTACCCTCTCGCGACCAATCAAACATCAGTTTAACTGCCACCTACCACGGTGGTCAGTTTTCTCACAATCCGGTGGGTGGGTTGTGATGACGTTACCAGTTCACGTGACCTAGGTGGCCTACCTAGGCTGCTTCTCCAGAAATTTTTCGCTCACAACGCCGGCGACGACGACGCCGGATTTTCTGCAGAACTGGAGTTTTAACGCTCTCGCGTTAAAACAGTGTGCAAGGGCTGGCCTTCGGGCGCGTCCAGTCGGCGTCAGGACGTAAAGTTCGTCATCCATCTATATGGCATACATCCCTTTGTTGGCTGCTCGTCGGCTTTACTTGCCATTGCCTTCAAGCTGACCCTCCCGACAGCCGCATAAAACCCGCATCCCCGGCTTGTTGATCGCGGTTTTCAAATCTTAGTGCAAAAGCACTCATTCGATGACAAACACCGACAAAAAATCTTGTCACTGTAAGTACGCACGTTCATTCAATCTTGTACCGTTACCCAGCAACTCGAGTTACTACTCGAGCTTACCCGAGTTGCTTGGGTAAGTTCGGAGGAGCGTCGCGCCAGCAGCGCGGGAGGTTGCACGGAAAGAGCAACATGGGTCGCGCAGTACCTACCGGTGGCTGCGATGGCAACAGCCATCTGCCAGTGCAATGGTTCATCGCTTAATCGCTGCGCCACTGCGCTGGTAGAGGCATGAGGACTCGCCGCCAATTTTTTTGTTGCGGGTTATATGCAAGAAAATACGCTACAATCCCGCCTTGGAAATGCTGCGTTGACATTGAGGAGAGTCGCGATTGAGAGCTGTGATGTTACGAGGAAAAATCCTTAGCTGATGTACGTATTCATAAGTACCCAGAAAGTTCAAAATGAATAGAAAGAATGTATATCAGATATATGAAAAATGGCGGGCACTGCGAGAGCTCTGAAGCCTGTTGTTTTGTGAAACTTACAGCAGTTTTTTTATTGGTTCTTGTGTAAAAAAGGCAATGTTATATACTGACTATATATTCAGAAAAGAGGAGAACTGTAAAACAGTGATAATTAAACATGTTAGAAGCTTTCCTGTACAAGACGCCAACTTGTAATTATCAGCCTAAAGACCAGAGTTAAATATTGTCTTACCTCCGCACTGTGACATACGTAAAACCAGAAAAGAAAGTCGTGCACAATATAGCACACTGTTCGGTACTACTATGTGCATGCGTACTCTTGGTATGCCCTTTGTATACTTCAGCAAGAAATAACGATATGCAATTGCAGATAACTGTACATCTTTCTGCGTAGGTCTTTGCTCAATCAATCTTCTGCCTCCAGTGTACCCTAATCTTTTTTTTTTCATAACTATTGTTGGAAATGCTCTCGTTGTGTGGGACCCCCATACGACGTGCAACATAATACTCTTGAGAAAATTCAGAGACGGCCAGTGCGTTTCATCTATTCCAGGTACGGTCGCATCGATTCGTATCCTAACTAATGGCAGCTGATGGCATTGACATTATGCAGTCAAGACAAAAATTTCTACGACAAAAAAATGCTTATTTCTTCTACTTAATCACAAACTCGCTCTTGATCTAGCCCTTACGTGTGCCCTCATACTACCAAATAGGCTCGCCACTCCCATGCACTCTCTTTAACTTCTTCCGAAAGACTAACTTGTACAAATTCTCCTTTTTTCCTAACACAATTACAGATAAGCAACGGCCCATCTGTTTCTGTCTCATTGTGAACAAACACCCGCAGCGGTGCCGAAACCTCAATGTTTTTACATTTTTCTTCGTAACTCACCTTGAAGAGTGCTTGTTTCTTCATATGTAGAATTTCCCTTGCCAGACTGGTTTCCGTCGAGCCCTGAACTATGTTGCAATAGTCTACCTGCTTGTTCTCCCCTGCCCTTGCAGATGCTGGAATCAAGCGCATAGAGACTAGAGAATTCGTGTCTCTATCTTTGTGTGCGTGCGTGCGTGCGTGCGTGCGTGCGTGTGCGTGTGCGTGTGCGTGTGCGTGTGCGTGTGTGTGTGTGTGTGTGTGTGTGTGTGTGTGTGTGTGTGTGTGTGTGTGTGTGTGTGTGTGTGTGTGTGTGTGTGTGTGTGTGTGTGTGTGTGTGTGTGTGTTGTGAAAACAAAACAGATTCCTTCTGGTGTACCAAATGTGTCGGTGTGTTTTGTATAGTTCCGTTTCTCACGCTTTTATATGATTTATATATCTGTGAGCCGCTCCTGCTTGGGCATTTCGCCAGCAGTATCCTGCAAATAAATAAATAAATAAGTAAATAAATAAATAAACTAACAAGATGCCCAGAAATCAACTCTCACAGAATAATTAGGCGACAAAATTCAAACACCTGTGCACCGTTTATTATTATTATAAATATTCAAACGCTTGCGGACTGAGATAAAAGAATATTAAAGAGAAAAGAAACAAGATACGTTCACGGTGCACTCAGTCAGGTGCAAGGCAAAGTTCGTGACATTTTCAACGCTTAATTGTGAAACTTTCTCTTACCTTGAGGCGCACGAAGGCGGCATAACGTCTTCGTTTGTTATCAAGCGAAATTATATCTCTGATGGCTAAACTAGAAGCACTCATGTGTAACCATTAACGCGTGCTTGAGAAGAGAGCAAGAGCGAGTCTCTCCTCTTCTTGCTCTCTTCTTCGGACTAGCTGACAGTTTGTAACCTCAGTGCCAAGAAGATAAAAGGAGAAAAAATCAAGGCACGTCATGTGTTTCCCCCTCCCCCCCTCCTCCGCTGCTTGGCCAGGTGACTGGTTGATGGCAGGTAGTTTGTGTTGGCACTCACGTAGTATTTGCACTGCGCTCGATCCGATCTGCAAGAATGTGTTCCGGTCGAGCGCACGTGGCTCCTGATAAAAAAAAAAAAGATATATTTATATATATCGGTACAGAAGAGATGAACGAAGCGTTGCAGTCAATTGACAGCCTTTCTTCAGAGCGTCAGAGGTGAAAACGTTGAGAGCACGAAAATTATATCTGATAGAACTAGTCCGGCCTTTGGAAAGTCCAATTCCTTCTTATTTTCGTCGGAATTTCTCTCGTTTGGCTGACTTCCTCGAACGGTGAAGAAACGGAAAACGTTGCGAAATAGAATTCGGCTGTTTGGACGAAGAGAAGCAGTGTCTATTGTCATGGAAGGCCGCACAAGTGCCTCCCGCGCAGGCCCCTCGCTTCGAAACGGTTCCGAGCAAACAGCGCGCGCGATGGTACCGCGCCACTTCCGCCTCAGTTTACTGACGCGCAGTAAAACACCACTTCTCGCTACAACTTCGGAAGCGGCTGCTCCTCCGCCTTCCTTCAAAGCGATGTAAAACTATAGGTGGATTGAAATAATAAAGTTTTCTGCCTCCCTGGCTCTGCAGAACTGTGTATTGTGCATCCTTTTCACCCGCGTTCACCTTCTGCAAAACAGCTTGCGGGTTGATTCTGCTTGAACCGTTCTGGTAGTGAATGAGCGCCGTAGTTCGTGACTGGCTGGCAGTCACTGAGCAGCCGCGAAATTTGTCTATTTTCTCTTCAGGTAATATGCTTGCTGATAGCAGGTGAATCTTACGCCGACGTTTCGACATACTGTTCGTGCCTGAGCTGTACGAGACCGGTGCTGGCTGAGGACAGCGCTTTCGACTGCACGCATTTTAATGTCCGAGAATCCGGAAGATTTGCAAAGCAGTTTGGCCTTCTATAGGCTAGTCAGAGTCACGCAGTGGACAAAAGACATGCAGAATGTGACGGGGAAGGTTGCGCTCAGAGCGAAACTTGAAAGAGCCGCTTGTAACTTCAATTGAAACAGGGAGAAGTTGCGTTACAAGGTGACACTCGCTGGCTTCGTTGACCTGTTTCATAAGAGGCTCTCTTAGCCGATTTTCTAGCGATAGCTGGAATGCTTCCGATCGGTTTCATGCTAGCAGGTTTGATCGGGTCGCTCCTGACATGGCCAGACTTAGTAACTTGGACAGTCATGGGCCGCATTACAGCCTCTAGACTAGATGCCATGCAACTGGAGATGTCTGAATGCTGTTTCGCAACTGTTTTTCGTTGCTGGTGAACTATTAAATTTTTTAGCGATGCACTGTTGACCTGTCTCCAACCATCTAGACGTGCACTTTTACAACTCCAAATTATAAATGCGGTAATCTAGAGCATAGCTTATGAACGACAAACAACTAATCTGATAAGGAGTAAAGTTCCCTCTCCTTAGCCTTCGTTTTTCTCTTCTTTACCTTTATTGACGTTTAATTCTCCCCTGAACGCTTAGTTATGAACATGGCAACCGCACTCAAAAGAGGGTAAATATCAAATAATGAATTCTAAAATTCAGGGGGGGGGGGGGGGCACTTTGCCTAAAGTGCGGTGAGGTGAAAGCCTTTTGCGCGGTGTTGTTGCTTGTGTCATTGATGTGTGGTTAAGATGTTAATTAAGTACGCAATTTTTTGTGAATCTTAAATGCTGGAATCACTGGAGGGCTTTTGGGAGGAAGTAGCGTAGCGATTAGCACTCTCGGCTGCGGACCGGAAGGATGGTGGTTCGAATCCCATCGTGCACGATGTTTTTTTCTGGTCTGACTACAAAAGCGTGACACCTCTGCTGACAACCTACTGTCGACAACGATGAGGCATTAAAGGCTTTCGCCTTAAAAAGTTTGCCACCAGCATCAGACAGCCTTGAAGATGTTCTTCGGAAGAATTTTAGTAAGAGATTAGCCATCAGATGCAATTTTTAAAGTATGTTGACTTGGTGCAAGTTCATGCTGGCTGAAAGCACGTCGCATACTGTTGTGGACGGCGACAGTGCTCTTCAGGCTGGGGTTGAAGCATCACGCAGATTTTGCGAGCCATCTAACCCCATTCGCATTTTTATTAAAGAGCGATAGCTGTATATCGCTGGTGGTTCCCCATGCTGCATGATATTGATAGCGTCTCAATATTACCAAGAGGGAAATCTTGGGCCACCGTCTGTGCGAATTTCTTAATGCGAATGCCGGGAAGACCTTTTTTTTTTTTTTTGGCTTGGCTTGGGTTGGACCGAAAAAGTGGATTGTGCCCCTGAATCGGCAGCTGCGCCGCCATGCTATCCTCTACGCCAAGTTGAAATTTTTTAGTAGTGAATTTTTCACTCCAATAAATTTAACGCAAGTGTTAGGCCTGGTATGGAAACTTTCAAAAGCATTTCTTTTAGGTTTGCCATGAGAAGAGTCCTATTGTTATGGCTACATCAGCATTTCAAGCCCAACAATAGCCAAGCCAAATACTAAACCTCATGTCGCATTTCTGCGCCTCTCGATGATGGATGAAGGCAGGGCCGCCTGCTTTCCCTGTAGGTAATATTCAGAAACCCTGAGGATAGCATATGTTGACAAGAACGTCGACTCAATCCCCGCCTCCAGCGACACTCTGAGAGGTGAAGGAGTGCTACGAATGCATTTAGACGGAGTAGACGCTTGCTCAATTTTTCCTTTTTTTTTTCAGAATCGCCGCACTCCTCCTAAGTCAGAGTGCAGCCACATCCTGAGGACGAGTGGATATACTCATTATGTTGCGAAACTTTTAGAAGAAAAAAGTCATCGGCTGAGGAGGGAATCGAACAGCGGAACAAGGGAATAGTGCACAGGTCTCGACACCAGGAGTGCATCGTTAGGTGTCATCCGCGTGCAAATCTGGACGAAAGCATTCTTCAACGGGAAACCGTCTATGAACATAATTTTTACATATAATGTAAGATTTCACTATAACGATCAATATATCCGCAAATCACCCGACGGCTATTTTGTATTTGTATTTTTTTTCTATTAACGAATTTGCTATTGTGAAAAGCGTTCCCCATTGGTTTTTTATGGCAGTATTGACTTACGATCGTTTGAAACACTTTAAAATAAATATTTCGCTACATATCCGAAGAATGGACCATTACCTTCAATATTTTCATAACCATACCTTACAAAGTTCCACTATTAAAAATTTTTATCCAAGAAAGCTGGACTTGGCGCGGCACGGTTCAGAACTTGGGGAGGTGAGGGGGTCAGAGACTTTTGTCCCCGACTGTGCATGAGCTATTTACAAAGCCTTCACCATGCGGCATATAATCACCCCAAAAAATCCCTTCGAAGCAAAAAATGACTAGAAGGGTGAGAAGGATGAGCAAGCCACTAAGAGGGAGTGCAACTCTGGTTCGAAGTCCGTCTGGTCATACAGTTCTTGAAGATGAAGTCATTTGGATGAAATGGGATTTGGTAGAAACAACAGATTCATAATGGCGGTCTATCATGCGACCACCGCTGATGTTCTTGTCGCTTAAAAATGGTATTTAATACAATGAATTTGATGTACAGTTTTGGTCTAATGTCTTCAGGCCAAAGGCTGTTCGTTTAAACCGCATAATGGAGTTATCACGGCACAAATGAACACCAAAGGGCATCGAAATGCTAGGTTTCTTCTCACGGTGTAGAAGTTTACCTGACGTCGTAGAGAGTTTGAGGGACATTAATTCGACCTCAAATGAGCGATGTGGCATGAAGACTTTTGGTTGGGCGTGTAAATAACTATTTACACAGGCCTCAGAAAGCACCATCAAAGCCACCTCAACAGAAAACACACCCGAGCAACAAAGCACTAGAATGCAGGCAAGGCTGATACTGCGATCAAGAGTATAAGTGAAACTCCGGTGAGAGAAGTGCCTGGTCATGCACTTCTCTAAGATTAACAGTCATTTGGCTGGCATAGGATTATGCCGAAACACGAGATTCACAATGCCGCTCCAACATGCGAGTTTTACGGGTATTCTCTGGGTATTTACGGCTATTATATGGAAGTGTTTTCCTTGGGCTGTAGCATCGGTCATCTCTGCGAAGCGCCTTTCCTCGGAAGGTCACTGCTTTGAAACAAATCTACGAAAACGTCAATGGTACACCCGAAGGGCATATACTCGTACCACTTAGCGATACAGCGGTGTATTTTTTTCTTCAGAAACTTCTACAGTCGGGAGGCAGGCTGTTCTCAGACTTACGTACGCAGGTTCATGCCATCGATGAATGCTGCTTATTTAAAGCTTTTGTTCAAGTATATCACTTTATCCCTGCAGCTCAAAGGAGATCACTTACTTTTCATTCAGCGGATTCAGCGGCCGAAGCATTTTCCAAGATACGCAGGCCACAGGTCACCTGTCACATAAGCCTCTGCTTCATTATACAAGCAAACAAATTACGACAATTCTCCAGTTTATTTTGCCCGCAGAGGGCGGGGGCGGGCAGTTCTGCTCGCTGCCACTCTCTACCGAAGGAGTAAATTTACTCCATAGGTGATCTGGTCAGAGTAAACAGCTGCTAAAGAGTAGATTAGCTAGTTCATTCTTTTTGAAAGAATGCCACTTTTGAGACTGCAACCTTCGACGTGTTGTAGCTGGGTCAAACCATCGCGAGGCATTTGATGGTTCTTTTGTATGCTTTCGCGTGATGCGCGGTACGAGACTACGACATTAGAGTCTGATGCATTCCATGCTTACTCCCACTCTCGACAATATAGACTGGACATTTTTTAAGCATTGTAATTCTAACGACACTCGCCGACATTGTAAGTCTAACGACACTCGCCCAGTCGTTAGATCGTGTTATCAAGAACATCTCAACTGTGACTGAAGCTATGCGTGAATGAAAATAAATATATATCAAGAAAGTGATGAGGCGATAGAGATTGCCCTTCGGTCATTTTGGGGGGATTATAATGTCTGCGTGTCACACTCAGATGTTCTTACTGCAATATTTTTTTTAAAAAGAGCCTCCCTTATTCTGACCTCGTGCATAGAGGTGACGCAGCTGGGCGCTTCATATGTTGCGAAAAAAAAAAAAAAGAATGGAATGTTACACCTCTCCCCACAGCAGAGCACACAGAATCACGCTCAGAAGTTGGTTTGCATGTTCTTTCATTCAGCTTTCTAAACTCGCACCCACTCCATGTACCCCGTCTGGGTATACAGGTTCTGCAACGGCCGTTCCTCATACACGCTCAGGAGTCGCATGAACGTCACGCAGCTACTGCAGCGAAACGGAATCCGAAATAACGAGCAGACGAGGAACGGCTGAGCAGCGTCGGCAGCCCGACCAATCATGTCCAACATTCTTGGACGAAAATTTTGAAAATTGGAAAATTGTAAGATATATCATGAAAATATTATGGAAATAGCAAAATCTATGCTTTAAACTTTTTCCATTGCTCGCAAGGAGAGATTAAGACTGCCATAGAAAAGTAATTAAGCAAACAAGGGAAGGGGAATGAGGGGCTCGTTATAAATATGACAGAAGCCAACAGCCACAGAAACCAAGGGGCATAGGGGATTTTTTAATTTATTTATTTAATTTGTGCTGTTGATCAATTTAGAATATTACTGAATATACTATCGCTTAAAGCTAATTGATTAGAAAAGCAGAAGAAAAACAACCACATGCCGCCGGTGGGATCCGAACCCACGACCTCCGAATTACGCGTCCGGTGCTCTACCTCTGAGCTACGGCGACGACTGTCAGATCTTCTGCTTTCGGGGGTATTTATGTTTACAAGTAACCTAACCTTGAGAGTGTTCATCAGCGCCACCCACGTTCATAAGCGGCGGACGTGGAATGTCCTGAGTTACCGCAGGTGTGACGTAGAACGTCATCGACGAAGAGGGAGGAAGCTGCGTGAGAACCCTCTTATGCTTCCTATGGCGTCAAGGCTGCCAGAACCCAGGCCCTCGCTAAGCAATTAAGCAAACAAGGGAAGGGGAATGAGGGGCTCGTTATAAATATGACAGAAGCCAACAGCCACAGAAACCAAGGGTCATAGGGGATTTTTTAATTTATTTATTTAATTTGTGCTGTTGATCAATTTAGAATATTACTGAATATACTATCGCTTAAAGCTAATTGATTAGAAAAGCAGAAGAAAAAACAACCACATGCCGCCGGTGGGATCCGAACCCACGACCTCCGAATTACGCGTCCGGTGCTCTACCTCTGAGCTACGGCTGTGGCTGTTGGCTTCTGTCAATGAAAAGTAATGGGGAACGCTTTTGACGATAGCAAAAAAAAATAGAAGCGAGCCTGTCGGCGGGAGATCTGCGGGAATATTGATCGTTATAGTGAAATCTTACATTATATAAAAAAATTACGTTCACAAACTCTTTCCCGTTCAGAAATGATTTTGTCCCGAATTGTTGGGCATGCTGCAAGCAGCTGCTTAGCGAGGTAAGCAAAAAAGTAGAAAGGATTGAGGACATGAATAAACCAATGATGACACTTTACTGAGTAGGGTCAGCGAAAAGGTACGTAGTTTTGAGCGCGTACGAAATCTCGAGAGAGAAAGGAAATGTGCTAAGAGGGCGAAGGGTAATCTTCGATTCCCGATAACTCCGCTTCTACGAAACGGATTCGAAAAATTGCTGCAGTGAAGGACAAAGCAGTGTCCTTTAAGGTCAGATGAATAGCGCATCTTTTTTGGAAAGTGATTCAGGATCCCCCTAAAGGGCTTTATGCTTACGAGCTTTGCTTCAGTCGCACAGAGTTCCAAAGTTCTCATTTTAATACTATTCGGTGGTTAGAATAAATGCACTGAAAGCGCACTAGCGGCATAAGAAAGCGGATTTCATGTTTATTTGGCCGAACTTTGCACGTAAATTGAAATCCACAGTTCTATCCGGGGGAAAAAAAAAAGACAGGCCATGCTCTGCAAGAGCAAGGTTTGAATGCGCTAGCAAACAGTTGACCACACTAATGACTGCTTGGTTATTTTTCAAACCACTGCACAAACCTTTTGTTGGCCATTGCAAACACCTTCTTTTATTCACTCAACTTCTGCTGAACCACTGCCACCACTGATTGCCACCACCGTCTTGTTCACACCGCATCAGTCTTCTTCCGTTGCTTTTATTCGCAACAGTGGCGTGTTTAAGACACTGTTTAAGACACGCCAAGGCATTCCACTTTTTTTTTTGTCCATGTTTGGTCCAGGCAGAGTTTGTATACGTCACCCACCCTCTGTTAGCTCATTACACCTAGGATGACGTCATAGACTGTTTACCTCTGTCCATCTAGTAACACGGCACTCGTCGTAGCAATGAACCTCTCTCATTCAGAAGCCCATACAAACACTGCGAAAATGCTATGTAGCCTTTAGGCGGGTAGAAGACGGGTGCTGGGTCTAAGGTCACCTGTTTTTACAAGTTGGGAAACCGTTTTTTTTTTTTTTTTTTTACCGTGGGGGTCGCATTGTTTGATTTGTAAGAAGCCAGAAACAATAGACCATGTTTTCTTACAATGTTGGGAAGGGGTATACTTTTGGGATGTATTACAACGAACAATAAAGAAACAATTTCCGTTAGACTCACACGGCATTGCTACTAATATGTAGAAAACGAAGTCGGGGTACCATTTGATTTAACTATGCTGATGGGCCTTCACTGCATATGGCGCTCCAAAATGGCAGGTTATCACTCAGATCCGGAAGCCAGACCTGCGCGAATTTGCTTTCGTGTAAGTATACATTGGTTTCTATGAATCCAAAAAGATTTGATTTGATTTGATTTGTTGGGGTTTAATGTCCCAAAGCGACTGAGGCTATGAGAGACGCCGTAGTGAAGGGCTCCGGAAATTTCGACCACCTGGGGTTGTTTAACGTGCACTGACATCGCACAGCACACGGGCCTCTAGAATATCGCCTTCATCGAAATTCAGCCGCCGCAGCCGGGATCGAACCCGGGTCTTTCGGGTCTGCAGCCGAGCACCGTAACCACTAAGCCACCGCGGCGGGGCTGAATCCAAAAAGAGGCGGCGGAAATTCTCGAGTGGCTCTCAAAGGTAGAGCTCTTGTTACATCTGCGAGAATTTTAATTAGACGAAGCCAATCTGGGGCTGGCTGGTCACAACGTCATCAGATGTACTTTGTGTATAATATATATGTTGTAAGATGGGTACTGGGATGGTTAGAGGTACTGGGCGCCGGTGGTCTGTAGACACAGAGGTCGAGCACCGAGAGCACACACACAAAGCGATGGCAATGCCGTTCAATACAACGGTCAGAAGTTCGTCGTCGTCTTCGCCTGAATAGGAACTTCGTCGTTACAATATATATATATATATATATATATATATATATGGTTTGGTTTGGTTTACTGGGGTTTAACGTCCCAAAGCTACTCAGGCTATGAGGGACGCCGTTGTGAAGGGCTCCGGAAATTTCGACCACCTAGGGTTCTTTAACGTGCACTGACATCGCACAGTACACGGGCCTCTACAATTTCGCCTCCATCGAAGTTCGGCCGCCGCTGCCAGGATCAAACCCGCGTCCTTCGGGACCGAGTGCCGTAACCACTGAGCCACCGCGGCTGGACACACACACACACACACACACACACACACACACACACACACACACACACACACACACACACACACACACACACACACACACACACACACACACACACACACACACACACACACACACACACACACACACACACGCGCGCGCGCGCGCGCGCGCGCGCACACGCACACCCACACGCACGCGCACGCACACGCACACACGGAGCCCGAGTGAAGGGTTCCGGAAATTTCGACCACCTGGGGTTCTTAACGTGCACTGACATCGTTAAGAACCCCAGGTGGTCGAAATTTCCGGAGCCCTTACACTACGGCGTCTCTCACAGCCTGAGCCGCTTTTGGGACGTTAAACCCCAATAAACCAACCAAACCAATATGTGTGTGTGTGTGTGTGTGTGTGTGTGTGTGTGTGTGTGTGTGTGGACACACACACACACACACACACACACACACACACACACACACACACACACACACACACACACACACACACACACACACACACACATATATATATATATAAATTTTGTTCTGCATGCTCTTCTGGTCTTTCGTTAATGAAATGTATTCTTTGTTGTTTTTGTGAAATGTTGTGCTATGTCGAAACCCGGTAATAAAGCAAAAGACCTCGTCATGGCAATAAGCAAAATAAAAATAAAGAAAAACTCGTCGTGGCTTTGAGATTCCGTACTCGCTTCTTACGAGAACTCCCCTGGGTTCAAACCCCACCCGGGGCACTACTTTTTATTTTTTTCTGTTGACGTCACGCAGAAGAACCACACACAGATCGCTGCAGTCGCTAAACATGGCCAGTAATGCTGGAGCATTAAAAATACCCGATTCCAGCAGTTCCTAATCTCCTTCGAACGGACGATCGCCGCGACTTTTCTTCCCCGTACGTGCATTTGTATATTGTGCCCATAGTTTCCGGGCAATCAGGCGCATGCGCACTAACACCACGCACAGACACATGCACGCGTGCGCTGTGTACAACATAACGCAGCATTTATTTTTTTAAAGCTCAGGGGAGAAGCACCTCGTTGCAATTCCAAATACGCTACTGGTCCTAAACAGTAGGGAGCAAAACAAAAAGACAACTTAACACTAAAAGGACTATATGAGAGAGACCGAGAGGAATCCAGCGCGGCAAGAATTCGGCGAGACTGGTGCTCTGCTCGAATGGTCGCGCGACCCGTCAGGAGCTTTTCTGCGGAAAGTGAAAGTCGCACGCGCACCGCGAGCAGCGTCGACGGCTCTTACGCGCACACGCCGACACTGAAAGCGAACGCGAGCCGCAAGAATGTTCACCCCGTTTTCCGGCCTGGCCGGTTGCCGCACCGGTGCCCGCAGGGCCGCCACCAGATTATGCGTCCCGCGCAGATTACCCCTACGCCGGTAGCCGCGCATCTTCCAGAAGAGGCAAGGAACCCGCTAAAGCGGTCTATCTGGGCAGCCAACCAGATCGGAGCGCCGTAATCCGAGATTCCTGGACTCCGCTTGCGGAAACGGCTGGAGAGCCCGCAACGACTCATTGCGTCTCTTGGCCGGCGCGCGCTGACCTGGCAAGCACGCCGGCCGTGCAGCGCCCGAAGAGGGGTTTCATGTACCCGGCGTCTCTGCGCGCCCGCGGACCCTTCCGGAGGAACTTCCCGCTGCCCGGCGCTAGTGATGCGAGTGTCCAAGGCTTTGAACTGTCGTGCTCAGCCATACCCGATATGAGAGGGTTTCGCAACTGCAGAGCACCTGCTTGACCAGGAAGGTACAGATGCTCACATACGCTGTCGAGAGAAGTTTGCGGATTATGAAGCGATCAAAGCGGTCGTGGTTGCATCACTAAAAGAAAAGCCAGTTTTCTACTCTGTGACCATGAAGAGGAAAAGCGGCAGAGGAGGGTTTGCTGTTCATAGCAGCATTTACTGGCGCTTCTTTGCATATATTGTGAGAACCGTTAAATGACCTTAGGTCCCTAGAGGCCCTTATATCGACATGCGGCGCTTGCTCTCTTCCGGTGCGCCGTGTTGTGCAAACATATCCGCACAAGCAAACGTTGCCCCACCTCAGACGACCGCGCACTGCCCAAAACGAACACTGGAGCGAAAGCTACAGACGCGTGTCTCTCAAACTTCGAAGTCGGACCGCGTGACATTACTGCCATAGATATTTCGACTCCCTACACAAGGCGCGTTGTAAAACCGTACACTGTGCCCGAAGGAGTCAGTGCAACATTTTATTGCACGGCTCACCTCCGGGCTGAGAAGAAGACATGTCCTGGCGGGTTATAAAGGGCCTCGGAGGGCGCAGCTGCAGCCATCGTGTTTGGAACATGGGAGACGTGTCATGCGAGGCGAGGCCACACACTGTGGCGAAGGAACGGCGGTGGAGCGCCCCAGCTGTCGCATGTAAAACAACATTGGCAGGAAGGAGGGCGTGTGCTGACTGTTGACATCTTACAAGCTGATCCTTGGCTCGTTATTGGCAAGTGTGAGATCGCACATCCAGGGGGATAATCGAAGCCCTCGAAATTCGTCGCGCCATGTCGCGCCAAGGATCAGTGCTCAAGTATACCGCCCCTCTGTTCAAGAAATAGCTGAAATTCCTGGGAGCGGCTGAGCACGCGTTTTGAGTGCGGTCACCTGCTTCGTGATGTTCGACCCTTCCTATGAAGTGCTCTATCACTAAAGTTTTGTCTTTTCAATTTATTATTCCCTTTCGGCCACTTTTAAACACCACCTTTCCAATTTCACTTGTACTCTGTTGTTTGCCAGACGGCCCTTTACACCTCACGGATTTAAGTGATTTTATCGTGTTCGTCATTCGTAACTTCATGTTTTGTTCATTGACATGACTACACTGAATTTCGGTCATCGTGCAGCCTTCTCTCGGTGCACCACCCCTTTCTTCGACTACATATTTTTGTGCTTACGAAATAAAGTTCATTTGATAGCCAGCGACCCTGTGCGTCTTTGAATGTTCCTGTCCTTTTGTCGTCATGCCCTGCGCTGTATATTCATCACGCAGATCCAACTAGCCTGTCTACTCGCTCTCGTATTTTTCACTGTTTGTGGCTACTGCTTCAGATCCCAATGCATAATATCGATAACCTGTCCTTGTATGGGACAGGTTATGTCCTTGTATGCCGGTTTAGCTGCCTGGACACGAGGCTTTTTGAACCAGCTGTGCCGGAGCCCAGATAGGCCAGTGCTCTTACGACGTGAGCGAGCAGGGCGCGCCAGCACTGGGACTCCCAGCGCTGGCCGCGCGGTCGGCTGCAGGGCGACCTACCGCGTGTTCAAGGGTGCTTCCGCGCACCGGCTGGTGCTTCCGCGCACCGGCTGCGTACACAGCATCGCTCCGGAGACCAGCTGGGTGCTCGCTCTATTAAGCGCATCGCTGCCGCGGGAAAGGCGCTCGCTCGATCGGTGGGGGCGGTCAGGAGCGACGGTCAAGGGCGCCGATCGAAAGCGGCCAGAGGGCGCAGTTTGAGCGCCAAAAGTGACGGGGCGCCTTCCGCATAACTGTCGCTTCCCCCATTCAGCGGGGGTGCAACGAGGGGAGTCCGAAGAGAGGAGCTCTCTTCCCTCCGTTACGGCCGGCGCGCTCCGCTCTAAGGCGGCGCAAGGATGCTGGCCTTTGTGCTGACACGCGATCGCGGCCTGTCCAGCTGGCTGCCTGTGCACACACGGCCGCAACGGGTGATAGAGCTGCGGCATACACGCCCCTGCGGGTCATCGGGCTTCGCGCCGCTCTCTCGCGCCGACCGCCCCCTACCTTCCGTCTTCCGGGGCATCGCGACGCGTCGCAGCCGAGCAACAAAGTGCCACTCGTGGCCCACAGAGACCATTCCTTTGTGCTGTCACAGCAGCGCGACGCAGCGACGACGAGGGCAGACCGGGTCATCGGGTGCACCCCCCCGGAGCACCAATAAAATGCAGCCGCAAAGCGCATGGACGCTTGCCCTTGGTCTGATGAACGCTCGACTCTGCTAGTAAAACAATCTTTTCGCGGAAATCGTGGGTTCGTCAAGGCTGCTAAGGCACTTGACGAATAAGACAGTTGTTGCACTAAGGAGAAAAATTTTGATCCTCACTTGCTTATCTGGTTCGTGGCTTCTGTCAAAGGACAATGAAAAGCGTGGGCGGGGATGTTCGAAACATCGATAGTGACGTGGAATGCAGCGCAGCAGCGGGCGACTCAGCCAGCAGGGTGGAACCACCTCTGCTCCTCTATGACGCGAGCTTGAAATTACAAAGGCGCATTGTTAACGTACTTGCACAGCGGACAGATTTACGTAAGTCCGGCTGCTCCGCCCTCTAACCACCCCCTTGAAGAGCTGCGCATAAGTCCACCGCGAAGCCCAGGGGAAGTTGGGCAAATTGTAAAGTGTTCACAAGGGCGAACAACCGTGTGCTTCCTTCCCCTGCATGCTGAGTTCTTGCGCTGAACTACGCCTCTATATGAAGTGAAGCATTCGAAGGACTCTTCACTTCCTCTCAAAAACAAACAATCAGCTGTAAACTGGTGAATGAAATTTTTGATATGTTGAAGGCAAGAACAATTGCGCTAGTGTCTCATTTTTATTCTTTGGTAATATATTGCGTTTGCAGTAAAATTATGGGCCTGAGGAACTCTGTGCAATGGCGCCTAATAACTACACTTCTGAGGTGCTGAGACTTGTAATGATTGAGAGACATATTCTGCAACACCCTTTCCTGTTTCACAACTCCTACCAGGTTTTCACCGAACTGTTTCAATGCATGAGTCATGGTGAAGCGAGTGATAGGCAGCTGCTTCGTTGAAAACGCGTTAGAAAAACGAACTTCGCACGCAGAATGGATCGGAAGTCACGCACCCGCAAAGCCTTCTGCTATTGGCTAGCATTTCGAGCCTCTTCCGGGTGATGGACGAAGTTTTCTGCAAATCCAGAACCTAAGCGACGCGATGGGCCACGGTAGCTCAGCGGCTCCCAGCTCGTCGCGCGGAATCATTGCGCGGCGCGGAGCCGCGAATTATCGCCTCATGCGGTCATCGCTTTATGCTCCAGACACACGCACTACATGAGCAGGCGAACAATAGACTTACAGTGAGTATTCTGGCCTGTATTGTTACGTGCTTACTTGCTTCTTTTCTTTTACATCGAAAAGTCACATGAAAATGGGAAATTATTCGCTTTTTTTTTTACATTAGCCTCCCATTCTCAGGAAAAGCCTAAGTTAATTCTTTGTCTTCGTTCTAATTAATGCTTCACTGAAACTGGCACTGCACGCCCTCCCAAACGTCTTCTCTCCAGCTGAGCAGAGCAGCAGACCAGAGGCGCGTTCCTTCGGTCGACCCTTTCCGCCTTTCTTTCCTCTTACCCTCTAAGCTTTTTTGTGCGTGCGTAAATTTCACCTCGTATATCCATACACCAAAGACACTGCGAGACAGCGGCACGATGCCTGCCGCGGCGCGAACTGCTCGAGAAAAAAAAAATCGAAACAGTGAAGAATGCAAGCCACGCCAACGCGAAAATATGCGACGGGAAAAAAAAGGAAAAGGACACACACGCAAAATGGACGCCAAAATCAACACGCAGATAGCCGAGAAGCAGCGAAAGCTGCGGCCGCCGTGACAACGTCGTCGTCTTCGAGCGCGGACACGGCGAGACAGCGCCAGGCATTTGCAGCGCCGTACTTGCGTGCGGCGGAAGGGTTTGTGCGCTGCTATTAGCGCGATCACGCGTGGGACGACGCGATGCAATCAACGTCGCCTCGGGGCCCGCCGCCGATTGTCTTTTTCCAGCGCTGTGAGCCGGCTTGCACCCCCCCCCCCCCTCTCCCACCTCATCCTCCTTTTCCTATCGAAGTTCCGTTATAGGGGTGTCGGGCCGCGGCAACCCGGAACCGAGCCCCACGCCGCGCTGACTCGCCGTGGGAAACAGCATCTGATTCCCCCCCCCCCCCCCCCCCCTTCCCCCACCCTCCGCCCATAACTTGCGTCAGTGACGAGCAGCCGACCGCGGCCACGTAGCATACTAGTCGGCGTTGGCCGTCCCGTTGCGGGGACAACATGCGCCCCGCGCGCTCTTCCAAGCAAATCGGCGCGGACGGCAGTGTCCTCTGCGGCGGTGGACACACGCGCACTCTGGTGTCGCCGTCGTGTCTCCGAAACCTTGACCGTGACAAAAGCCTCGGCCAAAAGGGGGGCGGAAAGGGGCGGGAGGAGGGAAGCCCTCAAAAGAAGCAACAGCACGTGGTGGCCGGGTATTGTCTCCACCAGTGCACGGTGCTTTCTTCCTTTTTATTTTTCCTCCTTCCCTTCTTGTCTTGTCGTTTTGCGCGTGGGCACACCACCATTTTTTTTCTTGCCTTCTTTTCGGGAACACCGCTCTCACTTACCACCGCGTAGTAGTAGTAACTGTACGCCTAGTAGAAAGAAACGAAAGCCTGGTTGCTAAAAAAAAAAAAAAAAAAAAAGAAGCGATCTGAAAGTTAAACGCTACGAACTGTGAATTGATTTGGTGACCGGGTAATGCATCCTGACAGGACGACGGCCAAGGTTACGTGCTTGTCTAGAGCTTTGATGTAAGGTAGTTGAGTCGAAGTTGATATAGCGGTGCTTTCATGGTCGATGGCATGCTGAGAAGCTGTCGGTGTGTCCAAGCAGTAAATTAGCTAGAGCCGCAAAACTTTGTATTTATTCAACATATTACCCTGAAGTTCCATAATCTTGAAAAGCCACATTTGGGACTTATTTAACCCTTCTGAAAAAAATCTAAAACAATTCGCTGAAAAACTGCTCCTCAAACACAGCCACCTCCACATCACGCCGCTCCTTTCAAGTCTTTTTTTTATATATATACGATAAGCAATATCTGGTGTATAGGTTTCGTGGTGTGCGCACTCGAATCCCAATTTTGTAAAAGATATTCATCACAGCACTTTTGGTAGGTGCATTTTCTTCCAAGAAAGGTACTCCTTTTCGCAGCTTTTCTCGTTTGTTTTTTCTTTCGACACTTCGTTTAATCGACACACCGAGCTCCACAAGTTGTTTGTGTTAATGGACTAGCCCTTAGAAGCCTGAACTGTATTACCGCACCTTTATGATGAAAAAAAAAAGGGGGGAACTGCCGTTATGACTTTTCAGTCGGCTGATTCTTGGGTCCTTAATTTCTTTGGTCTTGCAGACGCTGAACACCACCACTGCATGGGCTGCTATTTCGTTTCGGGACTAAAGCACGCAACCGCATTTCATTGGCAGACGCTAGCAGTTGCGGAAAATTTACATGGTCTCGCTGAAACTGCTGCAAATTTAACTTGGACGTGTGAACTCGACGTCATTTTTCATCGGTGGCCGAACGTTTCGGAGCCCATTGGGCTGAAATATCCTGCGCACCTGGCCCCTCGTGGAACATGTCCAACTTTCTCGGACAAAAATTTTGAATATTGGAAACTCATAACGTACTGTTATGGAAATACTGAAGGTAATGGTACCTTCCTTCGATGTGTACCAAAACCTTTCTTTTAAAGTGTTTCCATCGCTCGCTTGGAGAAAACCAGTGGGGAACGCTTCTGGCGATCGCAAAAAGATTAATAGCAAAAAAACTGCAAGCCTGTTGACAGGAGATCCGCGGATATATTAATTCTTAAAGTGAAATCTTACAATATATGAAAAAATTGCGCTCATAAACTCTTTCCCGTTGAAAAAATGATTTTGTCCAGAATTGCTGGGTATGGTGAGTTCTCCAAAAAATTGTAGTACGTAAACAATCGTTTCAGCCGATATTCTCTGATCCAGCGAGATCAAGTCACAGTCACGGTCGAGTCTCGGAGTTGAAATTATTGAAGGTCTCCCGACTTTGTTTAGTCTTTCGTGTCTAGATTTCCACTCTGGACGTTTGTACGCCATTTCTTCACAGCTGGCTATAATGGAAACTTCGCACTCAGTGTTTAATACATGAAGTTATATTGTTTTCCTCGGAATTTTTCAAGAATGACGCGTTCATGACGGCTTGGTGTTCCACATTTAAAAAATTGTACAAATGCGTAAACATGGCTCTCTCAATATTTCAAAACAATGCCCAAATTTATAACTTCGATTCTGTAAATTGGCCTTCATAACTTAGAACGCCGCATTTTTGGACTGCACTAAGAAATAGAGCTCTGATTTTAATAACTTGGTCGGGCTGAGAACTCTTCAGCGCCCCTTCAATGACGGAGGAGGAGGAGGAGAAGGAAAAACTTTTATTCAAGGAAGCACTAAGTGAAAAAGAGCGCTAGCTTCGCCAAGGCCCGGTGATGATCTGAAGAGCCCCGAGTGAAGCCAAGCACTCAAGGAAGGAGAGGGAGGGTAAGGGAAATAAGGATAGGTAATGGCAGTGTTACATGAGTAGGCGAGGTGTTCTGTATCTGCCTTAATCTCTGGACAGCTGGGATAGTGAGCTGTGTCACGCCATCCGAAGTTGTACAGCATTAATGGGGGGAGGAGAGTGTTAGCTTGAACTTTGCTGTGTGCTTGTTCCGTGGTGAGTAACGCGCGAGGTTGGGGAAAAATTGTGCGGTTTCCCCTGGTGTTCTGGTAATGCTCAGCTATTTGCTCCTTGCATGTTGCGGCGTCTTCCGCTGACGTTGCTCGCGTTAAATTTCCTGAATATATTTCCTGTATATATTACAGAGCCTTAGATGAGGCACTGGCAATATTTCTACGCGGTCTGAACTTAGATGAAAGTCGAGGGCC
Source organism: Amblyomma mixtum (assembly GCF_055824585.1). Lineage (NCBI taxonomy): Eukaryota > Metazoa > Arthropoda > Arachnida > Ixodida > Ixodidae > Amblyomma > Amblyomma mixtum. Next base: position 130,528,365 of record NC_143014.1, on the reverse strand, counting down.
GAGGGCGAGGTTTGTGAAACATGTCCCATGTTTAGGTTTCATGAGTGAGGCGTATATCGTTCATCCTAGAAATGTCATTACTGGACTGCCACCTCGTTTTCTATAGGGTTTGGTGAGTGTACGCCCCGCCCAGTCACAGAACGCTGTAAATGGAAAGCAATTTGTGAATTCTTCAGCTAGCACCCTGCATGACTCGCGAAAGTGTTTATACATCTACGTACCTAAGGTCGTTCATCACCGCCCGGCGCCACACACTCTCTAACTATGAAAACCAAAAAAAAAAAACGCACAACCTATTCCGTTATTGCTACTGGTCCATTCGCTGGTAAGCAAGAATAGTATCCGACGCGACAGCTAAGGCGACAGCCATCCGTGAACCAATCGCACGTATGCAGACCCTGTTGTGAACATATATAGAGTCAGGTTCACGAAGTTGTGCGCACGTTTTCACGCTGAAGACTGATTTTTGATACGCCGGTGGCTTGGCTGTTGCCCCATTTGATCTTTATTGCGACTTGCCAGTGCATTGGCTATTCGCGATAGCCGCTCCAGCTGTCGTGTGGTCGGGTAACGTGCTTGGCTAGCATAAAGGCCCCGGCCGATTGCGAAAAGATTTTACAAAAAAAAAAAAGAACGTACAAACAGCCCGTGACCCCACATGTCCGAAGTATCTATGTTATTAGCTACATCGGCAAAACTTGCCACACTGGTCAGATCCAATTCGTACTTTTTAACGCTGTAAAATATCGTTGCCACAAAGTATTACCATGTTTCATTCGTAACACCAAACAGCGAAGCCGGGAAAGAACTTCCTCAGCTTAATTTACACGGAAAAAGTACTTTTGTTTAAGATGCTGCATTATAAATCACCATGCAAAACCTAGTTCAGGCTTTAGCAAGCTGTGTCTTGTATTTGTAGCAGAAGCAACATTAGGATCGAGATAAATAGGTTGTCACAGAAAACACTCGCAGAAAGCCTTCTTGAGTAGGAGTGTGGCCAGTTACCTAAGATAACGCCACGAGAATTTCCCATGGGAACGTCCACCTAACATTAAACAGGTGTATACGTGCGTTGTTATGCGTACATGCAATATGCATTCTTCACATGTAAAAAGGGATATCACACACCCGCCTCTTGTGCAGGTGACGTGCGCTTGAGGCAGGTGTCATCAGTCATGCAGTAACTTTTTTAAACCCTTTTTTGCGCCAAGACTAGAGTGAGGGTTCCCCCCTTGCAAATACTCAGTGAACATGAGTTGATTCCCCCATGTAAGCCTATAAATGCGGAGGAGGCAAATGACACAGAGCGAACTACGTTCTGTCGGTGCAGTTCTTACTGTCCCATGACGTTTTTGAAGACAGAAAACATTGATTTTTTTTTTTCAACCAGTTTCCTTGACAGCATACGTCCAAGAGAGTGTCTTGGGCTACGAGAGACATAATACTAAATAATGCATTAATGCATTAACCCTCAGTGAGCACTGTCTCATGGACGCGCGCCAAACTTCATGACGTTATGCCCTTATTCACCGCAGAAGCGCATTTAATGCACAGCGCAGCTTTCACGTATAACTCAGTCGGCCGTCACCTGCTCCATGCAGCGAGTACATGAACTGGGCGCTCATAGCGTCCACGTACACATGAAGTGACTCAGTGCGCTTCCAGCGAACCTTTGGATGCACAGAATAACCTGCGACTCGATTGACGAGTTCGGCGGAGCATTTCTGCGGCCTCCTAAAGCTGTCCCGTATAGTGCGATCCTCAGCCTGCAATGCCTGTCGCAACGCACGCGCGCGGTATGGCCTACGCCTATGCGCGATGTGATATACCTGCGGAAGCGGCCTTTGTGCAGCATCGCGAAAGAGGCGCAACTCGCGATGTCTATCTATCTCGCTTTGAAGGCAGCTTCTCTGTTCTCTCGCTAGACGCGCGTTAGCCCTGCCCCGACGACGCACGCTCGCGAGGCGACGCCCAGCGCACGCAACCAACTTGGAGGACGCGCATGCTTTCTCCGAGATTCGCTCAACAGGCCCACCAGAGTTCGGCCTTTTGTCCGCAGTCCGCGGTCGCGTGAGAAAAGCTAGGTGGTAATGCTAACAAGTTTCGTTTTCCTCATGAGCGCGTGTCTGTTCTTTGGATAAGATCCGTGAAACAAGCGTAATGCGGTATGGTGTAAATAGGCGCAGTTGTCAAGGAAATTAGTAAGCACCTGTATAGAGCAGGACGACAGTTGTCACCCACTGGCGTCTGCGCACTGTGCCCATTTTCGAAAGAAGAAATGCTGCGCTAGTTCGTTTGTTTTTTTTTTCGGTCTCATATCGTCCACGCTTCCCGCTTACTCTTCTGAACCGACGTCACTATGTCACTTCTTGGCAATGGAATATCTGTTACATTTAGAAGGCGGACCAACGGCATCTTAACCGGGGGAAAAAAAAAAGAATAAAACGACCATGACCACGGTTCCTCGTCCTGCATTTTCTCAGTACAAAATTTTGCACTCTCTCCTCGATCGCCCAGGTCCTTCACAGGCGTATGCAGATGCGCCTCTCACGGTTGTTACTTCAGCCCAAAGCCGCAGTGCCGGTTGTCTTGCTGCTGATTTTTTTTATGCTACTGAATTTATTTAAACCTTAGCTGCCTCTTTGGGAGCTGGCAAAGATAAGGAGGCTTCTGTCTTCTCAGTCGTTGTCCACTTTCGCACGCCGGAGCGCGCTGCAAGTTGCCGAAATGGAGGCGGAAATTCAACAAATCAGGCGATGCGCAAGTTGACGACACGCGGACAATGGCCTGCGCTTCCCTCCGTGGTCCGGCTTCTGCTCGGCACACACGAATGTAGAGGGGGTTAACAATCCTTGCACTTTACGCCTGAGGCTCTACAAAGCTGCGGACGCTGCAGATGGCGTCTCAGTAACGTGAGCCGGTCGTCCTCAGTGAACTCGGGAATCCTTTCTCGAGGCTCAGTTTTGGAGGCGGCGCAGTCTGATGGCAACCAAGAGTCGGCCTTTCAATCCCTTCCGAACGCTCCGCATGTGCGCGTTTCATTGTTGGCGTACGTGAGAGCACCATGCGGCCAAGAGGAGTGAAGAACGGGCGCGCTGGCTAAAAGCTCTCCCCGCTGCCGAGTGCAACCGCATTTTCCGTCGTAGAGCGCGTGCGCGTTCACATCGTCCCCACTTTAGGCAGCAGCTTTGGTTCGCTCCTTTGGCGACCTTGTCTCGTGGAGCGAGCAAAACCTTGAATGCTTAAGTGGGGCTCGGTTCACGCTCTCCGTACTCTCTCTGCGTGTTTCCGGCTATACGCAAAGAAGGATCGAATCCTTTGCATCGAAATAACGCTTCACTACGCGGACGAAAATCAGAGTTGTTCTTTGTTTGGCTGCATCAGTCCACTGTACACTTTTGAAGGTCGCGAAAAATACTTAATCTGATGCTTTCCCACTGGCTTGTTACTGGCTTGTTACCGACGTGTTTGGAAGAGCTATTATTTTTTTATACCCGCGCAGAACTTCGCCCGTCGGTCGCTGTCCGGCGCTGGTGGACGGCGTACAGAGAGGAGAGCGCGGTACGCACAACGTCGGGGCGGCCGCATGCGGTCCGCGAGGGAACGTTCGCAGCGGCGCGCGCTGCCGCCGCCGCGAACGCTTTATCAGATTGAACTTTGGGGCGAGGCCGGTCCTCGCGGAGCTCGCCGATGGCGTCCGTTCCGGATTCCTGGCGCTGCATGCCCAGCACAGTGCGTGTCCACGGAGCCTCACAGTGTCGATCCGCGGACGACGATCCCCGGGCAGGCTCTCCCCGGGTGCGCTGCTTTGTTTTTCTTTCCCGGGGCTCATTTGTTTGTTTGCGGAATTCTGCTAGTGTCCAAACAACAAAGGAACCGAGCACTGCCGGAGCGCGAAGTTCGGCCAGGAACGTGTGCAGGCGGCACTGCGACTCCGCGGGTGTTCGCGCAGGAATAGAGAAGCCTATTATTACCGCTCGCGACGCTCAGCAGTTCTCAGCCTTGTTGCGAGGTGTCGTACTTAATTATTTACTTTTTAAATTGTTTACTTCGCGTCACGCAGCGCGCATCCTGAGTGCTTGGAAGCCACGGTTTTGCAGCACGCGAACAAGCAATGCCCTCACTCCTTGCTAACGACGCAACAGTGTTTGAACCGCCACGTTGGCTCAGCGGTTATGGCGCTCGGCTGCTGCCCCGAAAGACGCGGATTCGATCCCGCTGCGGCAGTCGAATTTCGATGGAGGCGAAATTTTAGAGGCCCATGTACTATGCGATGTCAGTGCTCTTTAAAGAACCCCGGGTGGTCGAAATTTACGGAGCCCCTCACTACGGCGTCCCTCATAGCCTGAGTCACTTTGGGACGTTAAGCCCTCATAAACCATAAACCACACCAGTGTTTTGACTGCAGTCGATACTGAAGTCAGACACTTGACGGACCGCTCAGTGGTCATTCATTACCGCTTTTCTGCGCCGCTGTCACATAACGCGCGTCCCCGCAATGGCACCGAAATAGCGCTGTAGCTTTGTTTATTAGGCCGCGTCCAGTGTACGCATTCAGCTACATTGTTTGTGTGTTTGCTTACGATGGCAGAAAAAATATCATTATAACCACATAACTATCTTTGTTTTATCACTCCCCATAATTCCTAGACCGGAACCTCTATAAAGGCAGCAGATCAGCCCTCATGGTAACAAACAAATTAAACTTAGAGTGTGGGAAATTTAAATTGAAGGCAAAACAACCACCGTTCTCCTAAAGAAATCATCCGGACGACGCTAATGCTATTCGTTATTAGCGGGGGCTGACAAGCAACCAATTTATGCAAGAGAAAGGGTGAGGATGGAGTTTCTCTGGCATCCATGCTGAACAGAAAATGTAAACAGTGCACTTGGCGAAAGCGCGACAGTGCTAAAAAGATATTAAAAATCACACCTGTAAGCATACGTAAGAATTGTAACACAGTTCTGAAAGGCTTCTGAGCGTCGCAACCTCACTCCCTTTTCTTGTTTTTAGAACGAAGGAAAAATTGCTAAATATCTTGCGCATGCGTCATGAAAAAAAAATACGCATTTATAATGTGGCAATTTGTGGCTAAGAACACAACGTGTAATTTATAACAATTTTACATATTTATTCATAGGTAGCTGTGGACACTAAGTTCGAACAGGGAGGGAAGTACAAGGTGGTAAACACGCATAAAGAAACGATCATTGATAAGTATAATTAACAAAATATTCGTCATTTGACTCTACTCGGTTATGTTGTGCCGATAAATAAAACGAATACTTCTTAGCCTATGTTCCAGTGCATATGACATATACCTATATGGGGATCTGAAAATTACTGTCGTGGTGACACGTTTGTCTTGTTAATAATTAATTTAAATCGAATGAGGGTTTCAGGGAACTTTTATCAATAAGAAAGAGAAAAAGAAGTTCTAATCTGTGCTTTCACCTTCGTAGCTCGCATTGATAAATGTTATTAATTTCCGTTATTTTTTGGTAAGTCAAACCATGAATATTTCATACAGCTGAGCCTAACCGCTTTTCCCGTATCCTTTCGAAATTTCTGATGTTAAATTCAGTACATGTATCCCACGCTTACGCGTGCATAATGTAAGTTTGGTCTAGTTAATTAATAACAGCAAGACAGCTTAATTTTAGACGGGGCATTTTTAAGTTTGTTTCAGGAACCCCAATTTGCGAAGGACCGATGAACAATATTGAATTATGTGAAAGTTCTGTGACAAATTCGTAGTATCGTATGGTATGGTATCTGGAGTTGAACGTCCATAAGTTGCACGAGCATTAGCATTGGCACGAGCGCAGACATTTAATGCATGCAGTGAAGAGACCCAAACGCACAAAACGCTATCACACACGAAGAGCACAAATGCTGGCAATACAAGCACTTGCGAGCGCGTACAAGACCACATACGAGCGAACCGCAAACTTGTGCCCAAACGCTACAGAGAACGCATCAAAAAGAAAGACATTCGTCGCATTCCAGAGGGATAAAAGCTCAAATAATCGATCAGTTTAAACGCGCAATGTTAAATTTTTGGTATCTAACCTCGAAATCAGTGAACAAAAAAAAAAGACTTCGAATGTCACTTCGCTCACGACGCGTTGTTTTTGATCTAATCAAGTTCTGCTTTCCTTTTTTTCTTTGTCTCTCATCTTCTCCGTCGACATTTTTTGGCTTTCTTGAATTAAGACCGATGGCCATCTGCAGAAAGTCTGCTGAGTAACGAATGGTACACATAGAAATGCCAGCTAAAACATCAGCAGCAGCCTTGCCGTGTGGCACTTCCTCTTAGTGATGTGCTCAGCCGTGCTTCCATTCTAGGGCTTGTTACCTGGGCTTGTCTTGTTTTTAACTGGCTTTCGTACTGCTTTCTAAAGACTCTATAAATAGGCCATGTATACAGAGCATATTTAACAGTTATAAATATCATGTTGAAGGGAAAAAAAAGTGCGGAGATAGCCGAGTGTTTAGAGACAACAGCCTTCCACCCAAAAACTGGCGGTTCGAATTCCACTCATGCCTGCACTTTTCTCAGGTGCATTTTATTTTCGCGGGTTTTCCAGTGGTGTAGACGGACGGATGGTCGGACAGACCGACAGATGGACAAAAATTCGCTAGGGACACTTCAGACTACTTACGTCTCGGAATGCGAAAACGTTGATGGTTCACTGTCCATTGCACGAGCACACACACAAACGGCCGCAATGAAATCCTGGGGCGCAATGGCACGCCGCAGGCAATGTACGACACCACCCACACATACACAAGAGCGTATGACACCACCGGGAACGCTGTACTACGAACGGTCGCACCACAATTTTGATATGAAAGTCGGGGAAGGCATACAATTGAAGGTGCATATGTCGTCGGCTCGAATCCCTGTTGCAAGCTAGCCTACCAATTGGCTAGCACATGTAAGATATATACAAAGAGAAATCATATGACACCCCCCGAAATGCTGCACGACAAACGGTTGCGTCACAATTTTGATACGAATGTCGAGAAAATTGGCGCCACGCAGAAAACTCGATCAGTGGCGAGTTGGTATAGACGAACGACATGTGTAGGACTGTCTGAAGTGGCGGTGCTAGGCTTGCTGTGCACTTCATACGGCCGCTTGATGACGTCACCCTTATTTTTCTGCCATCGCCGGGATTTTCTGTACCATCACCACACACACACGCACACACGCACACACGCACACACGCACACACGCACGCACGCACGCACACACACGCACACGCACACACACACACACACGCACACGCGCACACGCGCACACGTGCACACGCACACACGCACACACGCACACACGCACACACGCGCACACGCACACGCACACACACGCACACGCACACACACACGCGCGCACACGCACACGCACACACGCACGCGCGCACGCGCACGCGCACATACACACGCCGGCTTTTCTCGTAATGAAACCAACAGTGCTTTCGCATTGAAATTTATGGACAAAGGGAGGTTAAAATATATCCGTTAAATACACTGCATTAAAAAGCTTTCTATAGCATTGAGAACTATACCCCACTGGGTGCATTATTTTAAAAGACAGTTCAGAGCAGTGCTGAGGTCAATCTGATCGTTATTACTCGAAATTTGTATGAACAAAACACGACCGTCGGCAAAAACCGAATATACACGAATGAGCTAACGAGTTTCGCAGTATCATTGATACGCAAGAATTCAGAGAAAAAAATCGAACGCCCGGAACACTATTGTGCGTAACACTCGCAGAGTCCAATTTTCTATATGATCCAGCAGCAGGGATGCTGACCCGCCTTATAGCCCGGACCTGACACCTCACGTCATCCGAAGGTTACGGAGCATCTGAAGTGTACACTTGTATCTCATCCTTCCACGACGGCACAGAAAACTAGTGCACCGCTACTGGTGGCTCCGCCGAAAAGTGATGTGATCACGGGAAGGAGGACAATCTTAACTTCCTTTGAATGCTCACACCCTTTCAGCTTTCAGGCAACGAAAAAGTTATCGTCGAGTCGACACAGTTCGGTGAAAAATCGGAGGCGACACTTTAGCTTCGCCTTAAAGGTAAGACGCGATAGCGTAATCAGTTAATTCCCAAATATGCAGAATTGGTCATTCTCTACTTTACATTCATGGATCCCTGGGAGTCCTCATACCTCCTGGTGCAGTGATGCAGCGATTAAGCACTGCGCCACTGCCCTGCAACGACAGGTGCTCCCAGCGGAGGGCCTTGTGCGCCCCAGGTTGCTCTTCTCAAGCGGTCAATCAGTAATTTTAACTGCCACCTGCCACGGTGGGCAGTTTGCTCACTATCCATTGGGCAAGTGGTGATGACGCCGAAATGTCACGTGACCTAGGTGCCCCCCCCCCCCCCCTATCTCCTAGGTTGCTCTCTGGCGACCACCTGCCAGAGCCATGCTCGTGATTTTTAGCTCACAACGCGTAATGGGACCTTTGAAAGCATTGAAGGACTATGCTATCACGTTAATAAATACGCAAATGCAGATGCGTTAGAGGAAAGGGAAGGTGCTGTAATTGTCTCACTCTGCCGCACCGTGGGGGATACAGGGGGAAATGAGAGGAGGCAGAGAGAAAGAGGCGCAGCAGTGGAAGACACTTGACTAATCTTGACCATCTGCGGTTCTTAAACGCGCACAACTGACAACGCACAGCGCGCCGGCGCTTTTGCATTTTGCCTTAGCGAGCACCACTTGCACATATTAATACGCGCATGCTTCATGAAGATGCACAAATTGTGCGTCCCGAAACAAAGTGGTCGTAACAGTAGCAGAACCGCTCCACAGCCGAAAAAGAAAAGAAAAAAAGCCCCGCTGTGCGATGCGAAAAATCACGGAGCGAGCGAACGCGGAACAACGGAATAAGATGTACCGGGCGACTCTGCAGGCTTGTTTCTTGTTGCCATCTGGTTCTTTTATGCGCCACGTCTGTTTCACACTGTACGTTTTTGCTTGTAGGTTTTGCTATAAACTCGCATCAATCAGCCCAGACGACCATTTCCGTGATGCACATTTGGCGCTTTGCCAGCCTCGGCCGCTGTTTGCCGATGGACGCGCGCAAATGGCTGCTGCTACGCGGGCTGTCGCGCCAGCGTCCCACCTTCTCCCACGCAAGGAGATGCTCTTTCCGGCGCTCACGAGTCTAGTGGGAGACCAGGGGCAAGGGACCGGAGGTAGCGAAGCCCGCATTCGTGACGAGCTCATCAACCCCGGTGCCCGAAACATCGGGCCACGCGTAGAGAAGGGAAGTCGCACAAAACCCGGTGCTTCCACATGGGAAGCGTGCGCAGCGAGCATTCTTCTCTCTTGCCCTCCCTTCGTTTTCTGCCGCCTGGCCTTCGTTTTGCAAAGTGGGACCTCGCTGCCGCAGACACTCCCCGGGGCACCCGCAGGTTACCCTGGTGCTGTACAGAGCGTACGCGCCTCCGACCTGAAAGTTTCTGGAAGTTATTCCTTGTTAGGGCATGTTCGCGTTCCGATCGGCTAATATTTGCAGGGCGCTTTTATATTTTTAGGCGTGCCTGTGTTCTGAGACCGAAAATCGGGAAGAAAAGAATGCGTGGCAAGGATTTTTGGTACGGATCGTGTTGTAGCTCAGGTACATCCTGTAGTGTCTCAGCTGTCGTTCCTGCTTCTACTATTGTCTGTACCTCGGTTGCTGTTTAAGCTAACTAAATGCCCCGTTTAGAATAAAGCCGCAAAGGAGAAACGCTTCACACGTAACTAAAACACACAGCAGAATTACCAAGCTTAGAAAGTTAGACGTATACAATAGCAACAATTAACCAGATGCCGAATTTTAAAAACACCACCCTGAAAAAAAAAAAGGTCGGAGTAAAGGTAATCTCAGTGTTTATTGTGACATCAACAGTAAAAGTCCGTATCAAACAAAACTATTTAAGTCAATGTCATATTCATGTCATCCTCGCCGCCTTTCGTCGTGCCAAACAATAGTATTACGGCCGCAAGCGTTCTTATCAAGGTGGAAGTAAATTTCGCGTCCCCAGTTTGATACTTTATGCTCATTTATATAAAAAGCAAACGCCGTTAAAACCGGATAATTCCTCTTTCGTATCTACCATTGTCATGCGTTTGCTGTCGCAATTGAACAACCCTTGCGAAATAGCGATATCACATTACCATTTAAGGCCGGCAGCCGGCGCCAGGTACTGTATTCAAAATTATTAATGAGTGCTATAGCTTTAGTTTAACTATTCGGTAGGTCTGCATTTCGGTGGTGCTAACTAGTGCAAAAAGGGCAGCGACATGACATACGCTAGAACTAGCGTGTATCCTGTCCGCCTCTATTCTGTTCGTATCATACAGTGCTATGACAGCATGCCCGTATTTCATGAGTGCATGGCAGATCCGAGCGATTCCTGTTACGGCTCATCTTGTCCCCACCAGCCGTCACGTTTTCCACTGTAGAATGTCTAGCCTCACTGCTCCCTGCTTTTCGAGTAGGTTTATAGCGTATACTAATTCGTTCGACGTGTACATGGTTGCTGGTAAGGGCTTGTAAGTAAGTATCCGCATGGTTTCGCAGAAGTAACGGCAGCTCCTATGCGCAAGCGCAGTAACGTCGCGCTAGCACTGGGCGCCGGGGATGCCGGGACAATGTTGCCAGTCTGCCTGGGGGCAATTCAGGCGGTTTTTCGAGGTTGAAACTCCGATGAAACTGGTGAAACTTATCATGTACATGTTCCTCTCGTTCTTGATTGCTTCCACCAAGTTTGACAGCCATGCGAGGTTTTATTCCGGCACAAATCGATTTTAAAGTTTCCATTGACCTCAGTTACCACGATTTCTACAGGCAACATTGAATTTTCGTCGTCATAAACATTCCACTGCAAGCTGATACCCTCTCCCCACTTCACTAACAAAATTTTTACGTTTGTATTAGGTCGTATCAGGCATGTTATGAAAGGACTCATCGTTTTGAGCAGCTACTTTAGCCGTTCAACGCGGGTGCGATTGTTTTTCTAGTAATGTTTGTGACGTCACCGCTGCGTCACGCGAAGCATTGTCCCTGGCCAAGGGCGTCCGCAGAACTTTTTCCAGGGGGGGGCACCCGATGTCCGGGGATGGGGGCGGCGGTAGGTTAGCACCAAAAAGGAACTAGTGCATAAATAATATCTGTAACTCCAGGGGGGGGGGGGGGGCAACCGCCCCCCCTTGCCCCCCCTTCCGGACGCCCATGTCCCTGGCCGTGGACTGAGTTTCGGTTTGCTGTTTTAAAACGGTGCCACTCAGTATTTTGAAGAGCGGTTGGTTGTAGCCGACAGAGGGGACTCTAAGGAACGTGATCAGCTAAAAATGTTCGAAAACTCATCACTCCATTTCTGCACGCATGCACGTGGCCACACAGTAGCCTGTTGAGGCCGCCAGGCTTCGCGCTGTGCAGTCACGGCGGGCTCATTGGCCGCGGTGCGGCCGGGCCAGCCACGCGCGTCGGCTCCAGCTGCTCGCTCCCGGCCCAGCCAAAGGCCAAGCACGCTCATCGTGGTTGGACCCGCAGAAGGACAGCGGCCGAGCCTCACGGAGCAAAGGCAGGAGCAGTGCGCATGCAAGGACGGCTTTCACGTCCTTACTTTCGGGCACGATTATACTGGAGTGGACAGGGGACTGACACAGATTTCCTTTCCTTTTTTTTCCGCTTCTTCTTCGAGCTTACTTTTGGGAGGGAAATTCGAAGGCTTCCTCGTGCACGCGATCGGGCCCGTTTATGAAGCAAGCTGCCATCGACCCCCACCTCAGAAAAACCTCCAAGCCATCTATGATAAGGATAATTTGTTTAGGTTTTAGACACCTCCATGAACACTATTCAGCAGCCTTCGCAGTTGCATACTTGGTGTTCCCATGGTAGCGTAGAACTGTGCATTTTAGTCACCTTCAAGTTGGACGAAAAGCTTTGGCAGCATTTATAATCGCAATCATAGCCCTTAATTCATACTGTTCCATTCCTACCAGCATAGAGGAGGCTCCATTTCTACCACGGTACTTTTTATTTGCTTGCTTTCTATCTAGCCAGACAAAATGCCATTTCTCGGTGTTCAGTGTGAGGCACGAACAAAAAGTGTAAAATAAGAGCAGCAAACAATTTGCGGCCTGCTGCATGGGAGGCTTTCTAAACAGCAGGCAGTTCATGAATGGCTACTCAACACGATCATAAGGCACAGGTCCTCAAGCATCACCCTTCGCCGTACCCACTATGAAACTGTGCACAGCCTTAAAGGTGAAATCAAGCGGCAAAACACCGTTGCAAGCCATTCCTTTTTTTCGTCATTTGTGGCATTTACTGCGACTATGAGAAAAAATTGGCCGTGGTTTAGCTCTGGTTAAACCTGGAGTGACGCGATAGCTACAACTGGCCGAGTGGAACTCGCTCAGTCTAATTGTAAAATCAGCCTTTCGCTGCTCCGTCTCGCTGGGCGTTCCTTCTTCATATTCGTCCCTGGACGCAGATTCACTCTCTCCCCCTCTCCATTTCTCCCCCACTGGGATTCGCCGGCGCGGCGAAACCGACGTCGGCGCAGCGGCGAGCCGCGCGGCGCGCACACCAGCTGAAGGTTATGACGTCACACCGCGCATGCGCACAGCTGGCGAAGCGGTGGGGCCACGGCTCAGCGCGCAGCCACGCTGACCTCACGAAGCGGCTGGCGTAGTGTAGCTATCGCTACAATAAGTATCCGACGGTTGACAGAAGAGCTGGTTGCGGCAGAGAGTAGTAGAGGTCCTTGACGTCTATAGAGAAAACGTCCACACCTTCAGGGTGCTCTTGCTGCAGGTAGCGCGATACCTCTTCGAGGTTTCTGATGAGAAATGGGTCATCAATTGCGAGCGATTGCGAGCGATTTCTGCGAACAATCGCCCGCAATTTGCTGCCAGGTGCCTCGCTCGGACACGATTACACGGAAGGGAGAGCCTTCTTTGTGAGTTTTTGCAGAGAAAAAGGCATTCGAGGTCAGCCCTTTGAAATTCTTTATATCTGACGCCAACTTTTCTACGCCTGCTTTCTGGCACAATGCTTCAGCTTCTGCTTTTTCCTTATTTACGGTTCTTCCCATTACTTCTTCAAAATTCTCACGTAGTGCTTGTATGGCTTTTGGGGAGTTTGTTTCATTGGCTACTACAACGAATCCGCATTCTTTGTCGGATAGAAGAAGCTTTGTCTCACTTTCTCGCAGTGCAGATACAACCTTGGTGGTGTTGATTGCTCAGCTCCTGCCGCAACCAGCCCTTCTAGTAACTGTCAGCGAAGCAATAGAACAGCACGGAACTACTCGCTTTCAAAACAGTTGTGGCATCAGTGTCAGCACGTTCCTCGACCTGCTAAGGCTCTACATTCAGTTTTCTGCAGTCTGCTTTGATGCGGCCCTTTACAAGCAAAAGGATGGCATGTGCATAGGGTCCTGCTTAGCATCTGTGCTAAGCGACTGCCAACCTTAACAACTACGGGGCCGGAAAGATCATGCGGTATGTTGATGATGATCTTGTTCTTTTCAAACCGAACGCCAGCAACCAGCTCGCAACACCGGAAGGCATAATAAGCCTGTTTAGGTCGAAACTGACAGGTCTCTCCTTAACTTCGGAACTTCCGGCAAACAGTGAGTTCAGGTTCCTTGATATGACCCTCAGAATCGCACCAAATCACATCCGCTGGAGATACGCGCCACGCTCCATGAAGAGCCTCCTGCCCTTTTCGTCAGCGCACTCGAAACAAGCGAAGCGCAGCATCGCCACGTCAGCTTTAAGGAACGCACTCCTAAGATCGTGCTTGCGTCCCGACCAGCTTCCAGGCGCAAGTCGGACGGTTGACAGACGCAGGGTTCCCCATGTCGCTCCTCGCTAGCTTGGCAGAGGAATTACTGCGAGAGCTTCACCATTTTCGCCGCGCCAACAGCAGCCCGGATCGGTCAAGAACAGCGGTAATTCCCGACGTACATGAGGCAAGCCATAGACTCAAGAAAATAGCCGGGACACGGAATACGCATAGCTTTTTCGGCGCCCAACAATTTAGGAGGCCTCTGTAAAAGAGTCAATCGAAAGGATCAGCCGAAAAGCTTCTGCAAGGTTAAGCACAAGGTCTAAAACCCTGTGTGACCTCGGCTGTATACGAGATACCGCTATCGTGTGGTGCGTCCTACATCGGAGAAACAGGAAGGTGCATCAACGAGCGTCTGATGGAACACTCGAACTCACTCAAGACCGGCACAGGCATCAACCTGGCTATTCACTGTAAGAAATGCTCTTGCGTGCCAGCCCTCGACAAGACAAAGATTTTGAAAAGATATCGTGGGCAGCGCACAAGTGAGATACATGCAGCTTACCTAATTCAAGACCGTGGTGACACGTGTGTCAGCAGTCCGTTCATCAACCTACTGTCGAAAGAGACGGCCTATCTGAAGAAGTGATCCTACCTCTCGTAGAACACTTTTAACTTTTTAACCCTTCTACTTAAAGTGCTAGCCACGTTCCTTTTTTACCCACCCGCATGCCCATTAATCATCCTTCACCTGCATCTTGTTGTTTTCATATTCTCATATCACTCTTCCCACAGGCATCGTTCCTTGTTAAAAATTTTATAGGTTTTAAGATTTTATCTCTTTTATCCAGCACTTTACACCACCCCTGACGTTGACTCAGCTGACAGCTTGCCTCGAGACTATTTATTGTGTGTGCACCTTTCGAATAAACTTCAGTTGCAAGTCAGCGCCTGTGTTGTTCGTTCCTGTGCCCTGTGTTTGCGCTGTTCCCTCTTAACAGTGCCCGTTGGCACTGGGGATCAAACCCGGCTCCTCCCGCGTTCGAGGCGGGTGCTCAAGCGACTAGGCCGCCGCTGTGGTATGTTTAAAAATTTTTTCGCCTAATTCGCAGGAAGCTACATGTGGGGCAAAACGCGAAGTTGTGATGTTGTAATGAGGATAAAGCAAATGAATTGGTTTTATTGCTTGCTCTAAAGCCCTACCCGTGTGTTTGCCCTTTCTCTAAGATAGTCTGAGCGTACAAAGAACAATGAATGCTAACTAGCGCGCCGAAAACATGAATAATGACGCAAGCAGCACCGGTGCCATCAAGCGTTTCGCTGTTCCCAAAAGCGGCCAACACAGAATAGTAAAGAAAGTGAAAGAATATGAAGAGCAGAAACTGTGCAAAAAGTACTACGAACCTCAATGTCGCACCCTGTCCGGCTGGCATGTACAGCAATGAGTACAACACACTCCGACAATGCATCGAGCTCTGCTCAGTGTGGCGTATACATTCAAGGTAGAAACCTTGGGCTCACGCGCTACGAATTGAACCAAATCGCATGTCCGTTCATCCAACACAGCTGAACGAAAGAGCAACAAGTGTGGCACTAAATAGAAAATGAGCTGCGGTGAGGGCAGAAAATTAAAACATATCGCGCAGGCATGGCTACACGCAGAGCCCGGCGGTATAGAACTGCGTAGCCGGTAGAGGGTCATGGAATAAAGCAGTGTCGGCGGTCTCAGTAGAGTGTCTGTCATTTGAATATGTGTTCTAAAGGATTGGTTAGATGACCATGGAGCCAATTTCGCGTGCATTCATTGTAAGGATCAATAATACGGTGATTTTGGTAGGGCGTCTTATTTCGCCCCCATGCACTGTCTCGTTTTGCACGAAGGAGTGGGGCAAAATGCGACATTTTTAAATTTTAAATTTCGTTACATTTTATTGTGTTCCCATTCAGTTGGATTTTTCATCGTTATGCCAGGACGGTAAGAAATAATTAGCAGGTTTTTTTTGTATATCTGCGAACAAAAAAAAAATGGCAACGATTTGCAAATCTTAGTCGCGTTATGCACATTTTACCCCAATTGAAAAAATTGCAAATAAATTTGCTGAAAGACTCGTCCCCACTTAACTGATGTCTGGCCGTGTAAAGAGACCATCTGCTGTAAGCAATTACGTCCAAAAATAACGTGGGTAAAGGTAGGGTGGGAATTGAAACCCCTGTGGATTTAAATGGTCGAAGAACCCAGCAGCATTCCAAAAAAACCCAAAGGTTCTACAGAACCCAGTTTGAGGACCCCTGCTTTAGTCGTACGTTCTGTATGCCGATAGTGGCTTGTTTCGTTCGTCCTTGGACGTCACCGGTCATTAGTTTCTTCGTACCCGTTTGCATTCATCGTCAAAAGTCTGGCGAAGGCAACAGAATTGTCCGCCCAGAATCCGATATTCGCACGGTTTTTTGACAAAGCAACGTACAAGTAAGCCTCCTATTTTGCCGCTCTGGCTTACTTTGATCTGACAGTGGTGTTGGCTACAACCACTCTCGGCGTACTTCTAGCAGCCGAAAAAGCTCGCTTAGTATCGGTTTCGAGGTTTGGCTTGTTTCGAAAAAGAAAAAAAAGAACTCATATTCACGTGCCTAAATTATACCAGCATGGGTGACAACGGCGCAATCACACGAACCCGAACGACGCGGGTTCGATCCCGGCCGCGGCGGTTGAATTTCTTTGGAGGAGAAATTCTAGAGGCCCGTGTACTGTGCGATGTCGGTGCACGTTAAAGAACCCCAGGTGGTCGAAATTTCCGGAGCCCTCCACTACGGCGTCTCTCATAGCCTTAGTCGCTTTGGGACGTTAAACCCCATAAACCAACCAACCGACCAACCAACACGCGATCCATGGCTTTCCGCTCTTTACATTTCATTGTGCTCGCCGCCACATCCGTCTGGTGTAGACATCTTCCACCGGCACGGTGGTCAGAAGCACCGAATGCATACCGGGTGATTTTTTTTGTTCTTTACAGATTTTTATTTTCGAAAAACGCGTGAGATATGTCGATGCGGTCTGCACATGTAAATTTTACAGCAAGGTGGGCATTGTATTCTAACGCGATCAAAAGTTTACGGGATGCGAGGTCTGCCTCGCGATCCAGTCACGTGGTATTGTTACCAGGGGTACAGCACGCAGGTCCCCTCATACCTCGCGTCAAGCAAACTTTTGATCACCATAGTACGTGACAGAGCTTAGCTCAGAGGTGATTAGCTAACTGAATTAACTAATCAACTTTGCAAAATTACTTTTAGGGTGCAAGATTATATACATAAATTGAAGGCCGTAAACGTAGAAGGCGAGCCCAATTTTCAGATTATCTGAATGGGAATTGCGGTTAGAAATATCGAGCGTCAAAAAAAAAAAAACGAATTTTAAACTGAGAGGTACGTATGGCTTTCCCACGTTGTACATTTATAAAATGGCGTCGCTCTGCTTGGTACCGTGGCCGAAATCATGTGAACTTCATTTACATCACGAAATACGCAAAATTCGTCTGTATAAATGAAAGCGACGCCATATTATCAATTTACAGCGCGAGAGAGCCAACAACGAGTTGTCTAAAAGTGAATTTTTCAGCTTCATATTTAGATGCACAGCGCTGATTTAGAAAATTAAAAAACTGGGATCGCCTTAGATGTTGACGACCTTCAATTTCATAATGTAATCTTGAGCCATATGGCCAAACATAAAAAGTTGATTAGTAATTTTAGTTAATTGGTTTCCAATTTAGCTCTGTCACGTCCATAATGTCCGCATACTGTTATTAAAATAAAAATCTGTAAATATTTGAAAAATCATCCGACACACGCCGACGCACGCAAACACGCGCGCACCGGGTGTTTTGAGAAACACTTCCCAAAATTCCTAAATATATACGGCGGCAGAAAAAAATGAAAACCTTTCAGGAAGAAACTGTCAGCCACAGAGGACGTCAGAAATATAACAGCCGTGCAGGTGAGAATAAACTAAATTTATTAATTATATTTAATAAATTTATTAACTGATTAATCGGTACAGTTTCGTGTTAAGGGCCAATGACGTGATCACAGCGGCGAATAATACTATGTCATATCAGTTTTTAAAACAAACAAAAAAAGTCGTTCTCCAGACACATGCAGCTTGACGAAATCTCACGATTTCTTGCCCATTAAACGTAAACGCAGAGAATTAGGTGCCAAGGAAGTTCAGTGCAAACTCAAAGCCCTCTAGGGGCGTATTGCAGCGCCTACGGCATTGCTTCGTCCTCGGCGCAAGGAAAAGTGTAGTCGTTGCTAAGTGGCAGTCGGTTTTTTTGAGAGCGACGAAGCAAAATATTGTGTATGTCGCGGTGCAGTAGCGCAGACGGTTCAGATTGGGCGACGATGTTGAGTAATTACTTCCTTAACTGAAGCGATGACAGTTGCATCCAATTATTTAAACTGTCGCGCTCTATAAACATCGTTCCTAAAAAAAGAGCGCAAAACTCGTTAGTCATGACTGATGTGCCAAACGAGACGTACTGAGCTCTCCATCTTCATGCTCCACGCTCAGAGGTTGAGTTTTCACGTTTTACACCTAATTGAGTGTACGCACTCCTAACAACGCAATCTTTACTACGTTAAGGCGCATATTAGCGCTACTTGCGCCACGCTTAAGCTAAACCTAAAGAAAAGATGCATGAGTGCTGTTGCTTTTTGCAGGGCTGCTTTATATACTGTCATCAGCGCTACTCAGTGACGATCTCTTTGGCAGAAAAGGTTCCTCATTTATCGCCGTCGTGAAACTGCAGTGCTTATTTTCAACTGGGACCGTCAAGTCATGGTACTTCCAGGGGTCGAGTGATCGTAGAAACGTGAGGAGAAGAAACGAAACTCCTGAGGAGTGTTCACCTATAAGCGCCGAACTACATGCAATTCTACGCAGCTATGCTTCCGCTCGTCCTACACCAAACGCCATCGTCATTACTTTCAGGTTCTGAACGCTTGCAGCGTCGCGTGTAGTTGAGTGCCGCCTGCGTGAGTTGCGACCGGTGAACTGAGAGGCGTCGCTGCGCTCATCAGATGCATTGGATCGCGCACGCTCGGTAGTTTGCGTAAATAGAGCAAATAACCTTGCCTTCCGTAACCGTATAAGCGAGCGCGACCTTGGCAGACAGCAGCAGCAACGTGCCGCGGGGTGGGGGAGGGGGCGTGCAAGAGCATCGTCGCTGACATTGCCGGGCGCAAAGTGGCCGCGCGGATGTATTGCTCCGCTCGAAACCGCTGCCCTGCCAAATGCGGGGGCATCATCCCGGGGGCGCTGAACAATCCGGGCAGCGAAGCCAGCCGCTGAGCCGGGCGTACCGAAGAAAAGGCGCAAGTCGGACAAGCACCCCTGCGGCGCGGGCGGCCATTGTGCGGCCGGCTGGCCACCTCCTCGGCTGGCGTCGATGCGTCTCTTCCGGCAGCGCCGTCCGGGCCTTCTTTGAGCGGACGGAGCCCAATTGCGATGCCAGCCGCTATTCGGAAGCAGCCGTTTGTGAAATTTGAACGGGCGATCGCGTGCGCCCGCCAGTTGCGGTAGCCGCGACCTCGGCGGCCGCCACCACCGCAACCAGCGAGGGTTAACGACCACAGCGTGCGCGCGCGCGCGCGAATCCAGGAAAGGCTTCTTTTTTTCTCACCACAGGGAAAGGGGAGCTCGGAAAGCCACACAACACGTCGGAGGCGCAGGCAGGCCGGCGAGATTCCGCGCAAAAGGATTGTTGAGGAAGGAGAATCACGCGGAGAAAGTTCTCGCCCCGGCCGCGATCCGTTTTGTCAGCTCGGCAACGCGTGGGGAACAATGACGTGCACGGCATACCGATCGACACGAAACCGCCCGCCAGTATGACCACTGCCACCGCGGACGTCCTCTTGGCTGAGGGCCGCGTTGCGTTATTATGGTGTCTATCATGGCCCACCATCTGTTGTCCCCCAAACCTGGGAGGTCCTGCAGAGTCGTGCCGCACTGCCAGCCGCCTTTGTCATTCCCTTCCAAATCAACTCATTCCGCAGATGACAGCACCAGCATAGGCAAATTGAGAAATTACTTGCATATAGCGCAACGCACGTGGAATGGCAGTCCGCTCCGGGCCACCGAGGGAGGAAAAATGGGGAAGGAAAGGCTGTGCGTAGTTCACTTTTCCGCAGTGCGTGCAGCCTTGCCCCCAGCACACGCGGGCCAAGTCTGTACATACAGAAGATGCACGAACTTGCAAGCCCCAGCTTAAAATCGCGCGCTGTTTCTTCTAGTTTCGGTGTCGGTTCGTGGCCCAAATCGGCACTTTTGTGATTTTACTAATCAATGATTTTTATTGCGAACTAGACCCAAGTCGTTTTATAGATTGTAAAAGTGATGTTCGTTTCCGAAAATGTCGTCATAGGGTCAGTCCACGCGAAACATCCCAGATCCGAAATGCAACAACCGCCGATTCCTTTGAAAAAAAAAAAAAAAGCTGCGGTTTAGCTACTGCTGGACCTGGTTAGAGAGCGAAAGCTATGGCATATCGGGCAACTGTACGCGGCTTGGCGTCTGTAACGCTGCGTGCGTTCCGGACACTGGATAGGCAGCGCAGGCAGTTCATGGTTAATTGCGAGAGTTTGCTCACCCAATTAACGCTGCGGCCTATTGCTGCAGTGCCGCTTATCTGCCACAACGTTGTCAGCGCTAACGCATGCAGCCCACATCTCTCTCTTTCTCACCCCCCCCCCCCCCCCCCCCCCACGCACCTCAAAGCTCGATTCAGGCGTCCACTGACCCAGGGAGCCAGTTATGCGCACTTCCTTTCCTTAAAATCATCGGAGTCTAAAACGTTGTCAACGCCAACGCCAATGAACACAATGAACGCCGACGGCCTATGGCTTCAGTGCAGCGTTTCTGCCACAACGTTGTCAATGTCAACGCATGCAGCGCACATCTGTCACGACCGCCACGTAGCTTAAAGCGTGACTAAGGTGTCCACTGCCCCAGGGGACCAGTTATGCTCATCTCCTTTGCTTTGGAAGCTCCCGCTCTTTATCGGTTTCGTAGCTTAAAGTGCGACTAAGGTGTCCACTGTCCCAGGGGGCCAGTTATGCACCTTTCCTTTCCTTTGCTTTACCTGAATGTCAAATGAAGGTGAAATCTCCAGACACGGTGACCTTGGCTTTACCTAGCGTAAATGAGCTTTCGCTTCAAAAGATTGGGCTAGTTGGCGATTGTGTCAATGGAGCTTCAACGAAGTATTTTTCTAAAAAAAAAGTTATTCAAGTGAGCGCTTTTTGAAGTTCACGCGAAGTAGCAAAAGTTGGTTGTAGTTAGAAATTTTTCAATCAAATTTGAAACACGGCACCGCGACAAATCTTTTTTTTTAATATTTCACTTGCGTTGGTCTGTTGTTATTTGATTAATAAAGCTATGCAATAATTTTCCGCGTTTTTGTGGCACAACGAAGAACTAAAAAAATGTAGCGTTTTAAGAAATTTTTGACATAAACCCCCTTATGTTTCAGCCACAATGATTTTTTCTGCTTTCAACTGCTACTGCAGCTATTGCTAAAATAAATTGAAATTGTTACGCAGAATACTTATTAGGAAAATGAGTTGCAAAATTCGCAAAAAGTGGCTTTTCCCTGAGAATAAGGCCTAAATTAAGGATCAAGACCCTCGGGACAAAAATACATGAGATGGCTCATAATAAAAAAAAAACAACTTTTTTGCTTGTAATCTAATCGCTCGCGCAGGACTGTTCATACTAGAGCATTGCAAGGGGTCGGGCCGGCCCGAAAGCCCGGCTGTGCTGTTTCGCTTGGCCTTCGAGCCCGGGCTTGAAGTTGCGGGCCTGGGCTTGAAGTTGCAGGTCTAGACCACGCTCGGGCCCGTACACCGAGGGTCGCTACTGGCGACGCCGCTGGGGTCACGCATAGACACCGCCCGCTGCATTCTCTCTTCTAGTTCACTGCACCACCGCTTGCGCCACCGCTGTGGTTGCAGACAGAAAAAACAGCACTCTTTGATCTTATAATTTTCGAGACTTCCCATAATGAGTTAATAAAAATTTATTGACATAAGCTTCACCTCCCACTGCTCCAAGGCCGTATCAGGCGCCCTAAGTTTTGTGTAGACATGTCCATGTGATATTGATAGGGGTGTGCGAATATTCGAATTTTCGAATATAATTCGAATATTATATTTCTAGTATTCGTATTCGATTCGAAATCCAGGTATTCGTGTTGTTTCGAATATTCGACATGACGCGAATATTCGTATCTAGCCGAATATTCTATTGCAAGCACCGGCGTTCATTTCGGTCCGCAAGTCCTATCGACAGAGACATAACAACACGGCGGCGCCCAGAGCAATGCGTTGGGCCATGCAGTAGATGACTGCACTGGTGAGCTTCTTTGTGGCTATACCTGCGAAGCTGCTATAGTCATAGCTGTGCACGAAATACCTCGCAATGCGAGCCAGTTCAGTGCCAATTGAGAGGGCATTTTCTGTGAGTGGAGAAGTCGTTTCAGCTAGAAGGGAACTACTTCTGCCTGACCATGTGGAGCAGCCGGTTTTTCTTCACGACAACCTTTTATGTTCATCCCAGCAACGCGCTTTTGTGCTTATGGCAAGCTAGCCTTGGTCAATGCTGTCTACTAGCCATCTTCTCTGATATTTCCACTCTTCTAAGAACAATGTTCGAGACTTTGATACTTTTTGTGCAGCCACACACACCTTTTGTGCTCATTTCATCACTGATAGTTGAACTGTGATGTTCTTGGGTGCGCAAATAAATGTTTTGTAGTGGTTAAATGCGTATGTCCTTGATTATTCGATATTCGATTCGATATTCGGAACCAAGTATTCGTATTCGATTCGTATTCGAAAAATTTGATATTCGCACACCCCTAGATATTGATGAAAGTAGGAGTGTCGCCACACCAAACACATGCATCTGCCTAAGTGTTGTGGGTGAAGGCAGTTGAGGTGGTGGAAATTAGGATATGTGAGGGTATG
Source organism: Amblyomma mixtum (assembly GCF_055824585.1). Taxonomy (NCBI): domain Eukaryota; kingdom Metazoa; phylum Arthropoda; class Arachnida; order Ixodida; family Ixodidae; genus Amblyomma; species Amblyomma mixtum. Next base: position 130,505,525 of record NC_143014.1, on the reverse strand, counting down.
AACACGCCATAGACTGTGGTGGTGGTGGGGGGGAGGTGATGTTGCATAGTAAGTGGATAAGGGGTAGAACTAAGGGTGAGAAGGACTCGCTTCGTGAGTATGATTTCGAGCTAGGGTATATGCCCTGATGTTTCCAGCCAGACTCTCGTAGCTGGGGATCCAGGTAATGGCATGGTCTTGTTGGAGAGTATGCCCCAGGATGCGGAGAGCTTTCCTTGGGGCGCGACGGCTTGTGTAAGCTCGGCAGGTGGCCTCGGCCTGTGAGTCAGTGAAGGTATGTGAGCTGTCGGAATGGGCGTCACTGAGTTTATTGGTGAGAGCGATCGCGATAGCTTCAGCGGCGGTGGGGTCTGGTGTCCGAAAGGAAGCAGTCAGGTATGGAGTGTTGGTGCAGTCTACTGCTGCGCAGGCGCATGGTTGTAGGTGGGTATAGGAGACAATATCCACGTAGATGGCTGTGGTATCCTGTTGTTTGCAAAGATGTCGAAGCCGGACTTGTCTTCTGCCCGTTTGAGGCTGGTGCATGTGGCGGGGGATAGGGTCAAGGTGGAGATGGGGTGCCCGTGAGGGCAAGGGTCTGGGAGGCCTAGGGGTCGCCAATGTGGCAGGGAATGGCTCTGCGTGCTGAGGTGCTGAGCAGACGAGTGTGTAGGTACGTGAGGACCGCGTCACGCAGTTCTTCAAAGGGATTTTGAATACCCAGGGTGAGCAGGCGGGCCGTGGAAGTCTACATTGGAAGGCTGAGAGCAGTCTTGAAGAAGGAGCGGATTATGACGTCGACTTTAATTAGGGAAGTGCGTGTGAGTTGGTGATAGGAGAGGCCACATTGTACGTGGCTGATTGCAAGGGCTGTGAATAAACGTGCGGTGTTTTCCTCACGCGTGCCCTTGCGGTGCCCTCCTCTGCTGCTAATCATGCGAGCAATGTTAAGGATGGATGCGCGAATAGTGGTGATGGTGTGGGTGAGTTTTCCGCCATGCTGGATCCGGAGACCAAGGACTCGCACAAGCAGGCGCTCCTAGATGGGACGTTTGTGAATTTGTAGGCAGATAGGGCCGGGTGACTTGTAGAGGTGTCCGAGAATCCGAAGAACTTCAGATTTTTCGGGGGCACAACGCACGCCACTTTGCGTAACAAACATCTCGACCGTTTGAATGGCATTTTGCAGGGCTATGCCCCCTTATCCGCGATGGAGCCGTGGGTGGGCCAGAGGGTGATATCGTCGGCATACGTCTCCTCGTCCTTGACATCCACAACCGTTTTGAATAAATTCAGGAAGCAGTTCACCTAAACAAGGTGAAAGTCCACCAATGCACCCTCTACAAGACTGCCATGGGCCTCCCTATCTAGACCTCTACAACGCGTCTCCTCGCCCTTGGCATTCAAATTTCTTATATGATTTATGTACTGAAAAAACAGCGGTCTGACTGGGCCAACATTTGGGGGTTACGGATGGTCGCGACGTCCGTCGTCATAATGTAAATTGCGTCCAAGTTGAAAAATTGAAAATTGATTTTGAGGAAAGGAAATGACGCAGTAACTTAACTGTCTCACATATCTCGATGGACACCCGAACCGCGCCGTAAGGGAAGGGAGGAAGGTGCAGGGAGTGAAAGAAGAAAGAGCGGAAGAGGTGCCGTAGTGGAGGACCCCGGAATTGTTTCGACCACCTGGGGATCTTTAACGAGCACTGACATCGCACAGCACACAGGCCGCCTGCCTTTTGCTTTCCGCCTCCATCGAAACGCGACCGCCGCGGTCGGGTTCATTCTTCGAGGTTGTTGATAAGCGCACTTGCACCTGGCAACAAAATCAGCAAAACAAATACAGCAACAAAAATCCATACATATAACAGTCGGAGAGACAAACGCGTCATTCAACTTTCCTGTGCAAACAACAGATGGCGCCACTAAAACCGTTTGGCGAAAACCCAGATTTGGCGGCTTTCGGTATGTCAATTTTGAGGCAGATGATCATGTGTTTGCATCATGCGTGGCTGAACCAGGTAAGTACTGTTGACAAACTTACTACGAGACAAATGTTACCGCAATACCCAGGTCCTGGGCGCAGTTTCAGCGTAAACGAGCCAGCGGCTGAGGTGAGAAAATTTTGAAAAGTCTTCACGATAAAGATGCACATTACTGTATATATATATATATATATATATATATATATATATATATATATATATATATATATATATATATATATACCTCGCAATGCGAGCCAGTTCAGTGCCAATTGAGAGGGCATTTTCTGTGAGTGGAGAAGTCGTTTCAGCTAGAAGGGAACTACTTCTGCCTGACCATGTGGTATATATATATATATATATATATATATATATATATATATATATATATATATATACATATATATGAGAGAAGCCAACAGCCACAGAAACCAAGGGACAGAGGGATTTTCAATTTATTTATTTATTTATTCATTTTGTGCTGTTCTTTGATTTAGAATATTACTGAATATGTTATCGCTTAAAGCTAATTGATTAGAAAAGCAGAAGAAAAAAACAACCACATGCCGCCGGTGGGATCCGAACCCACGAGCTCCGAATTACGCGTCCGGTGCTCTACCGCTGAGCTACGGCGATAAACATAAATACCCCCGAAAGCAGAAGATTTGACAGCCGTTCTGCGGACGCCCTTGGACACAGGATGTAAAAGCAGGCTCACAACACAGATAAAGCCCGTGCTGTGTACCTCTTTTGCGTCCTGTGCCCATGCTGTTTTCTTAACGAGAAGGGATTGCAACATGAACGAGACAAGCGCAAACCGAGCGCAATGCGAACACAAAAAAATCTTGAAACGCCGCGGGACATGGCCTCCGATATCAGCATCTACGTTTCGGAGGCCATGCGCGGGACAATGTGGTTGTTGTAGCGTTCGTCAGAGGGCGCCACAAATCGCAAGAGTCGCGACTGTCTTTTCAATTTTCAGACCCACAAACACTGCAGCAACTAATACTAACATGTGTAATTACAAATTTCAGTTAACAGGCCTGGGAAAAAAAGTATCATAAGTAGCGTAAATTAATCAGAACCGAATCATACACTCAAGCGAGGTAAAATATGTCAATGTTGAGCTCTTGTCATTGTTACACGTTGAGGCCCTCAAGCATTGGCGTTGTACTACCTGAGTACATATACTGGATCAACAACCTCTTTGCAGACTACTGCTTGCCGCCTGTGCCTGAATGACACGCAAAAGCGTGAAGCATTCCAATTTTTTTTCCCTCCTTCCTGGACGGAATGCTTCACGAGTGTTTAGTCAATGACTCACAGCCAGGCGCCCATAACTGCGTGGCGTTCTGTTAACGTTTTGCCGATTTCCATACTGAGTACCATACTGAAAGTGAATGCCTCACGTCATTACTGTGCGCTTTCTAATCGCATCACCACATCTTACTTTTCTAACTTCTCTGACGAAGAAATGAAAATCACTTATAGGCTTGCAGCATGCAAAATATACATGCGTGGATGGATGTGCTATGCAGTAGAAAATCGTGTTGCACTGTCGATTTTCACATCCCTGTTATTTTAATAGGCTTAAGATAGAAAAACTTGAATCTGCATCCACGAGCTCTCTGTATAGCTTGCAATTACCAAGCATATGCATTAGTTTCAAGCTGTAAAAAGGTCACCTTCATTTACGCCAGCAGCAAGCAACCTTCAAGGCAAAAACTGCAGTTTTCAAAGCACCGTTTTTGACACTCCTTGCCACAGAGCGAACGGCAACAAGCTGCCACTCTTCTTGAAAGCAGAAATTACAAAAAAAAACTTTTGTTTTCTGGCATTTGATTATGCAGTTATATGCACCTCCAGATGGTAACTCCGCCGCATGCCTAAAAAGGAGCACTCGAGTTTTTTCATTTTTCATGAGTCAACGTACGGGTCAAAGCGCACAAAACAGTGTAACACATCGCATTTTGGCTCATCGGCCCGAACAAAAACCTCCAAAATGTTTACGTTTACTAAGCTCTTTAAAGAGCTGAATAAGAGTTTGTTCCTTGTGGCACAGAGACATTAGACACGAAGTGCGTGAGGGTGAACTGAATTAATCATCAAAATCTTGAATCCTAACTTCATCTAAAAACATCCTCCATTAACAGATGTTGTTACAAGATAGGTGGTCATTCAGCTAGCAGCTCTCTGCAGCCCTAAGCATGCATGGTAAACCCATGATGTGCCTCGATCTTCTTTTTGCTTATTCTGGTTAGCTTTGAATACGGCACTCGTAGGGAGAAAAAAAAAAGTTCGATACAAATCCTGGAGTAGTCATGAAAACATCCCCAAAAATGATCCTCAAGACACCCAGAGTATATGCACCGGCCACACAAAACGAAAGCATGCGATTCTTGAGATCATGCGGGCAGAAAAAGTAACGGCTGAGGAAGCAATGAAGCCTGGGATGAGATCAAAGAACGACGTGAGCGCGAGGAGGCCAAATAACACCTTGGGCGCAGGGCCAAAGAAAGCCGTTGGCGCGAAGAGTTTAAAAAATTGGCGGGGGCTTAGCTTTGGTTAAGCCTGGTAGGTTGCGAAAGCAAAAGCGCAGCGCCTCCAGCAGTTGGTTATATTAACTCTATGCCTCCAACTGAAGGAACGCGCAGTGCGCCGCGTCTACAGGTCACGCGTGGCTACCGGCCGCCACTGCGCGACGACCACGGTGCAAGAATACTAACCGTGGCAACGACTCAAAGAGTCTTCGGTAATTTTTTTTATATATTGTTTTTGATGTTGTTGCGACTGATGGTGACTTCCAAACGCAGAGTTGGAGCACTTCGGGAGCAACGTTCTAGCTGCTCTTTTCGGAGCAACTGTATTCCAAACGCAGATCTGAGCCACGGATTGCGTCTTCCAACCATAGACAGGGAGCGGTTGCGGAGCCGAGATCACTATGTCAGCCGGGCTAGCGGCGCCCTCCATTTCCGGTGTTGTCGCGTCCTCCGCGCCGGCTTCGCGCTCCGTAGCAGACGATCAGCATCTCCCGCCGGTATGGACTCAATAGTGAATATGTGCAAACATGGCTGGCAGCACAACGTAAACTTCAGGCGTCACCTCCATCTCAAAAGGCAGCGGGAGTAATCTTCACCTCTTGCAGTCACGCTCGAAAAGCAGACGACGCGCAGGCGAAAAGCGCGGGCAAGCGCAAGGAATGACCACTGCCCCAGCACTGCCCCAAAGCTGGTCGTGTCCACCCTAAGAAACCTGTCCAGGAGATTTTCAGGTTGAAGGATGATGGCGCCAATGCCACACCACTGCAGTTGGTATTCAAGGCATCCATGGCATCCACAGTGAGCTGAAACATAGAAACGGGCACCAGCTCTGGGGCACACAGAGGAGCTCACTCTCTACACCAGGTCCTGAAATAATTCATCATGCAACTAGCAAGGACATTAGGAATGCAATCAGCTGGTGAGGGCATGAATTTACAAGCTAGATGGATTGAAAGAAACAAACATATGGCTGGCCAAACAATTGAGTGGACAAAACATATCTTTTTTAAGTGTGCAAATTGTGTAGATGCATTCAGGGCAAAGGAGTTCATTCCAAAAACTTGCAGTACCAAATACCACCTGCACATGAATGAGAGTATGTGCAACTGCATACTCTTTTTGTTTGTTTCCTAGCAGAAGTAACTCCCCAATGACCAAAACTAGCCAAAATAAAAACCGAGCTGTGGCTGTAGGAGAGTACTATTATAAATTTTCAATCCAAGTAACTCCTTAGAGGCTCCTAAACATGCAGCATGTCTACTAATGATTATGTGAACATGTGTTGATGAGACAGTTTTATAAACGTCATTTTTATTTTTGCACTCCAAAATCTTTTTCAACTTGTGGGCTCCCACCGGTAGTTCCCAATCACTGTAGCAATTGATCACTTAGCCACGACACAACACGCCTTTGTGCACAACACTTAAGTTGGACACATTGAACCTGCACTAGACGCACACTGCAGGTCCCCTCTTGCAAAGATAACAAAGCTTACAGGGCCCATATTCCAATTCCAACCGCTGCAAGGGCAGATGCCTGCTGGCATGCACTCATTCACTGAAGTAGCAGCAGCAGCAGCTGCGTTGGTTCAATTGCAATAAAATCATTGTTTTGCAGGTTGGCAATGAAGGAATACACATTAGATGTCCATGCGATTGCTCACTGCATGGCCAGCAACCTGTATGGCCTGCAACCTGCATCCTAGGAGGAATTCGCTCCTTTATTTGAACATATCAAAGATGCAGTGTGACATAACAAGATTCACATAGGATTTTTACCATTAACAGCGACCTCCTTCCCAAGCAACCACCGATATCCTTCGGACGGCCGACAGAGGTCTGTTTCGGATGTTCTGTACATCCGCTGAACATCCGCAAACAGCCGGTAGACGTCCGTCGGCCGTCCGAAAGGTGGCCAAAGGTATACGGTTCGCCCGCCGACGGACGTCCAGTTGACTACGTCCATTGGCGGATCTTTCTCGAATATTCGCATATATGGTGCATGCGTGCTTTTTTCACTCCGCGCGATGCAATAAAACCAAAACAATTTGATGCATAGCAGGCATATTTTATTGTGGTTGATGATACATCAGCAGAGCAATGGGTCATATTCGGGCAGTTTCTTAAATGTGACTCTTCAAATGTGGCAAGCTTGGGACACACATCCGTAACCTTCCCACCCACAGGATTTCTGAAATAAAAAGAACGCGGCAAACATCAGTCATGTGAAACAAATGGCACAATGCAGCAGCCCAAGTAATAGAAGTGTTTAATGCTGCAAGTATAACAGACAATGCACTTTAACAAACACCTCAATAAGTATAAGGCAATAACAGCTCTCACTTTTCCACACCATATTTGACAATGTATCTGTTATTTATTTATTCTCATGGGCCTTAGGGCACTAACCTGCGCAGCACTGTACGCAACTGTGCACAGAAAGCCGCAAAGCTTCCGTTGCGAACCACTACGAACTACACGTGCTTCCTATGGTCTGCCTTTCGCGCATTGTCACTCTTTATATAGGCACAGTGAACCTAGCGAAGCCTTAAAAATTAACAAGACGCGAAAATACTCCGTCCCGCAACTTTGAAGAGGAGTGGGAATTAGCCGCGCGAGTTGAGGGCTCCCGCAGCTGTGTGATGTAGGCTCCCGAAAGTGTGAGAACACCACACACTTGTGGAAGCCATCTCCTCGCGCCATAGAGTTTCTTATTATTACCTAGAGGGAAAGCTGGCGGCCCGTCTATGGGAGTTTGCATGGCGACCCCTCGAGACCACTTCAGCCACCATAGAGTTTCTTACTATTACCTAGAGGGAAAGCTGGCAGCACGTCTATGGGAGTTTGCATGGCGACCCCTCGGGACCACTTCAGCCACCATGGGCGCTCAAAGCATCATGGGGCGGTGAGCTACTTGTTGCGGAACTGCAACTTTTGGCCAAAAAATAATAAAAAAGTTAAGCTGTTTGATAACTACAAACGTCCTAATATTCAATATCTTGTCTAATGATTGCAACAAACGAGCAGAAAAGCATTTAAGTGCAAAGTTTGCCCAAAATAAGAGACGACTCGCTCTCCTATTGGCCAATTAATGAACACTACAAAAACTAATATTTCGTAATTAACAGGCACACTTTTAAAAGTAAATATCTTTTCAAAAAAAATGTTGTTGCTTAAACACTTTAAGAGGTTTTTAGTGGCATTTCAGAAAAGTGAAACCTTTTATTGGCATCGTGTGCTGTTGCGTTTTCATTACTATGGCTTTTGCACACTGCGTTCGCGCGAAAGTCGTCTGCGCACAGACGAACAGAGTTTTCGGAATGAAACATCTTAGTAGTGCCACTCCATATTTCCGAAAAATTACGACTGTGCCGCAACAAGTAGCTCACCGCCCCATGATGCTTTGGGCGTCCATGGTGGCTGAAGTGCAGCGCCGCCAGCTTTCCCTCTAGGTAATAGTAAGAAACTCTATGTCAGCCACCATGGGCGCTCAAAGCATCATGGGGCGGTGAGCTACTTGTTGCGGAACTGCAACTTTTGGTCAAAAAATAATAGAAAAATAAAGCTGTTCGATAACTACGAATGTCCTAACATTCAATATCTTGTCAAATGATTGCAACAAATGAGCAGAAAAGAATTTAAGTGCAAAGTTTGCCCAAAATAAGAGGTGACTAGCTTTCCTATTGGCCAAGTGATGAACACTACAAAAACAAATATTTTGTAATTAACAGGCGCACTCTTAAAAGTAAATATGTTTTTAAAAAAATGTTGTTGCTTAGATACTTTAAGAGGTTTTTTAATGGCATTTCGGAAGAGTAGAACCTTTTATTGGCGTCGTGTGTCATCGCGTTTTCACTACTATGACTTGCACACTGCGTTCGCGCGAAAGTCGTCTGCGCATACACGAACAGCGTTTTTGGAATGAAACATCTTAGTAATGACACTCCGTGTTCCTGAAAAACTACGACTGTCTCGCAACAAGTAGCTCACCGCCCCATGATGCTTTGAGCGTCCATGGTGGCTGAAGCGCAGCGCCGCCAGCTTTCCCTCTAGGCAACGTTTCTAGATAAAGACAGTTGGGAAACTGCGCCGGCGAGCCAGGGAGCGGAGCGGCCCCACGCGATCGCCGTCTAGACGGTGGCGCTGCGGTCGCTTTAGGATGAACGCGTCGTCTGCTACTCCCAGCTTGAGGAGCGTCGGAAGGAGATGGCTCGCGTCCGTCAAAAAAAACAACGGATTTAAGGAATATTACCCACCCGAGGAATATTATCAACATAAACTACGAGGAGGCAAGCGGTACGTCATGTTTCTCTAAACCGCGGAAAGAGGGGCTTCCAGTTTTTTTCCGATATTCAGCCAAAAGCTCAACCTCGAGCATCCTGCCCTCACGTACCCAAGACGTGGAGCGCACGCGGACTTCGCAATTCGTAGATGAGCGCGGCTAGAAGCAGCCGCCCCCGGCGCAGACGATGCGAGGCGCGAACTAACGTTAATCATTCGCACAGCAAACAGTGACCAAGCGCAGTCAATGAACGCCGCGGCGGTGAAGAGAAATCGTGGCCTCTGAGATCAGGCGCGGTGTTAAAGGACCGATGCTGGAGCTGGTCACGGAGGCCATGGAAAACAACGCGGTACTCCCACCACCCAAGAGATGGCGCTCGCATCTCTTTGAGATGAAATCGGCGACAGAAAGGGGCCGCATACCCGGAGAGAGTTTTCCAACTGTCTTTATCTAGAAACGTTGCCTCTAGGTAATAGTAAGAAACTCTATGCCTCGCGCTTACTGCTCCCATTGTCCTGTGGACGAATGTTATATGAGCATGCTGCATTGTCCTAGAAGCAAGTTCCAAGAAGTGTACTGGATACATACCTTCGTAGGCAACAAGGAGGATATATAAAACTTGCTGGAGTGGAAGTCGCCTATGGGCAAGGGTGAAGCCGCGCCGAACGGGCGGCGGCCATCTTACCAGAGGCAAAAATGAGCGTAGCGCGCAGCCGCGCCTGGCCGCGCTTCTGCTTTTTCGCGCTGCTGATGAAGTTGTGCTCATTCAGAAAGCAGTGAAAACAAGTGGTTCTAGTTGTAAGCGCTTATTTCCCATCAACCAGCACCAAACTGCCGTGATGAAGGCAGTTTAACTGCAGAAGTATTAAGGAGAAAGGCATAGAGCAGCCTGCAGAGGCAAAAAGCAGCGGATCGCAGCCGTGCTTCTAGTTTTTCGCGCTACTCATGAAGTTGCTAGCATTTAGAAATCAACGAAAACGTGTGGTTCTAGTTGTAAACGTTTATTTTCCATCAACTAGCAGCCAACTGGCGTGAAGAACTCAGTTTAACTACGGAAATATTAAGGGGAAAAGCATAGCGCAGCCGCGCTTTTTCGCGTTTACAAAGCAACGCAAACGAGTGGTTCTAGTTGTAAACGTCCATTTTTCGTCAACCAGCGGCAAACTGCCATGTAGAAGGCAGTTTGCCAGTTCAGATATTAAGGAGAAAAGCCGAGCGCTGCGTCGCTCATGCTTTTCCGCGCTGCGGATGAAGTTGCTTGCATTTGCGGAGCAACGAATACGAGTGATTCCAGTTATAAACGTTTCGTTTCCATCAACTAGCAGCCAACTGGCATGTAAAAGCCGTGCACGAATTTTATGGAGAAAAGCGTAGTGCAACCGCGCTCGTGCCTTTTCGCTATGCTGATGCAGCTGCTCGATCGCATTTCGAAAGGAATCCACATGCGCGGTTCTAGTTTTAGACGTTTATTTTCAATCAACCAGCAGCCACCAGATGTGTAGAGGACAGCTCAACTGCGCAGATATTAAGGAAAAATCTTACACGCGGTCAAAAACATCTTGACAAGTGATTGAAAATAATCACCCTCAACAAAAGTGGGTCTCACTTTGTTTTTGATCAGTTCACGGTTTCTTTCTTTTGTCATGTGATGTATTTTCACTTTCACATATTCTTCAGCGATTTTTTTGCACAAACTATAAATATGGTTGTCAAGTGGGTCAAGGTCAAGGATGTGGTCCTTAAGTTTCTGTAACCACTTTTTCTCTGTGGAGGTTCCCAGGACTTCAAGGATGAGGTGTTTCAGTCTTATCGTCACCATTTTAATTGTATGATATTCTGCCTGTAGCCGTCGAAGCCCCTTTTCAACTGCTTCACAAAGACTAACAACGTCTTGCGCCGGTGAAATAAGTCCGCCTCGGCTCTTTTGCCTAATTAAAGGTGGCAACTCATGCATCCGAATGCAGGGCTGCGATGCACTGTTCATATGCTGTCGTTGAACAAACTTTCCATTTTTTTCAGTTTTTATGTGCTGGTCATGCACACCAAAAATCCAACAAACCCAGTTTTCTTCAGTCCCTGTGTAACTGGACGTCCTGCCGGATCTCTTAGCCCATGTATGTAGGTACGGGCCTCGGAAAAGAATAGCTTCCAGCAGCCTTCATTCTCCTTCCGAAGAGGTGCCTTGTATGATCATGCAAATGGATTTTGAGAGTTCATGATGTCGAACAAGTTATCAAAAAGCCTAATGAACTTAGATGTTGCACTGGCACCCTTCAACTGTGGCAGTTTGAGCACTTGTTCGCAGAAGTCCAAGGCGTCAGCAACTGAAGCACTCGGGGCTTGTACTGCATATCGTACTTTCATTTTTTGTTTTTTTTCCATTGGATCTGCACTTTTGTGAGCTTGTTTCCAAGCCGCAACCCTTCGCCACGTTGTAATGCCTCCAATGCCACTATATAAGCCCACTTCACGTGATTGCCTTCCATGTCAGTAAGGTGGCTTACATTTGCCAACGAGTTCCGCACAAGCTTTATCATGTGACACGCACCTAAGACAAACTGAATGTTTTTGGTGGAATCAGCAGGTGGAATCTGCAAAACAACTCCGGAAAACAGCGGCGCGAGCCGGCGCCAAGCGCGCTTTTTGCCTCTGGTAAGATGGCGGCAGGCGGCTTCGGTCGGAGCGCGCCCTCTCCACTCCAGCAAATTCTATATATCCTCCTTGGTAGGCAATCACATGTGCACTAAGCCTTCTTTAAACCAAGGTCGACGCAGTACGGGATTCCGGTGTTCCACAAGAGCTTCAGGCGCTTCCCATATCTTTCGAACTGCTTAAGTTACATACTACTTTCGTCCACAGACCGAACAAAGCCACACATTATAATAACAGAGCTATAAAGCTCTGCGCGACAACACTACGCGACAAAACAACAACAGCGCTACGGAGCCGTACTGATAGATTGGATTGGACTGACCGCGAATTGACATCTATGATGATGGTGATAGCAGAATGCACGGGAGTTTTGATACTTACGAATGGTTTCAATGGCAAGTTTAGTTAGCAAAACGGTGGACTTGTCGCACAACTCCACTAATTTGGAGAAGTTTTATAAATATGACACTAGTCATTAAGTTCTTGCAAAATTCTGCAACACCTGCTTCCCCTCTTAGATAAATTTAGCTCGTTGGCGGCTCTTGCACTGCAGGTACGAGTGGAATCGCACCAATTTACAAACATCTTCGCGTCAAACCCTCCAAATGATGCAAATAAAACAGTATACATACACGAAAGACGTGAATTTTCTGTGAAATAAAAAACGTCCATACTCATGGCCTGGGAAAATACTCGGCCTTACATCCTTCGGACGTACACCTCGTCTCTCATGCGGATATACGAAAGTGGACACTGTCCGTACGTCCGGCGTATGTACGAATACGGATATCCGAAATCGGATTGTGTTCGTACGTGCGATGGACGTCCGATCTCGGCAAAGGACGTTCGGATCTAGCTCGTACGTCCGACGGATATCTGTGGTTGCTTGGGTTGCTTCCAGCTTTTGCCTACGAAAAAGTCATTTGCTAAGCTTATCCCAACTATGCACCTACATCAACAGCAGCGGCAACAATCCCAGAAGCAATGAAGCTTATTCAATTGCCTGCAGTTATAAAGAAAATCAACAGCCTATTTTTTTCTTTAGAATACACATAGCTTAACAACGACACTTCTATCCTTTGCATAGCAAGTGAAACAATGCCATGTTCAAGATGTAATCAAAGATTTAATTTTTTTTTTTTCAGATAAATAAACAAGCAAGCACACAATTCCCCATTGATTATTTCACAGAAATACTTTGATGCGTCAGGCACGTTGCTGACACACTCACAAATGAGTTTCTTATTTTGCCTCATGTTCATCTGCGAGTGAGCGAGTGATTGGATGCGAGTGTCAGAAGAGAGCTTTCGTCTAGATGATGTCGAGGAAAAGTAGATCGATGGCAGGATGACGTCTTACAGGTTCAGTGTTGCTAAATACCATTAGTTGAGGACAACTTTTGTTAAAAGATAAACTTTTTATTTATGACAAAGAAACAAGCAGCAAAAAAAACTGTTTGCTTTTGACCGATTCACGGAGAAACCTGTCAGAAACAGCCCCAGACCCCGCCAAAGCCACATCTTTTAGTCTTAATGTGTCCACCCTCGGTAGAGCCACAGCAAACTACCTCACTTCAACATTATGCAATTCAAACTCAGCCAATCACTCATGAAAAATACTTTCTTACAGGTGGTATGGTACAATTTTTTCTCGCCACTGTTGGAATCTCAGGCATTGTGGAATCCCAGTCATCTCTCTTTTAGGGGAGGCATTTCCTTGACTTCAGAAAAATCACTCATTTTGCTGCGCAGACAAAATGCTTACTTGCCATGTGCATTCATTCTGTTCATGCAATGACAGACAAATTGCCTTAGAAGCAAACTCATTAAGGGTACTTCAGACACTGTACAAGACTTGTCTAGCACAGTTGCCATTTAGCAGCACCTTTTAATATATCCCCATCAGTGCACACAGGACACCCCGAGTGGTAGCAATAAAACTCAGCATCTTAGCTGACACTATTACTGATAGAGAGCCGCCCATCACCTCATCTGCAAGGGCAGCAGCATGCATGTGCAAGATGGGTTCAGGCCAGGTGCACGATTACGACCCCTCTTTCAGATAGCAACACTAGCAAGAACCCGACACAGCCCTGGGCGACTCATTACTGCATTCATGCAGGGTCTGCTCACATGCCAGGCTCTGTATGGGAGGGAAGTTGGAACAAAGGTCACCTTACCTAAGAGCGTAGTCTTTCGCTGGAGTAAATCCCATCTTCACTGCAGTCAGCAAAATAAGGAACTCCAGAAGGACACAAATTGCATAAAACAGTTGCGGTAGGCTTTAATGTCGGAGGATGCGAATGCGAGTAGACAAGCAATTCTTAAGAGCCTATTTTTGTTGCGCAACAGAAGGTTGCCATCAAGATCCCCTTTTCTATCATTAGGAGCATTAACAATGCTCCAAAAAAGCTTCCCTTCTTTGTTTTGTGCACTCCCCACAATAAATATAGTCTGTGTGTGGAAACTGATAAATTAGAGCAATTTCACACCAGCAAAAGTGAAAAACTGCAAATGAACTGCGGCCATAAAATTACTTGTTGCTAAGTGATGCGACTGGTACTTGAGTGCCTTCGAGGTAATATAAGTGGGCCCAGAATTATTCATATTAAGATATTTTGGAGCACTACACTTTGCCAGCTTGTAATGAGGGCTGCCATCTGACAAGAAGTTGAAAAATTTTCAGCGCACACAGGACAGGAACAAAGAAGAGAACACCACAAGCGCAGACTCGCAAGCGTTTATTCGCAAACGCAGAAAATATATGCTCAAAGGAGAAACAAAAACATCAAAATTTATGCAATCACACAGGAGCATACAGATATGAAAATTCCCGTTCATGTAGGACAACAGATGGGTCACTAACACATGTAGACTGGTTTTTGTAGATATGATAGGCTTCTGATACGTTCTGATTCCATGCAGTGCTTGGCAAGATTCTAAGAAGGTGCTTTTCCCAACGACAAGTTGTGCTTTTGTAAGCGAACATTCATGCAACGGCCAGTTTGACCGGCATACATGCGCCCACAAGACAGCGGAATCTGGTACACTACACCTTTTTCACATTTGATGTGCTGGTTTACATGGTTCACATTGCACACCTTCCGCTTATCACGAACAGCACAACCAGAGCACTTGTCAACCCTGGCACAAATACTCCCAACTTTTTCAGGGCTGAAAAAATTACGTCCACATTATATCTCTTGCCCACATTTTTTAGTTGATGTGAAAAGCGGTGAACATATGGAGGAACCGCTACCTTCTTTTTCTTTCCTTCATCAGAGTCAAGACATTACCTGGAAAACCAGCCAATCTTAATCTATTTACTTGCTCAGAAAAACTATCATTCAAAGGGTGACTGCACGACTTGAGTAAAGAAGACCACAAACAGGCCACAGCAATACCACATTTAACAATTTTTGAATGACCCGACAAGAAGCACAATGTGTTTGATGGCTGCAAAGTTACACCAACCTGCTTGTGGTCATACAGCAACACTTTTCCTCAAACAACAAAGCATGGGTCTATTCAAAACAAAGTACAAAAAGAGTTCAGTGCTTTCTGCAGCTAAAATGAGAATATTAAAATATAAAAGTGAAGTCTGCTGTAACTCTCTGGATAAAAGTAGGCCTCAAGGAATGCCTTTAGCTTCCCCAGGTGGGGGTATTCTAAAAATCACTGTTGCTAAAAATGGCTATCGCTGCTGAAAAAGGGCAATGATGGTGTAGAGGTAGAGCATCCGCCTCGCGTGCAAGAGGACCGGGGTTCAAATCGCGGTGCCATGCAATTCTCCACCAGGTTTTAAAAAAAACTCCACATGTCGATGGAATTGCATAACCAGGCCTGGAGTGCGGCCTGATCTCAGTGACTAGAAATGACAACGCACTTCCTCACCAGAACAGGATTTGGCCACCCTGGTGTAGTACTTGGCTGCAACCTTCCATGAACAAACCTATTAACCCTCAGTCCCCAGCGGCTGCGGAGCAGCTGACCAAGGCCTGTGACGCAGCAGAGAGAGCTAAGAATCTATGGCTCCGGACAGGCCACCACTGGAAACTGAACCTGGCAACGTTTAACGCCAGAACCTTATCCAGTGAGGCTAGCTTAGCAGTGCTGTGGGAGGAATTAGCGGGTATTAAATGGGATGTCATAGGGCTTAGTGAGGTTAGGAGGACAGATGAGGCGTATACTGTACTAAAGGGCGGGCACATACTGTGCTATCGTGGATTAGCAGACAGACGAGAACTAGGTGTGGGATTCCTCATCAATCGGGATATAGCTGGCAGCATAGAGGTGTTGTATAGTATTAACGAGAGGGTGGCAGCTATCATAATTAGGCTTAATAAGAGGTACAAGCTGAAGGTGGTGCAGGCCTACGCGCCTACATCAAGCCACGATGACCAAGTCGTTGAATGCTTCTACGAAGATGTGGAGTCGGCAATGACCAAAGTAATATCACAGTACACTGTGCTGATGGGCAAAGGTAGGCAAGAAGCAGGCTGGAGACCAGGAGGTAGGCGACTATGGGATAGGTTCTAGGAATAGCAGGGGAGAGTTATTAGTAGAGTTCGCAGATAGAAACAATTTACAGATCATGAATACCTTCTTCCAGAAACGAGCAAACTGGAAGTGGACGCGGAAGAGCCCCAATGGTGAGACTAAAAATGAAGACTTCATACTGTGCGCTCACCCTGGCATAGTAGAGGATGTGGAGGTCCTTAGAAAGGTCCGTTGTAGCGACCACAGAATGGTAAGGTCTCGTATTAGCTTAGGTTTGAAGAGGGAACGGAGGAAACTAGTGAAGCGGAAGGCTATTAACGAGTTAGCGTTAAGAGGGAAAGCAGAGGAATTCAGGATTTCGCTGCAAAACAGATTTTCCGCTTTAACTGAAGAAGACTACTGTAATGTTGAAACAATTAATGATAATCTCACAGCTATCGTTACGGAGTGTGCCGCAGAAGTAGGTGGTAGGATGGCTCGACAGGATACCGGCAAGCTATCTCAGGAGACTAAAGACCTGATTAAAAAATGCCAAAGCATAAGGACATCTAACTTCACAGACAGGTGGTAGGATGGTCCGACGGGATACCAGCAAGCTATCTTGGGAGACTAAAGACCTGATTAAGAAATGCCAAAGCATGAACACATCTAACTCCACAGACAGAGCTATCGAAGTTAATAAATAAGCACAAGGTAGCCAACATAAGGAAGTTTAACATCAAGAAAATCGAGCAAGCTCTGAAGAACGAAGACAGCCTAAAAGCAGTGAAGAGAAAATTACGTACAGGTAAAAACCAGATGTATGCGATAAGAGACAAAGAGGGCAATGTCATTAGCAATATGGATAAGATAGTCAAAGTAGCCGAAGAGTTTTACACAAATCTATACAGTAGCGAATGTAATCAGAACGTTACTGAGAGAGGGAGTCGAGCACAGCAATGGGACATCCCTCCAGTAACGAAGGATGAAGTAAAGAAAGCCTTAGGAGCAATGGAAAGGAGAAAAGCAGCTGGTGAGGATCAGGTACCAGCGGATTTGTTAAAGGACGGAGGAGAGATTGTGCTGGATAAACTAGCCACCCTGTATACGCAATGCCTTGTGACCTTGAGTGTACCAGGAGCTTGGAAGAACGCTAACATTATCTTAATTCACAAGAAAGGAGACGTCAAGGACTTACAGAAGGAATTACCGATCAATCAGTTAACTGTCCATTACTTACAAGGTATTTAATAAGGTAATCGCTAAGAGAGTCAGGACAATCTTAGACTTCAATCAACCAAATGGTCAGGGAGGCTTTCGTAAAGGATACTCGACAATAGACCATATTCATGCTATCAATCAGGTGATAGAGAAATGCGCAGAATATAACCATCCCCTATATATAGCCTTCATTGATTACGAGAAAGCATTTGACTCAGTGGAAACCTCAGCTGTCATGCAGGCATTGCGGAATTAGGGTGTAGAAGAGAGTTATGTGAAAATATTGGAAGATATTTATAACGACTGCACAGCTACCATAGTCCTCCATAAAGTCAGCAATAATATTCCAATAAGGAAAGGTGTCAGGCAGGATGACACGATCTCGCCAATGCTATTCACCGCCTGTTTACAGGAGGTATACCGAGGCTGAACTGGGAACAGATGGGGATAAGAGTTAATGAAGAATACCTAAGTAATTCGCGATTCGCTAATGACTTTGCCTTGCTAAGTCATTCAGGACATGAACTGCAAAGCATGATCAATGAGTTAGACAAGCAGAGAACGGTGGGGCTAAAAATTAACATGCACAAAACCAAAGTAATGTTCAACAATCTAGCAAGGGAACAGCAGTTCACAATTAGTAGCAAGGTGCTGGAAGTAGTAAGAGAATATGTCTACTTAAGTAGCGATTGCTGATTCAGATCATGTGAGGGAAATAACTAGAAGAATCAGAATGTGGTGGAGAGCATATGGCAAGTTCTCTCAGATCATGAATGGCAGTTAGCCAATATCCCTCAAGAGAAAAGTCTACAACAGCTGCATCTTGCCGGTACTCACCTATGGAGCAGAAACGTAGAGGCTAACAAAGAGGGTTCAGCTTTAGTTAAGGACAACGCAGCGAGCTATGGAAAGAAAAATGATAGGAGTAACGTTAAGAAATCAGAAGCGGGCTGAGTGGGTGAGGGAACAAACACGGGTTAATGACATCTTAGTCGGAATCAAGAGGAAGAAATGGGCTTGGGCAGGGCATGTAATGCGAAGGCAAGATAACCGGTGGTCCCTAAGGGTAATGGAGTGGATTCCAAGAGAAGGCAAACGTAGCAAGGGGTGGCAGAAAGTTAGGTGGACGAATGAGATTAACAAGCTTGCGGAGATACGGTGGCCGCAACCGGCAAAGGACAGGGTTAATTGGAGAGACATGGGAGAGGCCTTTGCACTGCAGTGGGTGTAGTCAGACTGAAGATGATGCAGTAGGAATTGCAGAGGTTTCTATTACAATCTTTACAGTTACAGAACTTTGTAACAAGCAATGGTATGCGATTTCCAGATCGACCTGGCAACAGCTGACAAGCATGGGAGTAGCACATGGCAGTAGTGAACCCAACTATAGGCTTGAAAGCTGAAGCACTGAAATCAATTATCTACTGGCTTTCAATCAACAGAATAGGTAGACAAACCTCATTCAAGTAGTGTAGACTTAAATTACAAAAAGAAATGCAGAACATACCAGTTATTGCCCATGTGTACTTAGTAAAACTGCACTATGATACATTTCGCTATCAGCATTGTTAGGCAGACACCTCAATGCACCTGTCGCCTGAACGTAGAAATACAATAAGAAAGTCTTTCAGAGTTCATTCTGGTGAAAAACTGTCCAGGCTACATTTTGCAGTAAGCACTGCAGACAAAAACCTAACTCTGGCTCTTTTAGGCTGAAGATTACTCTCACCAGTCCATATAGCACCATGACACAGCAGTCACTGCATTCTACTTTCAAGGTTTGTGTTGTCTCCCACTCTGCAAATTTAGCAAAACCTTGATGTCTGCATGATAGATGACTGTACGATAGATGCCAGTTTTTCTCCCATACTTTATCCTGCATGTAGCTAGCATATGGCAGCTGCAGCTCACATGCCCCTCTTAACACTTGCAGCAGACTACTGGCACACAACCAATTACAGTGAACAAAACTCAAAAAAACCTCTGCAAGAGAGAACTGCAGCATTAGTGAAAGCATGGCATTTGTGTAATCAAAGTAAAAAAAAAAAATGAATGGACCAGAACACCTGCATAGAGAATTCTGGCTAAGCTTTCTCTGGTGGCAAATAATGGGCATGCGACAGCTCGTAAGAGTAGGCCATGCATGTACACTCATACGACAGAGCTGTAAAAATAATACTGGGAAGGCAATTTACTCTTCACACTTTCACATGATGCAGTTTCAAAACAAAGAGCCAGTGTGCATTTATCAGTATCAAGGCCAACCCAGCACTGCTTATGTTCCCTAAATGTTTTCACTTGGGCCTACACACTAGCAGGAGATGTTGGGAAAAAAGACAATAAAGCAGGTCAGCAGAGGAACAGTTTATTTCACTTTACAGAGACAAAAACTTAAGTCTTGATGGAAAACACAGACAACAATGAACAGCAAGCAGGTCACTCACTCTTGAGGACCACAAGACAGTTCTGAGCACAACAAAGGAATGCAATGAAGTTTGATGAATCTGATCAAAACTACATTTCATTAAAACATCTAGCTCTGAACAAACAGCCTCTCTTATTTTAACGATAAGACCATCTTTGGACAACAATTGCAGGTTGACGTTCAAGCACTATCAGCAGAGCCAACATTACCACCCCTGTCACACGGGAGAACACAGTTATTATGCAGTAAAGAGTACAGTTGTTATGCTCTGTGAGGTTTAACATCACAAAGTAGCACATGGGCTATGAGATAACGTAGTGAAGAGCTCTGGGTTAATTTAGACCATTTGGGGCTCTTTAACATGCACTGACATTACACAGCACAAAGGAGTTTTCGCATTTCACCTCCACCAAAATGCAGCCGCCACAACAGAGATTCAATCCTGCACTTTTTTTTTTTGCACTCAGCAGCTAGACGCCTAGCTAGCCACCAAAGTGAGTCGAGCAGCAAGGAGCATAGTGAGGCCATTACTGCAGGCCATTATATATCCCCAGCACACTCCCAAACAGGAACATACCATTCACTGTACTAGTAATGCTTCTGCACAATGCATGACCTCGATGCCATGCTCAAAAATCACGAGTGCAAGACAGCAGTGTAGGAGGGGCAATGGCTCCTGCAGTACTTAGGTACAAACAACATGCATGCTCAATAACAGTGCAATGCTCTTGCATTCTAAATCAACAGCAGGCTGTAACGCTACCACTATTACAGCACCCCGGACCCCACTACTACAACATTAGTGCAAATGAGTTCTCACAAGCATTCTTAACAGAAAGAAAGGGATGTAGGAAATGTACATTAACGCAAGATACATTTGCTGGAACACTGAAAGCTGCACTCATTTGTTTACATATGCCTTGCATACATATAGCAAGTACAAGCAGTTGAACCACGGGAATTCTAGCACCATTAATGTAGCAGGTATGCAAGGTTTCTAAACCAACAACCTGACCACCAATAGGTCTGACAGCACCCCATGTGGAGGCTGAGCAAGCATTTAAGTGGTGAGCCCAAACTATTATTCCTTGTAGTACCTACACGCTCATAGTGCAGCAACCAGCCTTAGGTACACATATGTGTGTGCAATTTTCCAGCCCATGGTATAGCTGCAACTACAAAATCAGCCACCAATTACAGCTGTTTTCAGGAGCTAATATCTCAATGAACATTACCTCCATGTCAATGCACTCTAGTTGCATAGAAAGCCTGTGCTAATTTTTTGTAAGATGCAAGTGCAAGCCACTTGAGCCAAAGGTACACACTGTGCAATGCCAATAGGTTCTAGCATACAGTTCTGGCTACACACAATTTGAAGTTTTTAAGGCAGGTAACCGGACACATGCATTCAATGACCAAACTCTGTTTATCTACAGAGAACGTGCAATCCAGACACACCAACAAAGGTTTCTGGACGGATTAACTATTTTAAGGGGGGACGAGGGGATCGTAGGCAACTTTTCTATTTTTCGACTTAGAGTAATGAAATTTGGCAGACTTGCTTACAACAGCATCAAAAAATCAGATATAAAGTTTCACAATGACAGCTTCAGTAGGTTCCCTTTTATCATTCTTTATATGTTGTCCCCATGTTGCTTGCTTGTGGAAAGCCTAGCATGACAAAAAAAAACAGGCTACAAGTCTGTAAATTCTTTTAATATTTACTAAGTGTGGTGTAAATCAAGACTCTCTTAATTTTTTTTTTAATTTCTCTGCTCTTTTTTTTTTGAAGGACACAATATGCACCTTCTTTTATGTTTAGAATGTATCAAGCTCTAATTACCATGTAATAAAAACAAATGAGCTTAAATGGTAAATCTGAGACTGTCTTGACGCAGACCACACTTCAGTGATCCCAACAAAAACGGGGTAAAAATCCATGCACCCATTGCTGTGCTATGCTTTCCACGAACAACGTATTAAGCTCAAAACAAACTTTCGAGAAAACAAGCCTGAAAGTTCTAAGCTAGCACACACTGTCTATGTGCAGATGCCAACAAATATATTTATTTGGAACGCTTAAAGTTTATTTTTGGGTGAAATATTTCAGTACAACATAGAAACAGTGTTGGAGATGCCAAAAAGTGTACTTCTCAAAAATAGTCTTTTTTCGCGATTTTTGCGATCTGATCCCCACATCCCCTCTTAAAATGCATAAAATAAACTGTACTGTTAAAGCAATGATAAAGCACAGCTCTACAAAATACCTAGGCCACATGCATTCAGTATGAGTAATGTGCCACTGCAGCGTCACAGTCAGTACAACAAAAACAGAACAGCGTGGTCTTTTTACATGTACAGGAAATGCTCAAACAACTTGTGCATATTTTCAGAGTTACATGCAACAGACAAGACTGCAGGTGCCTCTCGCTAATGATATCACAAAGTTCACAACTGTCAAAATAGCTGTGCTCCAGCTTGTGCAGCATTGTAGTGACCTTGGAGCACTTATAAGAAAGAACTTTACTGAGTACATCGCAATCTAAAATTAGCACGTCAGAGCATGTAACCACAGTCAAAAGTTTATGGAAGGCCGTACTGGTGAAAAAATTTTATTTCATCACCGCCTTTCCACGCATCCTTGAATATGGAGCCTGACTGACTCTGCTAACTACACAGTGCAGCACTAAATCTAATGCAATACACTTCCGATACAAAGAAATTTAATTTATACAACATAGTCTCCCTGTGCATACCACAAACTTTTGACGGTGGATGTACATAACTACTACAGTAAATCTGCCAATCAGCTGCTGAAGTTTGAACATCGTGCTGTGCAAGGTCAGTTTATTCACTTCTTATTAAAACTTGCAGTAAGTTTAGAATGCCTACTCACAGTGTGACAGGGGTAGAGCCAAACACCTAGCTTCAAAACTAGAGAACTTCAATGATACTGATGCCAACACGACAACACCTCAGGTAGCTCTACCTTCAGTTTTTTTAAATATATTATACAAAAAGTATCATGACAGATATATGCACATATGAAAGGACCCTGTGTGCACCCCAATATTATGCAAACGAAAAACATACTGCAGCTCTTCGCCAAAGAACTGTACACTTCAAGCAGTTGCCCCAAACAATAAGGGTGCTACAAGGACTGAAAGCTGGAATGAGGTAATTTTATACAGAGCAAAATTTAAATTTGTTCCAATGCCGCCATCCCACCTGTGAGCCTTGCAGCACTGAGGGCCTTTGAGGATAATGACCAGGGGTCCTATACAGCCATCATGCCACCTATAAATACTACTAGGGCAAAAGTCCGGAGGACATGCAAGCTGCAACCAAACAATGCAGCTATGTGAATAGCTAGTGGTTCCAGGCCACATATGTGAAGGTGAAACTTGCCATCTTGCAGACTTTTGACCCAGATAGTACACGAAAGGTATAAGTTGGAGCTCACAATGCTGAGGCACTGGTTCCTTACAGCAAAATTGGCTGTCTTGTACACAGTGCTCACGAAATTGTGCTGTTACAGACTTCAGGACAAGTACTGCACCTCAAAGGCTGAGCCAACACTTCGACTGGGTTCACATGCTACGGAATTGGCACTGATCACCACTGCACTTTGCTTCCAACCCTGTATTTAGTGAATGCAAGCATACCTACAAATCTACAGGTGCCACTGAACACACAACGACCTGTGAACAGTAGAATAGTGCAGGCAAATTCCACATAACTTTGTCTGCGCTTGTTTTGTACTTTCATATGTTTCCTTGCACCTGCATTATAAACCTTTCGTATATGAAATCAAAGGCATTTGACTGTTTGCAAACAAAGCTGATTTTTTAAATAAGCCCAAGGCAGAAAGTGGTTTTATTGTACATGACACTTTTTTTGGAACTTGTTCCCCATCAGACACTCACACAGCCCTCCTAATGCCACGAGGTGCCTAATGGAAAAAAAAAATCAGCAAATTGCTTAGTCATGGATCTTAGATGTTGGAGAGAAAACAACGGTGTTCTGAATTGGCCTAATCAAGTAACTTGCAAAAAATACCTCATACCTTGACAATTGAGCTAACGATTAGCATCATCTACAACTGGCAAGAGTTTAAAAATACTGCAAGTGGTATCACCCAGCCATAGCTAATAGATATACCTTCTTGCATGATAGATAGTGCACAACAGTAACATATTAGTTTAAACAGCAAACTCTGAGCTCTCAGAATGACCACTTTTTTTTTTTTACAACATCAAGGTGCACTTTGCCACCACTTTCACTCTGTTCCTTTGTATGCATTGATGACTGTCCCAAACGCACACCTTGCAATACTACTACTTGTTTCATATTGAAGCAATGGCAATGTGCTATGCCAGTACCACAAATACTACATGCTGTGCAACAACTAATACATAAAAGGTGCAGGAATAAATAAAGGCTCTCAGGCCAGCTCTTTGCCTCACGTTTTCCAGGACATTCCAAAGCCCATTATCACACCCAGCTGTACCGCACCTCAAACAGGCCACACTATCAAAATAACAATTTTGATTGGTCAGCAGGCAAAGGAAGCAGAAGTTTTCACCTACGATACACTATGATGCCAACACAGTTTCCTGCAGGAAGTGTCTCTTATAAAACTATTAATGTAAAAGTCACTGTTGCACACGTATGCATACGTGACAACATGCATGTCTTCCTGGCTGAAATTTGAACAAATTATCTCTACATTTTCAAGACAGGGATGCAGAGAAGTGGCTGTCACTCTCAAAATTGCTAGTCAGCTTCTACACACAGAAGAGAAAGCTATGGAAAAAATGGCCAGTAGTGCTTGTTTTTGGTTTCACACCTCGAGTTTATCTACGAAATGCACCCCTCAACTTTTCGAATGTGTATGCTTATCGGCTGAATGTGTAGCTTCCCATCACTGCTCATGTATCCATGCACACTGCATGAACAATCAGCAAACTACCACCCCTGCTTGTTACACTACTGCCAGTTGGGCAGGCTCAACCGTCACTGAACGTTGTTGCTACCAAGGTTTGTAGCAATAAAAAGGCACTATTGCTGCATAATGAGCTATATGCCATTACTCAATAACTCAGGAAACTGTGGGCCTTGTAGCAAATAAAGATGCCCCCAAAAGAATGCCACAGAACAGAGAAAATTACAATGAAAACATTTGGTGTTTCAAAATAAGCCTATGAGTCCAGTATGCTACACGTAAGCTAATAAATTTGGCAGCTTTCTAGAAACATACAACAACATGAAGAATAAAGTTCTTGGCATAACAAATGGCTTTCACGTTTGTTGTTTCGCAACTATACACATCTTACTTTTATCTAAGAGGAGAATGCTACAAGTTAGCAAACATACTAGTAGCAGGTCAAGACATAAACGGCATGTTTTTCAGGTGCCAAAATTTGTGTCCATTTTGCAGTTCAGCGAAAGCAATGGCCAAATTTTGTACAGTGCCCAACCTGCTGGTCAGCTACTGGGCTTGATCACGAACTTCCGCATTGTACTGTCACTGAATTACACCTTATGCAGTACAGCAGCAGGATGCAAACTTCCGCTAAAAAGCTGCAAATTCCGTAGCCCTAGATATAGTGTGTAACACCAAGCATCACCACTGCTTTGAAATGTCGCCCCTTGTGTTGGGCTGCAAATAGCACTCAGCAGAGCAGAGTCTGTGCTCTATGCTACTGCTTTCTGTTGCGAGGTAATACCATTGGATGTTTGCTCTCACCTTGTAGCAACATGCTTGGAGTGGATTTAACTTCGAGCATTACACTGCCATGTGCTTTTTGCTGTGCTACATACATGGCATGCCAAACTGACTTCAGCAATTAACACACTGACAGAATGCAGCCTTTAAATGTGAAATTAATGCAAACATCGGTGGTACAGCAGCAGTTCAAAGCATCAATGTTTTCCATGCTTATGTACAAGCTAGAGCGATGGTCAAAGACTGAAAAGTGGGCAAGAAAAATTTTTTGCTCTGCCCACTAAGCAAGCAGGGAAAAGCTTCATTTATATATAACGAATTAGTTTGTACTTAAGCACAAGCCTATAAAGTTTGGAAAGCAGTCTGACTGCTGTGCCTTCTTGCAAATGAATGAAAACAAGGACTGTAGATTACTGCCATGCCCTCACAAATACTGCTTACTACACACACAATAGGCGTTACACCGCCAAAATGGAAACAAAGAAACAGTAGTTTGGTACATAAAGTTGATGGATAAAAATGCATAAGAAAAGAATGTATGTCCCAAGTTTCATATAGTGTCACAGATTTCTGGATAGCTTTATAATAGCAAAAGACTGGACCATGGTGGAAGTGAAAATCAAACTCACACTTAATGCTACATATTCCACCTGGTTGGCAAAACCGCAAGGTGCTCACCCCCAATACAACAAAATGTGATTACAATCAAAAGCATAATCTGCTGAAGCAGACTGGCAAAATTATTTACATCTATGCATGATGCAGCAAACGGCAACCAGCAGAGAAAGGTCGCCCAGTACAGAACTGCACAATGGCATGGCTATCAACAGTACAAATTTGTAAGATAACAGAACCAGCAATGCAAACATTCAGTAGTTGTATTAAAGGTGCACTGAAGAGGAATCTGAAGTCGTCTTTTTTTTCCGCGGTAACTCAATCTACACGTTCCGAGCATTCTTTGAAATTTTGAATTATTGTCCTGTGCGGCCGATTTCTCTAATTTAAATCGGATTAACATCTGGCTCCCGCCTTTTTTTTAAAATTCTCCACAGCCGGTGGGAGGATTCAACCAACGCATGGAGTGCCTTTCAGGCAGTAGCGTGGCGGCTTTGCTTTCACTTTTGTTTTTTAGGCTTCCGTGAATAAATAGATCTAGTCAGAAACTACATAGCTGCAAATTAGGCCCACGAAAATAAAAATACGTGTGGACTCTTTGCTTTTGCCGACCACTATGTATCACTCTGCCAAAAGCAGAGCGGAAAGCCGCCACGGGACTGGTTGAAAGGTTGGTCGACTCCTTCCACCATCTGCAAAGAATTAAAAAAAAAAAAAGCAGAAGCCAGGACGTTTAATCGCATTTAAATTGGGGAAATGGCCGTACAGGTCAATAATTAGTTTCCAAGACTGCTCGGAACGTGTAGATTGAGTTCCAGCGGTAAAAATAAGAGTTCAGATTCCTCTTCACTGCACCTTTAAAAGATAATGCTCAAGCTTGTTGGCGTGCAGGAGTGCATAAACAGTGAAAATTTAGCTTGTACGGCAAGTGCAAAGAGTGGCTACAGAAGTAAAATCAAGCAGAGACTTAAAAGCTAAATATTCCACTTGGTTTGCAAAGGAAAGAAAAAAAATTCGCTCTCTCCAAAAGATGCTCACCCATTTTTTTCCCCTAGTGGAATGTGCAATAGATCAACCCATGTAAATAATGTACGGCTAGACTCAGCAGCAAGACCTCGTGAATTTGGCCCTTGCTAATTAAGAAAATTGGATAATTTGAACTGCCTGTGCAATACTGGGCAACGCCCATGTGAGACTATGGTACCGAGCACTCATTAATTAGGAACGGCTCGCGGTGTGGAGGGCCGTGTCGAGGTGTGACAAACAGAAGCTATCGCTCAAATAGCATTATGAAAGCATGAACTGCATGGCGCAGTGTTGAGTACGAACCTCTGATGTGCGTGCAACGTTAGATCTGTAGGCGTGACGACAATTGGATACTGTAGCCAAGAAGAAGTCGAGCCGCACAGATTCGGTCTCACTTATTTAGACCCAATTTTTCCCCGTTCCAGAGCAGACAATTCCCTCCTTTCTGTCTACGTGGTTCTTCTGTTTAAAGTTTATGGGGTGGAACCTCTTGATCCGCGACACCATTTGAGAGGAAGCTCACTGCCACTGCATCGCACTCCTCGAGCACTTTGCATCTGCCACCTCTGCAGACAGCACTGCTCCTGCAGTGCCCTCATCCTCCGCGGTACCTCTTTTATCAACCATCGTTGTGCCGCCCTCATCTGCTTTCCTCCTCGTGCTCTCAATACCACCATACCTTTATCCTCTGCTGTTGTCTTTGTGCGCTCAGTGCCAGTTTCCAACGAAATAAATTTACTATGATGCGAATGGTGTCTGGCAGATTTTGCGGGCCATTTGAATTAACGAGGTTTTATAAAAGATTTCACAAAGCATGGTTAGGACTTTTTTGTGCAGCCTGTCCCTAAAACAAATCTTTCAAACTACTTTTCATTTGCTGAGCATAACTGCAGTAATATGCTGATAGCACAGTCCATATGGTGAAGCAAACGTTCAGGCATTGGTGTAGTAACAAATTAGTAGCAGTCATCCAGCACCACAGGGTGTGGCATTAGGCATGGTCTGCTGTGCACCATCCTTGCAGAAACTGCTACAGCCACAACAAGCAAACACTACTAAGCAATTACGAAATCCCAGGAGGATGTAGCTGAAAACTTGCCACACATTTTTTCACCAAGAAATAGGCCACACAGAGCCGCTTTTCTATACTGGATATGCATAGAGAATTGATGCCTGGTGTGAACAGCCCAAGAACAAAGTCGAAAGAGTAATGTAGCATAAGCAGTGATGGCACACACATCCGCAAAGCATGAAGACATTAATGAATGAAACAACTATTCACCCTGTGCAGTTTCAATGCCTTTGTCTGAAATGCTTCAAGAGTTATTCTTTGCTGAGGCACCACCTGTGCTCAACACTGTTCCAATAGCAGTATAATAGTGGCAAGCACACTTTTGGTTGCTTTGGGTATGCCAGCCAAGACGCACTGTGCAAGTAGCCCAGGGAGATCTTGCATTTGGGCACCTTACCATTGCCAATGCAGAGCAAGCAGCAAGCCTTTTAAAGATAAAAAGGGAATTGCCCCACTAAAGGATGGATAAAGTGCACAACAAATAGCCCTTACATGTTGAGCCATGGCTAGTGTGAATCTTGGAGGCTATGAAACAACCAAACTGTTCGAATTACGTGAGCGGTCTGTCAGACAATATTGCCATTGTAACTGCTGATACTACACAGAGCCCTAACACTCCCTGCTCATCTAATGAATGCCAAGTTTTATTGTATGATACTGACATCTGTGTTGCTCTTCCCAAGAGGTGATCTGGTAATAAGAAAGCAAACATTTCCAAAGCAAAACTCATTTTTGAGAACACAGATGAGCACATGCCTTCAGACGAATAAAATTCCAGGCAAGCCAAGATGCATCATGGTGGTGCAGTTTGATACTGTAACACATTCTGCAGACTAACTTTGAGACTTGAGATTCAGCATGGAAACCCGTGTATACACATTCCTATTTGTACTCATCAGTGGCACTTTGTTCTATTAGCAAGTGTGAAAAAGCCTAGCCATTCAATCATGGCACGAGCCAATGCAATTTGTAAACGTGACCAACCACTATAGTCAGAGCTAAATATTCAGTAAGAAAAGAAGCGGTCGGTACAGTTGCACTCACAAGAAACCAGTATGAACACAAGACAATCAGAGAGCTCCACTGCAGCCAACTATAGGCTACTGCGAATTTCCATGCACACAGTGCACACTAGATATTCTCCATCACAATTATTAATGAGGGAAACTACAGGTAAGTAAAAAAAAAAAACATAGTGACAATGAACATTGCCTTTATTTTTCTTTTCTTTGTTCTTGAATGGTCAGACTGCAGCTCAAGTAGACTCCTGGCCAGCCATGGCAAATTTAATACAAAATAAATGCTCTTAAGGGGGGACACTGGTCTTAGGCCTATTTTCCTTACTTTTAGTCCAATCCTAATGAAACTGTACCACCTTGCTCAGTTTTTTATACTGATTTCAGCAATGAAATTACCTTTCACATAAATTAGTCGGTTCCCAAGATAATTAATTTTAATTAGCCATTCATTAGTACCTCGGTGCAAAAAAACTGCTCAATAAAAAATCATTTTTAATCCATGGCTACATAGTATGGCGATTAAAGAGTGCAATAATCAAAACCATTTTTACTTATTACCCTCATTAGTAATTTTACAGCACTTGGAATATCAACGTTCAAGGTGTGAATGTAATGCATCGATAAACTTTGCAAAATTATAAATTTTTGAAGTGCGATTGAACAAATCTGCTTCGATTATTGCACACACTGTGCCTTCAGCTTCCCTTAGCAAGCAATACGACATCTCTGTCTGTCCTAGATGTTGAGATATCGACATACTAAGACAGCCAGATGTCCAAAATTTTCATGCCATTAAATTGTCTGCTCCTGCATAAATTCAGCCCACACGATGATCTGAATTTAATATTATGGTCAAAATGCTGGTTTCTTAAGGGAAAAAATTGGTACGGTTGGAAAATAATAGCTGCAGATTCCACAAATGTCATTTTTTGAAAATCGATTTTTTGGTCAATTTTTGGTCTCAAAGACCAGTGTCCCCCCTTAACGATGAGAAAAATGAGTTGACAGTACAATGCAAAGTTCTCACATCCAGGTGGTTGAAAGTTACAGCAAAACACTACTACATGAGTGCCCTATACCTTCGGCCATATCGCCTGAATACCGGAGGTTTGTTGCACTTAGGAGCCCGGTCTCTACGTGACTGAGTCCCATCCATGCCTTCCTCTTCAAAAAGCTTTCTCATGTCAATACTCTCCTCGCTGCCCCTTTCGACGAGCACTTCGTAGATTTGCAGCAAACAGTATGCGTCCAGTGCTGTTTGAAGATCATAATACAAAAGTCACAAACATAGCTCTCATCAGAAATAAGTACACTAGCAAAGTTCAGTGCACCAGATCCACACTGACATACTATTGTAGCTTCTGATGATGTAGCTTCTGACATGCTATTGTAGCTTCTACATAGTCGCACGGAATCGCCATTTCAGCTTCCGTACACTTCATGCATTTGGCGCTCACTTAAGACACAGTGGCTTATCACAAACGTATCTGTTAGCATGTACCTATCACTGTGTGCGAGCCTGAAGAGGTCTCTTGCAAAGCAGCCATGAATTATGCCATGCATTGCAAGGAAGCTTCCCCAGTGCTCCTACTGCATAGATTGCAGCGACACATTGATACCAATATGGTGCAGCGCGCGATGGATGCAAATGCAACTCCTCACACGCCCGAATAGAAAGAACTCTCCTCTCCCGTCGCCAGAGCTGCCAGCATATCTGCATCAGCCCAACTACCACCCTGTTCACAGGCACTGGATATCCTAATGGTCACGGTCCAAGCTGCACAGAAGTGCCTATCACCATAGCTATCGCCTATCGTAGTCAAGTGACTGCTTCTCCACGACAAGGAGGCTCCGCAGTTTAGGCTGGGCGTAACAAACTTTCGTCTTCCTCCATGCGCCATAGCCACCGTTGCCACATTGCTGCCTGGCATCGATGCAGTCGCAGATCTAAACCAGTCTCGTTGCGTTGCCACATTACTGTCGTCACCGAATGTTTGCTTCCCATGTCTATTGATAAGCAAGTGCCATCACTCCTTAGCTTGCGATGCTCAAAGTTTTGCAGCAGAAAGGCTAAGACCTTCCTGGAATACCTCGAGTATCATGTTTTACCAGGTCAGTGGATTTATAGCATGGATATAGCGTACTCCGCTTTGCAAGTAGCTTTGCCACGGCTTACGAGGTGTGCCGTAATGAGGTTAACTATTGATTTAAACAGATACCGAAACATATCAAGGACCTAGATATCCCATATTAGCACAAGCATGGTTTCATAATGCACAAGCTGTACCTAGCACGTTGCCATCATCACTCTGGCCCTCATCGAAGTCCGCTTCAGATTCAACAACTATGTCAGACCCACTTTCATAAACTGATTGACGGTGAGACATTGCTTTGAGCATAAGCACAGCCTTCTCATTACCGTATTTACTCGCATAATAGGCGCACCCCTAGTTTGGTCGCGAAAAATCTGATTTTTTTATTTCCGCGCATAATAGGCGCACCCCAAAATTGGCACTGTGACCAATACTGTATTTACACGATTGCAAGCCGACGCCTCGCCGCCCCCCAGTCTTTATTTTAACAAAGTTTTTGCTGAACTGACTACTAGTGCTGCTGCCGTCGCAGCTGCTGCGGACCCACAGCACGTACAGCGACATCGCGTAGAACAGCCACACAGTTTTCAGGGATGCTCCCTTTAAACGTCTGTTTGGAAAGCTTTATCTCCAGCTGGAAACGTTCCAGACTTCGGTCCACGAAAACCTCGGCGCCTGGAGTCGCGTACGAAAATTTAGGCACGCCACAGTCGCAACTGCCGCACTTCTCGGCCACGTCGAATTTCCGACCTGCCGCATGCTTGCCGTGTTCGAGAGCAAACTCCCAGCCGTGTAGCTATTAAGGTGCTTGCACGTCGAGCTAAAACAGCAACGCTCGGCAGCAAAGCCACAAACCACGATGCGCTAGATAACATCTTCCTCGCTTCCTCCGTGCTTGACAAAAAAAAAAAAAAGTGGAGCTGGTGATGCTGATGGCGATATAGATAGCGAAAGCTCGCAGCGGAGAAAAACATTGATGATGATGATAAGCTTGGCCTCGGGCGCCTTCCTTGGGCGACGTCTGGAAGCTCCTGTGCGCGTGTATGGCCTCCGCGATCTAAGCGCCTGTTGCGCGCAGCCAGAGCTAATCGCGGAGGCCTCGGCGCGTGCATTTCAAAGGCTATTCCCGCGTGGGTCGTGGAAAGTTTCGGTGCGGCCCCTACACGGATTTTTTAAAAATATTTCCTTCGGGAAAATGGGGTGCGGCCCGTACACGAGTGCGTTTATGCGGTATGTTCAATTTTGCTAGTCGAAAAATTCCCGGAAATTTTACCCCGTGTAATAGGCGCACCCCGAACTTTGAGCCGGATTTTCTGGAAAAAAAAGTGCGCCTATTATGCGAGTAAATACGGTACTCCCTGAAATTCCTTTTCATGTAACTTTCATTACATTGGTTCTCATCTTCATAAAACATTGCCAATAAAGTGCGAATAAGTGCCAATAAAGTGCGGAGAAGGCACTACGTGCACAAAGCTGGAGTATTCAGATATTCAATGAATTAGCAACAGATGTGCAAAGGCTGGTTTCAAAAACCTTCCATAGTTATCAGGAAAACTGCTTGTGCTTTAAAACTATGGTGTAACAGTCAGACACAGCTTTGAGCACCAAAAATGCACACCCTTCCCATTACTCCTTGAAAATCCTTTTCATTTAACTTTCATTACACTGGCTCTCACATTCATAACACATTTTATCAAATTTTATGTTGGTCACTCAACACCATGCATTACATATGCTGGTACTAGTGGACAAAAGCAGGCATTAAAATGAAAGGATACTGCAAATACTGCTCACCTGCATACACTGTCTGCGATGGTCGCAGTGGTCTTTTCTCCCAATCAGAACACTGTTCACTCTTGTTTAATGGCTGGCCCAACAACAAGAAGGTCAGCTCAGCCAATCCTTTGTAGTTCCGCTTCTCACACACAGGTTTTATTAGTCTTGGATAGTCCCGTTGTAACTAGAACAATATGAAGGGGTTACATCTCTGCTTCACTGCCCATGAACTATCAAATCAGCTCACACAATGAGAAGACATTTCGCAGCTCTCCAGCTACTACGACCACAAAGCAAGCCAACAGGAGGGGCATAAAACCAGAATACACAGTGAATTGTTTCAAAATGCCAGATAACTTGATCAGCCAACCAAGGCTTATGAATATCTGCTAATAATAAATAAGCCTTTGATGTTGGCTTGAAGTGCCTCACCCCATGGTCTAGTTTATCTCATCAAGAACAAATTTTGTGAGCCAGAGAAGTATGGAAAGTGAAAGACTAGCAGCGATGTCACAACTCCCACATGTACCCATCACTAACAAAGATTCTGTCAGTCACACTTACCTCACATGACAAGAAGGTATTGTCACAACAAGATGAAAGACTGTGCTGCAAACTCATAAGTAGGCCGTGTACTTTTAAACTTTAGCTGGGAAACACTGATAAATATCCGCTGGTAAAACTGAAAAGCACCAATTTCTGGGCATGCTGAGGCTAACCAACAACAAATTCTGCCAACTAACTTTCCTACTCCTTTCTATTTAAAAGCACAGAAAATGCTGACAAGGCATAACAGTACATCCAACATTTTAAACTCGTGCGCAATGAGAAAAATGCCTCAGTGAATTATTTCACCCTTCAAAGAGCGCAGTGGGCATGGCCGAACACCTAAGCACATGCTGCAACACTTTACTGTTGGAAAGTTTTTGTCATTACAGTCAAACCTCATAATAAAGAACACATATATTAAGAATTACTGGCTATATCGAACTGTTCCTAATTATTTTCAACAAACACATGAATTTCTTGCTTCATACGCAGTTTGCCATAAAACGGATATATTTAACTGATGAGTGCCAAGCTATGCTCGCTCGGATGGCAGACAGCAGGCTTTGCTTCACAACACAAGCAAGCGTTCGCGCTACGGTTCACGCTTTATGTCGAATTTTCCAACAGTGTCACTGAAGATGATACAGCAGCAAAAAAGCTCGTAGCCAGGCGATTAGCACCCATTTGTACCTCTTGCAACCGTAGATAGTGCCCCGGAACCAGCGACATGATCAACTGCTGCAGCTTTCCAGCAGCCATCCTCTGTTCACGTCAACTGTTATGCAGCGGAGGTGGTGAAAACTGTGATAGCTTTCGTCCTGGTGTCTGATTTTTTTTATGTGGCACCGCAGTAATGCAAGGAAGCCACCCTAGCTGGCATCTGACCTGCCACCTTTGCGTGCTCTGGTGCTTAGCAAAAAAGCCAAACTAACTAGAGTTAGGTTTTTTTTTTTGGTTTTTGAGAAAAGGAAATGGCGCAGTATCTGTCCCACATATCTCAGTGGGCACCTGAACTGCACCGTAAGGGAATAGAGGAAGGTGGGAGTAAACAACAAATAGAGAAAGAGAAGCCGCAGTGGAGGTCTCGAATAATTTCGACAACCTGGGGATCTTTAACGTGCACTGACATTCAGCACGATGGGCAAGCACCTTAATAGCTACACGGCTGGGAGTATGCTCCCAAACATGGCAAGCGTGCGACGAGCAGGAAATTCGAAGTGGCAGAGAAGTGCATCAGACTATGGTGCAACAAAGAATGCATTGAGGAACACAAGCTGCAAAAACCGCATTTTCCGAGCCAAGCCGTCCAAGTTTCCTGAACTGGAAGAAGAGCTGCTCTGCTATGTGATGGAAGTGCAGAACAACGGCTAAGCGTTGACACCGGACATGCTGCGCAACTTCTTTTGGGATGAGCGTGCACCAGAGCACAGCACCAGCTCAGAGTCTTGAAGATTCCGCGAGTGAAGATGCGGTTTTGTGCATGACCGTGGTTTTTTGGATTTGGAGTGTCGGTGACCCTGCAATGCACCTGATTCACTATTTGAGCCCTGGTTGCGTCATCCATCACTCAATAACGAGAACCAACACAGCAAGTTACTGAAGCCTTCCAGATTAGCAATCACATGCAACAATCAAGTATGGACCTCTTCCTGCTGCCGCTAACAGAGAGAGCCCCCTTCCCCCTGTTCACCCATCTTTGCACCCAGTTTCTGCCCTTTCCACCTATCCTAAGAGACTGCACCGCCTCGCGCTTGCATTGATCAGGTAGCTGCGTGCCCAGTCTTGCTCCTTCTCTTCACCTTCCCTCCTCTGCACCGAAACTGCCTACTCTCCCTCCATTCTTTTAATCCCACTCCCCTGCACAGCATTGCTATGGCAATCCCTTTAAAGGGACACTGAGGAGAAATTGAAGTTGGCTTGTATCGACAGAATACCAGCTCCTGATTACAAAAACGCCACTCATACTGACAACAAAGCTCTTGTAACGTAGAAAAGAGCAAGAACCAAAATACAGGTATCGCCGCCACAGGCCAAACTCGCAAGTACAAGCGTGATGAGATCATAGGACAAAACAGTGTTGCTAGAACGAATGGTTCTAGCAACACCAGGAACCGAGAAACCATGAATCACTGAGGCGCAGCCAATGCATGCGCAAATCTCCTTGACGTCGCCAGATGGCGCCACGAACCCGGCAGCTACGCGAGCGCCTGCAGTATCGGGACCAATCAGCGCCTGCTCACCGCGGTAGGCGGGCTCCTGGTATTCCGCTAACGGTAACAAGGTACAAGGTATGCTAAAGGTGTCTATTTGCGAGAACTTCGTTGACGACTTCGAGAATGGGATCCATCGTAACGCTGGCAAAACGCCGGTGCAAACGTAAACGAAGCGACGGTAGCGACGGCCGCAATAGCCGATAGATGCCTTGAAAGTGCGGCCGGAGGTAGCTTTCTTTTCGGCTGCTGCTAGGCCACTCTGCTGGCCCGCCGAAATCACTGAGTCTGCGTTACGTCATGGGCACGTCATGTTTCACGTCACTTAGTCCTGTGTCGTCATAAGAGAATCCCTGGTTTGAATCAGAGCGGCGGGAAAAACTTCTTCAAATTCGAATCCAAATTTCTTAGAAATAAATGCATCTTTCGCTGCCGGCCAAGTGGCAACAAAGCCATGAAATGCCGAACTATCGGATTTTGCTATAAAAAAAATATCAATAGAGCTCTCCTCACTGTCCCTTTAAGGGAGACTATATGTTAATTATAGACTCTACATAGAGCAGTTTGCACTGTTCATGAAAGGTGGCACCACTAAGGTGGCCACCATTAACGGCACTGGTGCACTGGGTGAACCGCTACTGCGCAGCTTGTGGACAAAAGACACCGGTGCTCTGGTACAGCATCTGTACTAATGTGCAGGGAAGTAGAGCTAATGTTCTTGTGGTCTACTGGAGGAAAAAAATACTGATTTTCACAAATTGGGCAGTTCGTGGCACATGCGACAGTTTTTCTAGGAGTTGCCTTGCGAGCTCATGCTGCTTTCTAGAGGTACAAAATGTCTATGAGTTGTTCCGAAAAGAATCTGAATTTCTATTTTTCATAAGATTCAGGGAAAAAATTCTCATATGCTTAAAAAATTTCATGTAAATCTATCAAGAAAAAAAAAATTCACTGAAAGCTGCATCCCCTTTAAAAATCCGGGGCCCAGTGATTCTAAGTGGAATCACCAAATGTAGAGGCTACCAGTCGAATTGAGCAAACAAGTCCCACTGTTTTTACAGTAGTTCTAACAGTTACCAATTCATCAAGATATGTTAGCGACCTTTCATCTGAAGGGGATATAAAAACTGCGTACGCTTTGGTGCCACCATTAGATGACACCGTTTCCTTCCTAGCACTATGCAGAAGAAAAAACAATTTTCGTTTTCCCCTAATCATGCGGAGGGTTAGAAGCAGGCTCATGTCATTCCTTCAAATTAAATTTTTTTGGCAACACATCCTTAAAAGAGTTTTGCAAATATGAATGACTCAAAATGGAATCGCTCGGACCTAGAGGCCCTATTGTAGAATAAGCAGCACGATTGTGTACGAGTTACTTGTAACTACATGTGTTGTGTAAATATAGTTTCTTCCGCCCTCTGTACGCAACAAAACATTCTTTTCTGCAAAAAAAAATGTCTACATTCAATGACATTCATCGCATAAACTCAAAGACAAAGTCTAACACGAGAGCATTGAAACCTGTATAAAATATTGCCCATGGTAGCAAATTGAAGTGCAGAGCAATGTAGAACAGGGTGGTATTGCCACTACTCCGAAAGCCTACAGTTACCCAGCTTTTAAACTTCAAAAAGGCAACAAACTCTCACAACAGTTTGTGCTGTGCAGCTTAAAAAGTAATCGCAGCAGGAAATTCCATTTTGTGGACACAGCATGCTGCTGTTGAACATGGCAGAATTCAGGAACACAAATCCCCATCACAAGGAGCACTTCTACCATAAGAATACATAAAAAAGTTTGTCTCAACTCAACCTTTGAAAATTTCGCATTTCAAATATGTAGTTAGTGCAAAAATATATATGCTGCGAGCTAGTGAGGCTGGAAATTTCGAAACTGGGAGCATGGTCAGCCTACCTCTTACAAGCCACCTCTCAAAAAGACCACTGCTTCTCTTCTATCAACTCAAGAATCAGCGCACTGACCAGCACACAATGAAAAAAAAAAAAAAGTTCAAGCTGCGCATCATTTCATTCTCACGTACTCCGAGATCAGTGGCCTATACCTCTACTTAGCAAAGACAAGCATGATTTCAAACCAGTTGATAATAAATAAAATTTTCAAACAAATCAGCCGGCTAAGTATTTTGCACTCACTAATTCCCACTGAACAAAGAACAGATGGAACCTCGACTGTTATCTTTTTCGAATTATCCTCCACCTACACAAGCTAACCTTTGAACGTAATTTTTTTATATTAAACAGCTTTAATTTGGGTCTGAAAGGGTTAAAAAAAACACTTGGCAAATTTAGCCGGCCACTTATTACCACTATCTCCTTGTGTCTTCCGAACCCAACATACACTAAGAAGAGCAGAAAGGGCAATGAACCACCCTGCATAAAACATTCTGCAACTTCCCTTTCTAGTTTTTTATACCACCAATCGAACATCCTCCTGCTTTCTCTGAAAGCTCACCATCTTCAATTAACCCCAAAGACTGCCGCACATTGCCAAGCTTAACATCATCCATGTTCTGTACATCCTTACCTTCTCAGTGAAGGTACGCAAGTCAACGACACTGTTAACTTTAGCACCTGGTCGCTTGACTGTCTCTGCCAACAGCCGGAGGTCTTCAGCAATGCCATAACCTAGAGATGGAAGGTCAAATATGAGGATCTAGCAACCAAAGTATGCCAAGCTGATGAACATTTCGATCATGCTTACCTAACTTCAGAATGTTGTGCGTCGACAGAACATCAGAGTACAAACTGTCCCAATCCGAGTCTGCCAATTCTACCACGAGTCGTGGCACGTCAAGCATGAATACTCGATCCCATACTGCCAGCTGTACCAAGGCCAACCTATAAAGTGCAAAATGAGCATGCTGGCAACAGCACTCTGCCAAAAAAGAAGCTTTGGCCTAACTCCTATTAGCTCCTTTTGTAGAATTAACTCTGCCTTCTTGTATGGCATATACGTTGGAACACTACAGGCTGTCATGCCGATTTTAACTCCAATGCATATAAACAAGTTTGCTGGCTTTTCTCACAGCAGCTGCAAGGTTAGTTTCAACTGCTGTCAAAAAGCAAACATCTTACAGCAGCGTTAACCTACAGCCCAAATTCTTAACTGCCCAATGCTAACAAGAGAACACTTTTCAAGGACAGTTCTGCTGGAGTAGTTACTATAAAAATGTTGTCAACAGTGAAATGCTCTCCTTTTATTTACGAGCATCTCTCCAGGATGTATCAATTTCTCCCCAGGGGAAGCTGAGCCGGAGGCCGGACAACACCCACACCCATTAGAAAAAGATCGCATCCACAGTAATCATGGGGTTTGAGCCATCATCATCATCTAATACACCAGGACAACACTACCACTATGTTGCTGCTGCAATTACTAACGCAACAACAAAGCCACAAACCTTGAAGGAGTCAATCCAATGGTTGGCTTCCACTCTGCGTCAATGCCAACAATGTCGTAGTGCTGCAAAAGATGAAGAATTTTAATTCAACTTTGACTGTCCAACCAAACCAAAAATTGCTGTCTTACCGTAATGACTTTAATGCACTCCTTTAAGCCATTAGCTGAATCCACCATAGACACATCATCAAGTTGAAGTCTCAGCTGCAAGAACTTGCCGGAATAATCCGGAACATCAGTCGTGACATTCCATGACTTAAGCAGCTCTTGCATTCTGGAAAGTGAAGCAAAGAGTGAAGCTGTATCATGTGATGTCAGTACACGTTATAGAGCCCCAGGTGGTCGAAATTCCCTTCACCTCGGTGTCCCTCATAGCCTGAGATGCTTTGGGATGTTAAACCCCCCATAAAGAATGGCGTCAAAAGACTGACCCCAACTGCACCACACATTCTTTCAGCTACGAATTTAAGAACAAAAGCTTAATTTATTTAACAAGAAGGGGATCAAAATGCAAAGATAATAACAGGCACCTCTAGCGGACATGGTAGTGAACGACTATATATGTCTGGATGAGCTGGCCGCTGAACAGACATGAATTTGTACACCCAAATTAAGTTAAGAGTAACTCTGTACTGCTGGTAATTTAGCAGTCAGTGAAGCTAATATTTTACACAAAGCCATTTCATGTCGGAAATTAAAATTATGACCCCTCCTGTCGGAACGCCACCACTACAGATTACTTAGCTACTCTCACATTGTACAGAAACATACCTCCTACAATCAGGATGATTTGGAAGGATTGCGATTCACACACACATTGATGGTGCCTCACTTATTTTTGAAGGAAGACTCGAATTTGTTCCTGTGAAAGACTGACCAAAAGCAGAAAACATCTGATGCAGGATAAACCTAGAAGATTCTTCCTGTATCACTGCATTAGTTTATTGGCTTCCAAATGGCCCTATCAAGTTTCTCGCGTTGTTGCAAGACGTCTTGAGTTATGTATCTGCCAATGCGATGATTATAGCAGGTGACATCTAGTATGGGCAGAATACTCAACGGGAGTTGCTTACAGTAGACAACAAATGTTAAAACTGGTGAGGCACTACTAGACACTGCATTTATTAATTACCTCACACAAATGGTGAAGCATGCGTCTAGGATCACAGCAACTGTAGAATCATTATTTCACTTTGTGTTTAAATATGATAACCAAATATCTGTCCATTAAAGAAGGGGCTTCTGAATATAAGATCGTCCTTTTCTGTAAAACATGCCAGGCTGTTATCTGGTTACTACTCTTGTATGCTATTGACGTATTATGCAGGTCAGGCAGGCAAGGATGATCATGTTCTTTGCATTCACGGCAGTGCAGCACGAGGTTAGAAGGATTTTTTTTTTTGTCAAGGGAACTTTCGAACTCCTTCAATCTGACGTTTATGCACCAAGCCGTTTCACCATAATATAGCTTTCTGCAAGACAAAGGAACCCTGTACAGCACTCAGTTAATGAACTTGTCTGCATGCGACACAGTGCACCTTTGAACGTCCTTTCTGCAAGAGGCCGGTTCCAGCTTCTTAATCACTGCAGCGCACACTTTCCCAACTTTATGACTGGTTTTCGTGCTGGGAGAACTGAGGCACTTCACATATCAAGCATTGGCATCACTATGCAGCAGTGCCTCGTGGCTCCAAGGGGCAGTCACTTCACAAGTTTGTGGCGAAATTCCCGCATAGCACCCCAGATTTTCAAATTAACTGGGCTGGTGTGCAGGCTGCCACTTCAAATTGCCCAGTACACTTTGCATTATAAATTAAGAAACCGCAGATATTCTTTGCATTATTGAGGTTTTACTGTAAAACCAAATGCTGCATCTGAAGAACACAAGTACTGTCTACATGGTCAGAGAAGAGTGGCACTTTGGTTTTCCCGTAAAACTTTCTTCCTCACTTGTCAGCCACCTTTAGTGCTACCAACCTTCCCTGAGTAACGAGTGCACATTTTCAAACTTTATCACTGCCAATGAAAAACAAATACTTCACCAAGCACGTTTTTGAACATACACAAAAGTTGTATGCACATTCCCTTAAGACAGCAGAACAGACCCGTATGATCTTGCTATAGCACAAGAGCACAGAAAAGTATAGGGCACAGGACGGTACACGCTAATACCTACAAGAGCACAAACACACACTAACATACAAAGAACACTTACTTTCTCTGACTACATGTACGTTTGTAGTCAACAAGATGCTTTGGCCAACAATCCTCTGCATAACCAAGCTTCAAAGCGAAGCTAAGCGCAGTGTCATAGTCATTCAACACCATCAAGTTGTAGAGCAGTTCGTTCTGCAGTTTCGGGAAACCCGTAATGGCCTCCTATGGCACAGAAACAAAAGACAAAATTACTGCGGTACTCTGTTTCATGACGACGGAGTGGTAACAAAAGCAAAACACTCCATGCTTCTTTCTTTTAGAAGTTTATTACTCTTGCAAATTCGATATTACAGTAACACCTTGTTACTTGAAACAGTATGCAAGCAGCAAAAGCATTGCACAGAACTGCAAAAAAAAAAGTCACAGTTCTTATCTGCGACCTTGGCCCAGGTTTTCACCAAATGAATTTACAATGATGCAAAGTTTTTGGCAGTTTTTTGGTTTATGGGGGTTTAATGCCCCAAAGCGACCCAGGCTATGAGGGACGCCATAGTGAAGAGCCCTGGAAATTTCTACCACATGGGGTTCTTTAACGTGCACCGATATCGCCTCCATAAAAATTCAACTGCCTTGGGCGCAATCGAACCCGCGTCTTTCGGGTCAGCAGCCAAGCGCCATAACCACTAAGCCACCACTTTTTTTTTAGTTTTTTTAGAGCCAATGTAATGCTTTTTTTTTGCACTCCCTTAAGAGAATAAAATAAGCTAAAATTTGATATATATATATATATATATATATATATATATATATATATATATATATATAGGTTGCGAAAGCATGAAGTGCTTGACTGCTTACAAGAATATATAGCGAAGTATACGCTTCGTTAAAGGAAACATATTTATTCGACTCGACGTTTCGATCGTAAGACCGATCT
Organism: Amblyomma mixtum; assembly: GCF_055824585.1. Taxonomy (NCBI): domain Eukaryota; kingdom Metazoa; phylum Arthropoda; class Arachnida; order Ixodida; family Ixodidae; genus Amblyomma; species Amblyomma mixtum. The sequence continues at coordinate 130,463,357 of NC_143014.1, read as the reverse complement.
TCTTATATATATATATGAAATTTCCAGTTTTTTGAACAAGATCAATGTACTGTGTGCAAACAATTTTCTTAAGCCTTTTTAAGGTGTTAGCTGCGTGCATTTCTAAAATGCGCACAAATGTTGAAACTGCACTTAGAATGACTCTAGGAATTCAATGAGATCACTTTCAAGAGATTTAGCCTACTGGTTTTGTAGAACAAATGGGTACACAGTTGTACTAATGACTTCGTAAAAAGACCTCAAATGTGATATGTAGGCATCCTTACATCGGTCTTTTGTAGGATTAGACAACTTTACTAGAACTGAAAATTGCTTTAAAAACTATTACAAGGCAGTTGACCGACAGAAAAGGGTCAACAATTTTTCAATTTTCTTTTTACCCCGCCCAGATAGGTCTCAAACTGTATACCCACACTTGTAAAAACACACAGAACACCAGGAAGGCCTATCAACAACAATGAAAACATGCTGAATGGCCTGTTCGATAGTTCTGTAGTACTCCACATGCAAAAATATGGTATGTAGGTACATCATTTTTAGTTTGCCAGTGCTTGAAGCATGTGGGACACACATGTCCTGCTGCTGCTGCATGAACAATTCACACGAAAAATGACACTTTTAGAAACCTGGCTGGTGACCAACCATGCCCCATTTTGCACCTAACAGCTTTCCTCCTGTAGCTCTCCTTTGTTCAAAAAAATAACAAAACAGGTACACTGATTTTCTCCAGGTTTAGAGGGATTATTAATGCTCACCTGGCAACAACAAAAAGCTTCCCAGCATTTTCTTTATAGCCAAATTAAGCTGTTGATGCTGTGCAGCTTGCCTCAAGAGCGTTGTCTACTCTTGTGCACTGCTTCAGTGAGATTTCACGAGCAATATAGATTTATTTTTTTGGCACAGGGCTAGAGTTTGATAGTTAAGAGAATGACCAACGTGAAAGAATCTGTCTTGGACGCATTGATTCTACGCTAATCAACCTATGTTAACCATCATGCTGTTGAATTCTGGCAACTCCGCCAGACGCAGGGCACAGCATCTATCAGGAGTAATTATTCTTCAATACTCTAGTTGTCGGCAGCACACAAAGAAGAGCTAGAGGTGACTTACCGCGGCTACACACTGGTAGAGGAAGAAAAAGAAATGCCCCCATGCGAAGGAAGAAAACACAAATAAGTCTTCAATAATTTTGTTTGGCAGCGTGCTGCGAAGGATTGTGGAAAAAAAAACAGCAGAAAAGACTCATTCACTCCTATCTACTCCTTCCTCTTGTGAACAAATCTCTTCTGCTGGTTTTTTTCCACAATCATGCACCAACCGGCCCATCAAGCTACGCTTCTTCAACGCTGTGAAGAATGTGCTCTTTGGTATTAGGCACTGCATATATTCAGCAAGAATGCTGTGGTTATTTTTAAAGATGGCGTCATTACCCAAGCCGACATTATCATGACATTTGGCGTTTCGCCAGGATGATACACAGTGCAATGACTGAGGCAGACGGCGATGACTTTACTCTGGAAAGGGTTACGCAGCTCATCACAAAAGAGGTCTGGAAAGCGAGCTACCAAATAAACAAGTGATTATTGTGGAGATGACTACCTGGCTGATGGCAATTGAAGTCGTTATCAATGTGCATGCTTTTAATGTAATTTCGTTATTGAACTTTTTTTTCACTTCCAAGCCGATTATCTCAAAACACCAATTTCTACAACATCTAACCATATTTCTCGGGAACCACATGCGCGAGAAAAATTTTTGCCCAGTACCTAATAATTGGAAAGGAGCGGCTAATGAACTAGAGTTATACAAACTAATGCAGCAAATTCTGTTTTCCAGGATGTTTATTGCCCACTTCGGCTTGGAAATTGGGAGGGTCCAGTAAAGAAACAAACAAAAAATAACGTCTCTTAATCAATAATTCTAGTTCAGTCAAGACAGCACAGAAAGCAGATTACAACAGTACCAATGAGACCTCTGACCCTAGCAGATACTAACAGAAATGGTCTCAAACATAAGCTAAAATACATGACAGGTATAGGGCCTACCCTGTCCCCTGAAGTTCAAATGTATGTGGGGTTTTCCAAAGCTAAATGTGAGTTTTCGAGATATGATGCAGTGGAGTGCTGCAGATTAATGTGCATTGACATCACACAGCACACAGTGTCTTTGCATTTCATCTTTACTCAATGTGGCTACCATGACCAAAGTCGATTCTGTAACCTTGGGCTCAATCAAGCAACCAAGCACAACTACTGGGCCACCACGATGGGTTCCCACGGAAACGCTGGCCAGTACGTAAGCCAGCACATTAACAGCATTGCGCAAAAATGCTAACAAAATAAGGGGCCAACTTTCCAGAAAGATAGATGGGTCACATGTAAGGCTGCTACTCTGGCTGTTGTTTTGTTACTTGCTTTCAATGCATATGTTGCCACTCAGCAATATTTCTTTAATGTAATAAGAAACTTCAAGCAGTAACATAAAATGGCAGAACCAGTCACAAAAACGCTCCATTTTTTTTTATAATCATATTATTCTGGTCAGTTTCTTTTTTTTTCTTTTGCCGTTCTGCCGCAGATCAACAAGCCTGAAACATCAAGTTTTGCAACTTGCATGGGTGTGTTTGGTTTGGTTTTATTAGGGTTTAACGTCCCAAAGCGGCTCAGGCTATGAGAGACGCCGTAGTGAAGGGCTCCGGAAATTTCGACCACCTGGGGTTCTTTAATGTGCACTGACATCGCACAGTACACGGGCCTCTAGAATTTCGCCTTCATAGAAATTCAGCCGCCGTGGCCGGGATCGAACCCGCGTCTTCCAGTTCAGCAGCCGAGCACCGCAACCACAGAACAACCGTGGCGGGGCAGTGTGTCGAGCACATTAAGTGCAGCACAGTTTTGCACCTAATTGTGCAACTAGTAGAGGGCAAGTGTAAATACAGTAGCCGACCGATTTTTCGAACTAGCGCGATATTTCGGACTTCGCTGAGGAACTGTAGCGCACCTCATAGGAACATGTACATTTTCACGACCGATATTTCGGACTACGTGGAGTCTAAAAGTTCGAATTTTCGGACTAAAATACCCGCCAACAATATTGTGGTGATCGTTTTTCAACCGAAAGTTCATTACTTCTGCCTAACATAGACACGAGCAGGCATCGCTGTCACAACCAACCTGTTCCCCGCCACTGTGAAAGGCGCCATCTTGAATTTGAACTGAATTGGCTCGGCGGGTGCAATCGGACTGACTTGGATAGGCTTAACTATTTGTTCTCCATTATTGCCATTCAAGATAATGTGGTGCTCTTCGTTGCCATCAAGATGGCCTACAAAGAGCGCGCGATCGCATTGAAAATGGAACAGCGGTAGAGAGGGAGGAAGGGGTGAGGGCGGAACTGCATTCGCAAGCGTCACTGCCCCATGCAAACTGACTGTTCTTGCTTTGCGCAGCGAGTGCATTCATTTGTGGCATGACTGCGGCACTATCTGGTATCATGATGAGATAGGCACTATCTGGTATCAAGATGAAGATAGCATGGCTATGACTCAGAGTAATATTATCGCTTGTAGGCGGAACATGGGGAGCACGAGATTTTCAAGATTTTGAAAGCCGGTTTTTTGCAGAAAAGTTTATTTTTTAAGTTCACAGATTTTTCGATTATTCGGACCATTCTTCAGGTCCCGCTGAGTCCGAAAAATCGGTCGGCGACTGTAATTCATTCTCAAACAAAACCAGCAGGACCTTTAAAAGGGCCACAAGAAAGTGTTCACATTAGTCTATGCGTAGCTCTGCACGGAAGCCTTCACTTCAAGCTCTATACTAGGACTTCCCAATCATCTATCCTTTCAAAAGGTGCTGAGGAACCCTGCATGTCTTGGCCTCCTGCCTGATATGCAAGCAAAAGGAGCACGCAGAATGCAAACACAAAACTCCTAAAAGAATGGCCAAATTCCATTAACAATGACTGTTGTGATCAGTACGGTCAGCCCCAAAACCTGGTGGGCAAAGGAAAAGCAAGGGTTGAGGCATACATGGATTAGGCGCTCAGGGAGCTGGAAAAGCACACTGTTTCGTGGAACATAGTTTGAGGACCCCTGCTCTAAGCAAAGGTGAACATGTTGGCTAGTAAGCATTTTATCAGGCAAGCAGAGAACAACACGAGGCCATGCAGTATAGAAGCACTGGGCAAGTTCATTTTCTATAATTAACATTATGGCTAGTTTTTTCTCTGAAGGCATTAGCATTAGAAGCCCTAGCATAAAGAAATAATGTTCGGCGTCACACAACATAGTGTTGCATACACCACCTACCACCTGCCAAAAGGAAGAGACAGAAAATCCCCCTCTGCACTTGTAGGGGAGGGGAAGGAGAAGCCAAACGGTGGCTGCCACGGGCAGAACCCAGGGGGTGGCTACCACAGACAGGCGAGGTTCTGATGCAGGCAGAGGAATGCGCAACCTGACAGTAGTTGCCAAAGGAACAGCCTGGCGGATCGGCTATCGTGGAAGGTCAATCAGCTTTCACTGACTAATGAGCTAAGCCAGCAGCCTTAGCTCTTCAAGTAAAGAGAATACCTACTGCTAATGCCCTGTCACCGCATTATAATAATTAAGAGGGTTGTGCAAATATTTGAGTTTCAAATATCAAAGCGAATAATTTGGTATTCGATTCGGGCTTCGAAGCGAAAAGCAATATTCCTAAACCTCAAATAATTTGAAAGTAATTCGAAGTTCAACAGTTAAAGAAAATAAGGTGCTGGAAGAAGCAGTCAGTGTTTTTACGCACGCTCTGACATCTCCGCTCTGACAGCTCTTACATTTGCCTCTTCATTTCCTGCTACATTTCCAGTCGCAAACTATTCACTTCAAGTATTTGCTTTGAATTAAAAACCCACTATTTGCACATGGCCGATAATAAATGACCCCATAATTATTTTGAAAACTCGCATTCCGTTGTTTTTTAATGAAGGAAGAATGTAGGCACACTCACACAAATCATCTCCCGCCAGCTGGCTTCAGAGCAGTGTGCCTTGAAACAAAACAAATGATCAGATAAAGCACAAACAAAGCTCTTCATTTCCTACACCTCCAGTAGGGCTCACCTCTTCCTGTCGCCTGCGAATCAGGTACTTCATAGCATTTTTGCTTCTGCTGTAGTGGATATTAGGGCACAGCTCTGCAGTGATAAAGCGCCCAAGCATTAGGAAATTATCAGCACTGAAAGAACAACTGTGACACACCCCAAGACAAGAGCAACAACGTGATGTCAACGCACACAGCACTCACCAATAGGCAGGTTATACCGTTTAAGTAGCCTAGATGCTGCTTTGCCAATTATTTTGTCTTGAAGTCGTTCACTGCTTACACGCCACAGGCTGAAGCGATCGAAATGACTGCAATAAAAAAAAAAGGTAAGCATCAGAATGTTGACCAGCTGTGAACACCGACAGAAGAAACATGACCTACATCTTCTTCATTTCTTCCACTTGATTTGGATCTTTGTACAAAACATCAAGCAACATCACCATCTCTTTTTGAAGCTGTGGCTCTCCCTCCAGGTAATCTTCTAGTAACTTCATTTTCTCTAGGAGGTATAGAGGGACCGCTACCTGCGCAGTACATGATACAGTGTGAGGCAAGAATGCAAATGCAGGAGCCAATAATTCTGTGCTCACCTGTTCAAGTCTGTAACGGCTATAGAGCTTCAGTGTCCTGATAGCACTGCTTGCCTGAAAATAAAAAAATGCTTCTGCCAACACTACCACACAAGCGTGCACTTACAATGGCGACTGATTCTGCATGGTCCTAACAACTATAAGCACTGCCAAGTTTGGGCACTGAAAACAAAGACCTCTGTCAGCTGCATTTTCGTAACAATGAATAACTTTGAACAACGAAACAAAGAACTACTGCTAAGTGCAGCATCAAGAAATTTTTCATACTTAACAAAATACAATATGCACAGTCCACAAATGCGCCAAATATGCTTGCACTTTGTCAATTAGGCCGGAAGCCATTAAGCCTCTAATACGGGTCAATTTGGAAATTTTTGGTCTTTTTCAGACCACCAGTTCTAAATACAGTCACCGACCGATTTTTTGGACTCGGTGGGACCTGAAAAAATGGTCCAAATAATTGAACAGTCCAAAAAATTCGTGAACTTAAAAAATTTACTTCTCTGCCAAAAACCGGCTTTCAAAATCGCGAAAATCGGCGCTCCCCATGTTCTGCCTACAAGAGCGATAATATTAGCCTCTGTTTGAGTCATAGCCATGCTTTCGACATGTCCGCACCCTATCACATCATGATACCAGTCAGTGCACCACGGCCGCAGTCATGCCGCGAATGAATGCACTCGCTGCGCGAAGCAAGAACAGTCAGTTTGCACGGGGCAATGATGCTCGCGAAGACAGAGGTAAACTATAGGTAACCCACGGGAAGACGCAAGCGGAATATGCAGTCCCCCCTTCCCACCTATACAGTGTAAGCTGCCCCGCACCACGGGGGCGTCGTCTAAGCCGCGGCGGACGCTGCAGCTGTCCCACAGTCCCATTTTCAATGCGACTGTGCGCTCTTTGCAGGCCGTCTCGATGGCAACGGACAGCATCCCATTATCTCGAATGGCAATGATGGAAAACAAATAGCCAAGCCTATCCAAGCCACTCCGACAGCGCCTGTCGATTCTGTTTAAATCCAAGATGGCGCCTTTCACGGCGATGGGAAACAAGTTGGTTGCGACAGCAATGCCCGCTCACACCTACATTAGACCGAAATAACAAACATTTGGTTGAAAAACGGCCTCTACAATATTGTTGGCATCTATTGTAGTCCGAAAATTCGAACTTTTAGACTCCACAAAGTCCGAAATATCAGTCGTCAAAATGTACACGTTACAATGAGGTGCGCGATGGGTCCTCAACGAAGTCCGAAATATCACACACGTCCGAACTACTGGAGTCCGAAAAATCGGTCGGCTACTGTAACTCAATCCACCGAAGCCAAAAACTGCTCTCCAGTTACTGGAATTAACCTTAATTAAACACTGCAGAAGCTGCAGAACCATATTCAGCTGCATAGGAAGAGAGGGCATATTCAAGTTGTGTAGTTTTGGCCGCACTGTCAAGAAAAATCACGGGGTATACCATATGCCTCGTTGATCTGGACACTGGTTGCCAAGCAAAGCTTGACAAAGCCACTTCGTTGTAATAATGAATCGTGAAGAAAAACGAATAATAATGAATCGTGAAGAAAAACGAATTATGCAGAAAAACACCGATTAAGGTCTGCTTCTGCGCATAGAGATGGTAAGTGAAGTGGAAGTCTGACGATATCTCAGGAGCTGCAAGTCATTATCCCGATCGGCATACCTTTAAAATTGTAATGCGGTGTAGTTTGAGCTGTCAATGTTCCATGAAACATGTTATAATGTCTCATGGCACGATGACATATTTCCAACTATGACTATGCAAATCCCACAAATCGCTTTGGTGTATATCTGTACTCAGTCAGCAGATAGCTGCTCAATGTGGCTTTCAGCCACCCACAAGCTACAGAAAGTTTTCCTCAGAGCCATTCATGCAATACAGCACAAGCTAAGGTGAAGGCGCCCGTGTGCTGTGCAATGTCAGTGCATGTTAAAGATCCAGAGGTGGTCGAAATTATTTCTGAGACCTCCACTATGGCACCTCTTCCTTCCTTCATCCCTCCTTTATCCCTTCCCTTGCGGCGCGATTCAGGGGTCTACCGGGATGAGAGACAGATACTGCGCCATTTCCTTTCTTCAAAAACCAATTTTTTCATCAGACTGGGCACCCTGGCACAGCAAAGTATAAAACAAAACCACAGTAGAAAAAGGCCATCACTCAAGCATTTTCACTTTCGCTCTACTGGTGTACTGCAATCAAAATACAGAAAAAGAAAAATTAGTTGGGGTAGTCAACGTTGTGTTCTTATCGCTATCTATATTATTGTGACAAAAACAAAGGGCTCTGAAACTTCACCCTGTCCATTGCTCTAACAGTGAGGTTCCATATTATAAGCAGGTGTAGATACATTCAAGAAGTTTGGTTCCCAGAAAATTTGTCCATTATTTGTGCCATTAATTTTGACAGGAACTGTATCAATGAGGCGAGACTGTAAAGCCTGCAACTGTTAATGCTTCTCATTAATGGTTTACTAGCAGTGCCATGCACCCCTACAAAACCAGATGTTTTGGCCAGCTTAATGAAGCTAAACTTCTGATAAGCTGAACTGAAGGTCCTGCCAGGCTCCTGAAGAAAGGAATCCACAGTCAATTTATTGAGTGATGAGAACTGATTGCAATAGAATAATAAGGGCCTTCGTATTGTCAACGCAGTCAATATTTTAACATAAGCAACATGGTAATCTCAGCAGCAGTAGTCTACAATGAAAAGCCGTACCTCTATTTTGCACAGCAAGGCATGTTTAACATCCAAATGCTTCACATAGGTTAGGATAGGTACTGTAGTGGAGGGAGCTTTAACCTCATAGGGTTCTTTGCTCTTTAAATGTGCTTCAAGGGGCCAGAAAGGGGGGGGGGGGCGCACGTCGTGATGATGGGATAAAGTCACGTGACGTAAGTGGACTGCCTGCCACGTAGGCGGTTGGCACCCACCTCTTCCGGATCGCGGAGGGACCAGACAAACAAACGGGACAACGGTGAGAAGGTTCCCACCTCCCCACTGAGACAGCATTTCACCTCCACTGAAATGTGGCAGCTATGGCCAAGATTGGTTGGTTGGTTTGTGGGGGTTCAACGTCCCAAAGCGACTCAGGCTATGAGGGACGCCGTAGTGGAGGGCTCCGGAAATTTCGACCACCTGGGGTTCTTTAACGCGCACTGGCATCGCACAGTACACGGGCCTCTACAATTTCGTCTCCATCAAAATTCGACCGCGGTGGCCGGGATCAAACCCGCGTCTTTCGCGACAGCAGCTGAGCACCGTAACCACTGAGCCACTGCGGCGGCGGCCAAGATTCAGTCCAATCACCTTGGGCTGAGCAGACAAGCAACAATGCCACTGTGGTGAGTTAGCAGTGAAGAAATCCCAACAACGGTTAACTATTTACAACAAAAAAGCACTTCACAAGACATGACAAAATAAAGCAGCAGTATGTTTCCTTCTTTCTGCAAGCATTATGTTCAGCTCTTAACTGCTTGGACCGTGTTTGGTCTGCAGTATCTGATAAATAAAAAAAATAACTCTGCTCACCTGATCATAACTATTCTCTTTCAGCATGGCGTCCACGATGTCAATGTAGTCATCATGCGGATTGTCTTTCATTTTGTACACTTGGCAGACAAGATCCATCAGAGACGTGTTTGTCTGCTGTACAACCTTCTTCAAAGCTTGCTGTTTTAGTTTTTTTCCAAGTAATGCATAAAGTTCCGGATGATCGGACAACTGATCAGGAAAAAAAATGAAAGAGCATCAGTTGCATGTTGGAAATCCATTTCGCAACACTGCATTAAAGTCAATGTACCTGCTACATGCTTCAGGCTAAATGCACATTTTTTGCCAAACTAAGTGTGACCTCTCTCTTCATATAAAAACCACAGCTGAACCCAATTTTAACACTTCCTCTCTGGCCTTTAGCATTAGGCGCACTACAACAAAATGTTTCCAGGATGTCATACAAGTGCCAAGTGATGCAACTGACGGTAGCCCTGTCCTTTGCTACCAAGATGCTTAACACATCTTATCTGTTCACAAGTGACACACCAATGCAATTCAGCCAATTCCCACACATTCAGCCTGCAACACAACACCGTCATAGTAATCTCCCATATAGTAAAAACCTGCAAGTAAAGTGCAACCGCAATCCCATTTTGCCTTCCATAGACTACTAAAAATTTAAAAAAAAAGTACTAAGACAACATTAATAAAGGAACACTCACTGTAAAGACCATTTGGCCATGGGGGTGTACTTCCCACGAAATGATTACACTGGAGCACATGCAGCCTAAGACACTTCAAAGCAACCTTGATTATGTGCTCTGGCTAACTAAGATGCAGCTGACAAAAAGCTTGTAGTACTAAGAACTTTTACAGGATTCTGCCCCAACTGCGGCTCTGTCTGCTTGGGCCAAACATGACACAGTCCCTAAAATCGCAGAATGGTGTATTCATTAGAGCACTTTAAAAGCATGGGTGTCTGCCATTGCTTTGCAGCTCCAAGGTTACTGGTCATTGGACTGAAATCTGAGGCTGCCCAGTTATCAAAATTCAGAAGAGATGAGTGCTAGTGCGACATATGCCTACCTGCATGACAGCGAGTCTCTTCAAGTAAGCTGGCGCTATCCATAAAACACTAGCAGTTTGCATTCAAGACACCAACAAGCCTTACAAAGCATACTTTGAAACATTATTAGTGATAACCTTAATGAATGCCTCGTGACAAGCAATATTAAAAGCAGTGCAAATTTAATGATAGGTACATACCCAGTCCTCAAACTCTTGCATCACTGTAAATGCAAGAGAGTTGGGACGACCGTGGCGGAAATCCCGCACAGATTCCATCAGCATCAGTGACGTTTCAAAGCAGTTGGGAGCTTTCCCGAACACGCAATGAAGTTGATTGACCAGCTCCTCAGTCTTTTTGTTTTTTCCACGCATCCAGGAGTCATCAAGCTCGAGCGGCCATAATGGATCCATGATAAATCAACCCACACAACCTGAAAAACACAATGCGTGCACACATCGTAAAGCACATTACGAAACAGCATAATGCCAATGCACATGAGTCCAGCATCAGTATAAGGGAACAAAACCCACATGTCACAAACGCACATTAGAAAACCTACAATTACCATGGCTCTGTCAAAAAGCAGCCGCTGCAGTACCAATGATCTGGCTGTTATAGGTCAGGATTGAACACCGAAAACCAGACATAGAACTAGAAGGTCATTCACTGAAACTTCAGTACAGAATAAAAAAAAAAACAGTCACAACCATAACAATTAGAGATACGAGCGAGCACTTTGAGACAAAGCAATCAAACCCCAAAAACTATACGAAACACCACATGCTGTGCGATGTCAGTGCACATTAAAAATCCCAAGGTGGTCGAAATTATTCTGGAGACCTCCACTACCGCACCTCTTTCTTCTTTTACTCCCGCCTTCCTTTCTTTCCTTACGGCACGGTTTAGGTGTCAGCTGAGATATGCGAGACAGATACTGCGCCATTTTTCCTTCCTCAAAAACCAATTTGCCAAACACCACAAAAAGTCTAACTACTTTACTGACAAAGTAGACTGCACACTTATGCATCTATATAGTACTGTTGCCCACTATGAAAAGGCAAACTGACCATATGTTCCCATCTGTCTTTTTCCTTTTCAAGAAGTTTGATCTTCTCTAAGCTAGTTGCACAGCCACATTGTACCTTGCAACTGCACGTTCGACATGACACACTGATACACATTCATACTAGATCCCAATCGACAAGCTAGCCCGCTGAATGACAAGTGGTACTGCATGCACACATAGTTGTACAAACAAATAGGTTTGCAATCAAGTAAAAGTAAACAAAACACTTCTGATAAAAAAATTCAGTGGCAACGTTGTACCTAGAGCAGGTTCCACCACAAATGCACACAAAACACCAGACTACTGCCATGTGCACATGGGTGCTGCAATTATTAACTACTGCCTAGGACAAATGCATGGCGTTGACATCTTTGGGAATCAAGCCATAATGAATAAATTAGTTATTTTAAACTTTTACAGCTTGTACAGAATACCCTTCAGTACGCTTTGAGTTTTTGTTTTGTAGCATGAGCTACACTGGCCGAGGTTGAGCAGTTTCGCGTCGCTCCTGGAGAGTCGTGCTGCGCATGGCCGAGGAGCAAGCGACGTCACTACGCACAGCTGGCGTGCCCCGCCGCGCGCGCTCGCTCTCCTTGCCTTAAAATGATTGGAGTGTAAAACGTGGTCAACACCAACGCCAATGAATACAACGAACACCAACAGCCTATGGCTTCAGCACCGCGTTTCTGGCACAACGTTTCTGCATGCCAACACATGCAGCGCACACCTGTCACTACCGCCACTTAGCTTAAAGTACGGTTGAAGTGTCCACTGTTCCAGGAGGGCTGTTATACACCTTCCCTCTGGTTCAGGTGTCCAGTGAGATGCGGACACCTCACCCTCACCTCACGCTACGTATATCCTGGCATAGCAGAGCTAAGCCACTACCAATTTTTTTTTGAAAACAAGAGTACCAGAACTCAATAGGGACCAAAAGCTCAATCACGCTTAACGCTTGGGGTCAAGCGGGATCGGGCTCAATCATGGTCATCTCGATCAAGCCTGTACAACAGCAGTATTAGTCTAGTGAAACCAGTAACGAGCCGCCATGGCATGGGAAATGCTTTACTTTATGAACCAATATGAAGTCTCCTTCCTTAATAGGTGCTGTGACCAGTTTACTCATGTTCAGCAGTTAAGTACGCTGATTTATATCTCATACAGTCCCTGTCAAGTACTATGCACATAAGGAGAAAGTCAACAAAAATGGGCAGTCTACTCTAACGGCAGTCAACAGAATCAAAGAGCGGACATTCTCCCAGTACTAGCCTCTGACTTGGCAATAAAAAGCCAGGTGAAAACTGTAGTTTTAGGCATTCCACAGGTTCTGTGCCGCACTGCATTGACAAATTTGAGGACACAAATTTGATCAGTTCTTAGGTTGCAGATGCCAACAAGCAATCTTTCAGAGGTCATCAATATCAGCATATATAGACAATCTTTTAGAGTCTTTAGATGAGAGGGAGTCCAATAACGCACTACCTAGTATTCGAGAATATTGAACACCAGTGTCTAGCCCACCTGCAGCATGTGATAAAAAAAAAGTGCCAATGCAAAGACTGCAATGGGAAACAATGCACACAATTGGTGGTGGGTTCAGTTCCTAATCTCAAGGATTGGCTAGGGATTTGGGAGCAGCCACCCGCAACATCAAACTACTTTGGGTGACAACCGCGGCTCTTGATTTAGGACGTGTTTAGCCTCGTGGACTGAGCTCTTTTAAAGGTGCACTGAAGAGGAATCTGAACTTGTCTTTTTGCCATGGGAACTCGATCTACAACTGCGATTTATTGCCCTGTGTGGCCGATTTCCGTAATTAAATCGAATTAACGTCCGGCTCCCGCCTTTTTTTTTTAAATTCTCCCGCGTACGGTGGGCGGAGTCTACCAACGCATGGAGCGCCTTTCACCCAGTCCCGTGGCGGCTTGCCGCTCTACCATCGACGGAGTAATACGTAGTAATCCGTAGTAGCAAATAGTCCGCGCATATTTTTATTTCTGCGGGCTTATTTTGCGGCTATATTATCTGCGAATGAAACTATTTATTCATGGAAACCTAAAAAACAAAATAAAGCGAAAGCAAAGCCTCCACGGAGCTGGCTGAAAGGCACTTCACGCGTTGGTCGACTCCGCCCACCGTACGCGGAGAATTAAGGCGGGAGCCGGACGCTAATTCGATTTAATTAGGGAAATTGGCCACAGAGGGCAATAAGTCGCAGTTTCTAAGAATGCTAGGAACGTGTAGATCGAGTTCCCGCTGCAAAAAGACAAGTTCAGAATCCTCTTTAGTGCACCTTTAAGCTTAGGATTCCAAAGTTTCGCATAGCTGATAAAGGCCACAAAAATAGATACCTTACACTGGCATCATGGGCACCATGATTGTGAACCTCGCACAGCTTCGACAGAGCAGGCCTGGGGCCGAATTACGGAACGATCACAATCTCAAAAACAGTCGCAATACCCCGCTCTAATTGGTCGGCACTGACCGGCGGACATATCGACAAACCGGAGCAGGGCTTTGTGACCATTTTGCAACTCTTTTTGAGATTGTGATTGTTATACAATTCAGCCCCAGAAGAGGTTTCGATAAGCAGATTATAGATATATGCACCTTCCCTCAGTGCTCCTGGTTAGCCAGCATGGCAGCTGCTGTGATGTGTGTACAAGCTATGTTTAGCAAACGATTATTCTCACTCAACCCTGCGTAGCCTATCATTAAATGGCGAGCACCGGGCCAGCCCAATACTTTTCCCAGAAGTTGCTATATTACCGGCAGTGTCATCTTACTGGCTTCTAGAAGTCACGTGACGTGCATAACACCCCACCCCCCCCCCCCTTTTTTTTTAAGGAATGAAAAAGAAAACAGGAAAATAAATTCACCCTGGGAGTGTGTCACCTTTAGACAGCACTCTGAGCTTCTTTAGGTAAGGTTTGATTGCCTACTGCCGGTAGCTTTCAGTGCGAAAGCACTTCTAGACCCTCCCCCACCGCCATAACGTTTCACCGGTGTTATGTGTGAAGCACGGTAAAATGAAACAGAGAACGAATGCCAGCACCACCAACAAGTAGAGAACGGCAGCGTGCAAGACGAGCTGCAGGAACCAGTGAAGAAGCCAGCAGTGGGTGCCTCAATCTTGCTATGAGTAGGCGGTGGCGTCCACCTACAAATTGAGACAGTTATGCACCTTTCTTTTCCTCAAAACCAGCACATTAGAAATCTCCGTTGATTTCCGAGGAAAGGAAAGGCGCCCTGGGTCAGTGGACCCCTGAACTTTGCTTTTGAGGTGCATGGTGGTGGTGTCCATCTGCAAAAAACCATGCTTTTGCACCATATTTCGTGCTTAGCATTGCTAAACCGCCAGCCATTTTTTTGTACAGGGTATTCTGCAGGCAAAAACAACTAGAAAAAAGAGAATGCCTGTAGTGTTGTTTCATTGGCTGTGTGCCGTGATGTGACCGGAATCAGCCAATGGGGTCAAACTGCCGGCATGGTTCCCTGTGGGCTAAAATAGCCAGCTGCCCGCACAGTAATCTCGTTCACTTTTCCCAGCTGTTGCTAAAACAGTGCTGGGAGAATCGGAAGACACGAGAAAAAAAACTGGCAATGTTTTCCTCGTGTTGCCGACAGCAGCAAAGCAGAGTGCAAAAAGAATTTCAGCCTAGTGACCCGCCCTACTACCGGCAAAACAGACACTGCTCGACAAAACATGTTTCTTCCATGGAAGAGGCAATTAAATGCAATTCTGACAAAGCAACACATTTACTGCAAACTGCAGCAACAGAACCGTGATCACTTGAGGTGGAAAGCCTACAGTGAGAAACAAAGGGACTGGCTAAGACCAACTGAGATGAACACTGCATGTTATAAGTCTTGTACAAAAAAGCTCAATTTAAAAATCTTCAACACATCTTTTGGTTGTCATGTGAAGTTAAACTTCCACATTGCCTCTGAGGCTAACCTGACATCAATCTAAAAATGGCCTGGTGCAGTTGATTACAACAATTGCAAAAATTTTCTTTGCACAAGAAACGTGCATTTTCGAAAAGAACACAGTTCTAAATTACCTTCTTTTATTTATTTATTTATTTATTTATTTATTTGTACATACTATCAGTCCAGCTGGACTAAGATAGGAGTGGGTACAACATCAAAATTTATAAACGCAGGCCAGTACGATAAAACAGCCAGTACAGTCAAACACAGTTAGGACCGTTCAGGCTTTAGCACCACACAGTGACCACATGCCGCTTCATCAATGTTGCGCGTAACAGTTCACTCAGTGACTAATCTCAGCAACACCAACGATGCAGAAAGGCTGCGACAAATTAATGCCAATGCACGAGCACGTAACGCATTACCGCGGTTCACAACACAACCACCAAGGCGGCAGGACATGCTCTAAACATCAAGTTTGACTTTCGTGTCATCCCGCCTTGCAGACATGAACAAATACTTCAGCTTCATGACTCAAAAGCGCAAAAACAGGCACAGGACAAGCACTTAACTTTAGGTACCCGCTGTCTACTGGTTAACGCCAACTATAAAACTGACGTGACAAACTGCACAAGATCAAGGAGGCGGCTACCTGCATTACACAACTGGCGTCGGTCATCTCGTGAACAGTGAAATTTGCATGCGCGCCTACGAAGGCCTACTCATTTTTAACACTACAGGGAAATAAGATACGATCTCTGTAGTGACAGGCGCCCAAAACACACACACATGACCAATCGCTCTGGGAACCACTCCAAGCCAAGGTAGCCTTGCTTATCAATTTTCAGTGCAGAGTTCCGGTCAGATGCGCGAACTGCACGCGAAAGCACAACCACGACGCCCATTTATAAACGCTGTAGCCTAGTCAATCTAAACATGATGTGATGGCATCAGAAAAAAAAGAATTGAACGTTCGAAAGAAGGCTTAACAAGAAAGCTACTCACCGCGCACAACGGTCGGGCGGCTACACCAAAACCACGATGGTCAAGTAAAATAAACGCCTATTGATCACGCCAGCAAAATAATGCTCAACGGAAACACAGCAGACCCAGCAGTTCGCAAACGATCGACGCTGCGGTTCGCATGCTACGCATACGACACCGCAACCGCTCCACTAGCTCGAGACTGCTCGCGCCTATGGCCCACCGATGCTGCTAGCACGGCTCACAGTCTGCGAGTGGTGCAGAACGCTCCCGTAGGCCCCGTAGCGGGTGCAGCTTGACAACCAATGAGCTGCACCAAACCGCGTCGACCGCGCCCACCTGGCGGTCGAATCCACGCAATGACAAAAAAGAAGAGCAGATTAAAATCACAATAATTCCCGGTTTTCGACGTGGTATCACAAGGGTTTCTTTTCGCTTTTGCAGTACTGCTCCTAGCAACAATAGACATTGATTTTTTTTACATGGCGACTGCGCTACGCTACGATCGCTATGACTGCAGCAGGCGCTGGCAGGCGCGTTGACTTTTGTTTGTCCTTCCTTCTTGCTATCTTTTACTTGTCTAACAAAATAATATTCGTTTCATGCACTAAATAACGTCACCGTTCAGCAGAACTGCCCAAACACCCAGAACTTACATCGGTTCGGGTAAATAAAAAGAACAGATGTTTTTGCTGTATCGCAGAATTAGTTCACTGTAGGGAGGAGGAAGAAGTGGTGCACTGTGTGCCAATTTTTGCTGCTGAATTTCTTGCTATCGGTTTGGCCCTTCAAGAAGTTCCCCGCTTTATTTCTCATATGTAATCATCATTTCGAACTGCCTCTCTCAGTCTTGAAGCTCGAGGACTAGAGCTCTTGTACCGATCCCTAATGTTCTTTGTGCCCCTCCAAGTGCAAGAAGTGCATTTTCACTGGATTCCAGGGCACTGTGGCATTACTTTAAATTCACAGGCTGATTTCACTAAGAAATCTGCCATCAATGGGCCTGTTGACCACCTCGTTCCAAACCTTACCCTACTGACTGCATATCCCGTTATGAACGTTTCCAACTACACCAGAACCTGAGCCATGAGCCCATCCTTAATTGCTACAGCGGACTATGAACACTTAAAATTCTCATGATCGTTCATGTGCTTCAAGGCAATGTGACGTTTCCATGACGAAATTGCTCCTCGTCTCGATCTTTATTTATGCTGTTGTGGGTTTACGCCGCCGAATCTATGTGCGTCATGTGGGGACGTGGACTCCTTAGATCATTCATACTCTCTTGCCAGCGGTTTGCACGGCAGAGAATTAAGTCTCGTCCCGTCCTCCTCCCCTTAGGTGCAAACGGCTTCTTCACAGGTATGTTATCGAGACCGGGAGATTTTTATGTTAACTCTTCTTTCCCTTTACTTTCCTCTTAAAATATATTTATTTATTATTATTATTGGTTTTTAATTAAATTATTTTAACCCTCACCTCTTTGTTTCCTCGAATTTCATTACAATCTCCTCAAAATCTCTCAAAACTCGTTAATCGTTTTCCGAGATTCCTCAATTTTTATTTATGAGCCGCTTGAGGTAAGTATAGATGAATTTTTCTCTTGTTTGAATCTGCACCAAATTCGTCACACGTGTTTCTGGGCAGGCATTTCCTGGAGTTTACGTTTCTTTTTTGCCTCTCTTGATGACAGCAGCGGCGAGAGCTTGTCTATCCTGCACTCGTCCGTGTCTTTCTGCGCGCTTTGTCAAACGCGGCTTTCCAAATAGCCCGGACCCATACCTTAATGAGAGATTTATTGCCTTGCTCGACTACTACTGAGTGAGGCGACAAGCCAGCGTATTTTGGAAACTTGGAGCAGATGGGACGCAGAAGCGAGGAAGGCGGCCCGCGTTGCTCTGATTCCCGTTTGTTAGTTTAGCTGGGCAGGGATAATGGGATTCAAACGCAGTGGTTATCAGAGGCTGATTTTGTGAGGTTACTTTGTTAATCGATCACTTTCGATGATCTTTTTCTTGCAGTTTTGAAAATAAAAAATAAATGTGTCAGTTTGTCCTCGAATAAGGCTACTTAGCAACTACGTATCAGCAAAACGTCGCTTCATCGTATTATCAACCTGCATGTAGTCAACACCATCCAGAGAAAAACTCAACCGCCTGCATGATTCTTTTGTGGAACAAGCAGTTGAGAAAGTATGACCAATAGGTTTTAGACATGTCACAGCTGTACACCCCAGAGTATGCGGTGACGGACCGTTTGGAAGAGAAGTTTTGCATTACCGCGCGGGATTATCGATATATCGACATATGGTGCAGTAATAAGACGAAGGGATCAAAAATAATGTTGAAAAAGTGGTTGTTAGCTACGTAGGAATAGTTATCGCAGGTCATACTTCGCGCTGCTGGCATACCCGAGAAAATTAGGGCCCTGTGAACAGTCCCTATACGAACAACAAATGCAGCATAATTGTACTGAATTCGGCGACGACAATTACAACCCAGCAAACCAAAAATCTCTCAGAGACGTCTAGGTTTTCGGTTTGCTGGGAACTACGAAGGAACACCAAATAGCAGTTCGTCATTGCTTTTCGGTTGCCGTTTGGTGAGAGCGACTGCACCATGCATAATACACTCTAAAAGTGCCAGATTATTATTGCTACGAGCGAAACAACTATGTATTGCACATTTACAGTTCAGTCGTATTATTCCAGTCGCCACGCAACCGCATACAAACCATGCCATACGCATAGCACACTGTACGCGACCGGCGCGTGGGACCCAACATGCCACTGGGGGGGGGGGGGGGGGGGGGGGGGACGGCGCGGGGTGGTACAAAAGGTATCCCCACCCTGAAAGCGGAGGCGCGCGGACATCAAGGAACCCTCCTAATAGCTCATGGCAGTCCATTGAAATGCTTTATAGAGTAGAACGCGACTGTTATCGGCCGGGTACCGTTTCAAAATGCGCATACTCATAATTACTCATGTACGCATCAGTACACTGCAGACACTTCAAAAAGTCAAAGGCGACAACGCATTCACTAGGTCCACTTTTTATTCACTTCGAACGTACCAACGAGCCTTCGTAGCGTGTTCTGCGCGTGCTCGCCTCGCAATCTGAAACACCTGGGTTCGGTTCCCTGTACCGCCACGAGATATTTTTTTACTTGGAGATTCTCGTGTTCAACGCCAACGGCCAACAACGCCGACACCGGCTTTTCTAAGAAACGAGCTCCCCCTAATGCTATCGCGTTAAAAGGCGTGCTACACCCAATCAACCACTGTACGTCCAGCGGACGTACGATGTACGTCCCTTAACGGATGTACGGATATCCGTGGGAGATCCGCCGACCTCCGACGGATCTCCGAGGGACGTCCGACGGAGGTACATTTGTAACTGGAAAGATCTCCCACGGACATCCGATACGGATATCCGCGGATATCCGCCGCGGATCTAAAGAGGACATTGGCATGTTGCAGGCCTTGGTGACTGCAGCCACTAATATAACTGTCATATACTAAATGAGTTTATATACAAGCCCACAAAGTGTTCTATATCAGGCACAGGTCTCATCGTACGTCAAATGCATATGTCTATAGGAAGCAACCAAACACAAAGCAAGTTGTCTTAAAATCAAACAATTTTATTAAAGGCATTAATCATGCTTTCAACCTTCAAGAGGCATTCGTCACGCTTGACGCTTGTAGAGGTCCCATGCAATAGGACGGGTTACTGTATGCAGGTTGTATTCCCATGTTGAATCTGTTGTAAAAAGAAGTTTTTCCCAAGAAAACAAACAAAAATGCAAAAATACTGTCACTGAAAGGGTACATGATCTGTGCAATTCAAGATACTGCCACTGAAGATCATAATAAAAAATACTATAGCTGTAACATACCTGCTGACTATGTCACACATTCGCAACCATCAATTGCACGAAATGTCCACACACGTGCTGCAAAGGAAAAGATGAGTGCATGAGGGGAGCTGATAATTTCAACACACTTCGAACTTACATGTAGACCAATGCTCTGTAGCGCAAGCTACAACACGGTTGCTCTGAATGGGCTGGTGACGTCCGTGCAGCAATCCTGAGGGAACAGGTGGACAGGTTGTGAGTGGGCAACATGCAGTTACACTGCAACTAAGACATACCTGTCGACACTACGATGTGGCACATTTGCAACAATCAATTGCACGAGCTGTCCACATACACGCTGCAAAGAAAAAGATGAAAAATTAATTTCAACATAATTTGAACTTACATGTAGACTGGTGCTTTGTAGTGCAAACTATTACATGGTTGCTCTGAATGGGCTGGTCACGTCCGTGCAGCAATACTGAGGGAACAAGTGGACAGGCTGTGAGAGTGAGCAACATGCACTTACACTGCAACTAATACATACCTGTTAACACTACGATGTGGCACATTTGCAACTATCAACTGCTCGAGCCATCCACAGGCACACTGCAAAGGAAAAAGTGAAAAATGCATTCGGGGAGTTGGAAATTTTAACACTACGAACTTACATGTAGACTGCTGCTCCGTATTGCAACCTGCTATAGCAGAACAGTAGCACAACAGGCTATTCACGTCATACCGGCAGAAGTTTCATGCAATAGGAAAGGTTACTGCGTGCAGGCAGTACTCTCGTGGTTGAACTTGGTATTCCAAAAAGGGATGCTCTGAAAAACAAACCAAAATACAAATAGAATACTTTTACTGAAAGGTTAAGCAAATATTTAAGTGCGAGACACTGTAAGTAAAAACATTAATGAAAGACAATATCAAGAGAATTGCGTAATTTTGACCCATAGTTTCTCCAGCCTTGCTGCCACATACCAATGCAACTCTATGATAAGAGGTGCACAAGAGTTTACAGTGCATATAGCACACACAACAAAATCAAGCTAATAATCTACAATGTCACCGTGCCAACCACGGCTTACAGAGGTATGTTACCTTCGGGTTGCAAAGGTCTGAAAAAAAGACACAAAATACGAGAGCAGGCAATTTTTTCCCCACCGGTTGCATGAGAAAAGATAACACCACATTTATGTTTCCCTGCATATTACTGAAATAGTAATAATGAAGATAAATTTTCAAGCAGGCCACGAAGTTAAAAAAAAAAAGATTTGTGAAGGCACAAAGAAAATCGGCATGAGACAATTTGCGGTCAGGAGTGTTAGGGCTGGAAGAATTTGAAAATAGACAGTTTAACAGCTTTGCACACATTAAGCAAGAACATTTCATTAGGCAGCTTGTGAAGAAGTAGTGGAACATAACTGAGGCTGGTATGTTCCCTTCATCTAATATGAACTTTTGACACTATAGTAGAATGCAAGTCAAGAATGCAGCAGCGAATGCCCCTCAACAAAAGCCCTCCAGCCAATGCCATCGACTGGTTTTCATGATGTGGCGGTTAATCACATTTCACGGAGGTACATGCCAGCCACCTGGGATTTCACGTTAAGGAAATAACTACGACGTCTGATAACTGGTCAATGCCACTGGATGGAAGGAATTCGCACTGCATTCTTGATGGTTGGTTGGTTTATGGGGTTTAACGTCCCAAAGCGACTAAGGCTATGAGAGACGCCGTAGTGAAGGGCTCCGGAAATTTCGACCACCTGGGGTTCTTTAACGTGCACTGACATCGCACAGTACACGGGCCTCTAGAATTTCTCCTCCAAAGAAATTCCAGCCGCCGCGGCCGGGATCGAACCCGCGTCTTTCGGGTCAGCAGCCGAGCACCATAACCGCTAAGCCACCGCGGCGGCGCACTGCATTCTTGAGTTCTGTCAAATTATAAAAGCCGCTCATGTATTCAGAGGTGACGGGCAGGTGCGTAAGGAGTGCAGTGTTCCTCAGACTGCACATATATTTCATTATGACTGTTTCTGCAACAAATAGTTTTAAGGTTAGGCATCTGTAGCTACGAGGAAAAGTTTAAATCTTGCACAACTCTTACGTAGTAACCAACGGAGGTGAAAATATTTCTTGAAATGCAATATATTTTGCTTAAAACCACTGCAAACATAAAAGAAGAGATATACTCCACTGCAGACAGCTTTGTGCCAGTGCATGAACAATGTGTTTGCAGTGCAAGACACTACAGCTACTCCCACAGGCAATCACATCCATACTGAATGTCTAAAAAATTCAAGTGTAAGAATAGGAATCCTTAGCACACACCTGCAAGCTACCTGATGACTTAGTGGTTAACACAAGGCTCAGTAGAGAAAAGTTTGTGGGATGTGGATTTCCAGAAAAATATTTATTTTTACACTGCCTCACTAGGCAGTCAGCTGAAACTTGTTGAATTCAAACATCTATCTCCCCTCATTAAACTGCTCTGGCTAACAGCACAGCACAGAAATTTTTCCCAAGAACTCGCATCCCGAAAACTTTTATCTACCACTGTACAAGTACACTGCACTTTAGCCAGATGCCCTCCACTGCACAGAGCAAAGAAAAAGAAAGTATCAATCATATGAGAGGAAGAAATTTGCACCGTAGTTCAAACCTCCCAGTAAGCTGCTGCTGTACTCTCAGGTAATATAGGTCATAGGTCAGTCACATCCATACTGCATGGCCAAGGAAACAAATATGAGAGAGCAACCTGTACTGCACTTTGTCAACATAACGTAGACGTCATGATGCAGCAAAACATGGCCTTTGTTGAAACAAGCCCGCTCACAAGGTTCGCTGATGAAGCACCCAGCCGGCACTAACAACAAATCTGATGATCCACAGCTCCACAGGAGTAAGGAAGAGAGGTCTGCTCACAATCCAGGGATGTGTATCTCTAGGTGTGCCATATATGGACCTGCTACCTTGCTCAGCACTGAGCCTTATGACCATGAACATGTTTGACAAAGCTACACCAATGCACTGCATGGCCTCATTGCACGCCTCATTGCATAGTACGCAGCGATAATAGGTGAATAACGTGTGACCGAAGTTCGGAAATTTAAGAGAACACTTCAGTTTTCCAAACAATGCTACTGCACAGCGCAAATTACTGTGCTGTAGATGGCTGGAAACATCCATTTGACAAGCCTAATGTTGAAACAAGTCGATAAGCTGTGAAGGTAGACGAATTTTACATTATTTTCAACCTACCTGCACTTTCCATGGCATGGCATAATTTAGGCACCAATACACTCGCCACATACACACCGCAAAGACAGTAAGAAAATAAGAAATCAGTAGCGAATCACTGCAAAACACACACAGCCCCGACATTATCCTTTTCGTGCGTTGTTTTATTGCTATTAAGAACTTACGTAAAACTGCCTCAAGATTCACACCATGCACGTGTACACCTCGTCTCAATTTTTTTCGTAGTGTAGAACGAGAGAGGCGCGATGCACTGGCTTACGGAGCTTCGCGACAGGCTCGCGAACGCGGGCAAACACGTTTGCGGCAGCTATCGCATCGTACTTGTAACTTCCACAGCACTTTGCTCATCCCACGGCAACATCATCAAAGTAATCTTCAAGCACAGTTACTTACTTGCAAGTTATAACACGCCGCTTCTTTCATCCGAGGCAACAAAGAGTCGGGTGCAGTACGACGTCGGGGCTATTTCACGACAGCTTCGGGTGCAGAAGAAGGTCTTGACGAGCGCTTAGGTGATTGATCACATTTATAGCACAGCCAAGCAACCGCAGAACAAACAAACCGCATACTGTAGTTAGTTTAATTCAGGTTCTTTCATATCAGCACCATATTCGAGTGATGTTAATTGATTAATCCGAATATGCAACTAATTGCCGGTATAAAAATTTGATCGGCTGAATTTGTCGTTTGCAAAATAGAATTTCTTTTAATTTTTTTTATGTGAGGAAAAACAAAATATGTATGTGATGTCGTAGGTTCAGATCCCTACAGGCATATTCACGGATACCCGTCGAACGTCCGTCCGCGGACATCCGCCAGCTATCCGATAACGAACGTCCGTCGGACATACTCCGAATCTCCGATGCGTATGTCCGGATATGAACGTCCGTAGGCATGCCCTACGGACATCCCCACCTGGCACTGGAGATTCGGATCTTAATCGTACGTACTACGGATATCCGTGGTTGACTGGGCACCTCCCAAGCGTTCCCTCCTACACTCGCCGGCATCCCATCACCGCATACTGGCTGTGGCCAGGATGGGGTGACGGGCTGTGGCTGTGGTATAGAGGTCAACTCATTAGCCGAAAGACTGGCCGACCGTTTTGCACCAAGAGCCCTCCCAAACCAGCCCCCCTCCCAGCCTGTGGAGCCACTATCGGACGCCACTCCAGACACTGCCTAGCCCTCGATATAACATCACTCTGCTATGGAGCCATCACCATGCGCGAGCTGAACGTCGCTCGGTGTAATACCAAAAGGCGGATCGCCCCAAGGGCGAAAGGCATCACATTTCAGACGTTGATAAACATCGGTGGTCCAGAGAAAGCTGACAACACTTGGACCATTGGCGACCTCTGAAAGGTATGACTGGAAGCTGTTAAGATCGGCGTAGCAGGAAGAAGCCAACATCCACGTTTCTTCAGGATAATTCCGAGAAACCCCTGACCATTCGAGGACGTTTGCCACAAGGCGTATTCACCACGAGGCGAGGTGGTGGTGGTAGTGGTTTCTTTAAAAAAAAAAAAAGCAACGTACTTTGCTGCGTCTTCGTGCAGGACCAAATGGTCACAAAATTCTTCCGAGTCGGGCCCACGTGCGTAGACACATCAGCAGGTGGACCTTGCCTCTCCCATTTCGCATTAACCATGGCGGATGTCAAGGGCCCTCGTCACTGTGGTTCTTCTGCGTATACTAAGCATCACGATGGGCTGGCGCGGGACTTCCACAACCTTCGCGGATGTCCCCATGGACAAAGGACCACTTCCGTCCTTTGTCGGTCTCGCATTCCGACCCTTCGTGACAGATGTATTTGACGGGCATGTGTCGGCAGCCCGGGGGAGCCATTGGCAAGTCCGAGAACGCCGCATTCCGCTGTCGACTTTTCTCGAAGAGCGTCTTCCACGCTCAACACGTGACGGGAGTGCGTCCACAAGTGCGAGGGTGTGAGTTTGTGCCCACGGGGGAAAGTTTCCGGCCACTCCTACCCTGGCGAGGACGTCATCAACCTAGGGAAACTAGGGAAGACGGACGCTATAAAACTCGACGACGAATGCGGTCGAAGCAGTCACACTTTCTGTTCCTGACTCTTGTAATTATGTTAATAAACTCAGTCTTCTTTCGCCACCTTCTAACTCCGTCGCTCAGCGGCACTCCTGTCCCTGGCCTGGAGGTGGGAACGGGCTTCGTGCTGACCGTGGATCCGTCTATCCACGACCCCGAACCTCGTCCTCAACAAAGCCCTCATCTGCCTCATTCTCAAATCTAAGAAGCCGGTGTCCACACTCACCTTGATCCAACACCCAAAAGAATCATATGGGCTCCTGGCCACCAGGGCTTACGAGGTAATGAGGCCGCTGACGCGGCTGCCCGAGCGCTTACTCACCGGGCTCCTCATCCCAGCTCTTCTGGCTCGGAGACTAACCAGCCGCTGCTGCGATTCAAGGAAATTATAACGCATTATAGCGACATCCACCGCCTTTTCCCGGCCCCTGCAAAAGGGCTGAGTAAGACGGAGGAGCGAACTTTAAGGCGCCTGCAGACAGGTACTCTACTCTGTCCTGCAATCTTAAAGCATTACGATCCTAACACGGATGGGCGATGCCCACACTGTGGGGAGACCTGTGATATCTTCCACATGGTGTGGGCATGTACTCAAAATCCCCACCTCCCCCCTTCCCCTACCCCTTCCAGAGAGGCATGGGAGACTGCCCTTCTCAACTGCTCCTCGCTTGAGTCCCAAAGGGCTCTGGTGAAACGGGCTAGAGACGGGGCATTGTCATGCGGTGTCCCGGACTAGGGACGCCGACCATGTAGCGTGGCCACTCTGTGGCTCCCAAACTCTATTTCAGAAATTAAAAGTTTTCACCACCACCACCACCTTGTACCGTCCCGCTGGCCACCTTGAGTGTATCGCTCGGGCTCTTGGCGTGTTCCCGCAGCAGCAGATGGACTTCCAGCGTCACCGAGCAACTGCAGACTCTTGCCGACGTCGTCTCCGCACTGGAAGACGCCCGCCAGAATGCAGGCCTTCTTATTTTGCTGGATGTCGTACCTTAGACCAGCTCTGTCATTCCAATATTCACCATGCCTGGATGAAAAAATTGGCGGTCTAATCCGCGCTGCTCCTAATTATCTCAGTGTAGGAATGGATGCGTGCTGCTCAATGTTTTCATCTCATGCATACAATAGGAAGGTTGTCACTGACGAAAACTTTATGCACCGGTTTTGTTGTCAATTGCACGCACCCAGCGATGAAGTAGCATATACGCAGTCTTAGAATCTTCGTGCCTTTGTAAAAGCTGGCAACCTGGCAGATAGAGGTTAAATTAATGATTGGTCATGCGAGCAACCTGAATCGCACAAATTCCACCGGTGGTAGCGCGCCTGCCATCCCAGGATAGTGGTGACACTCGACGGCACCTATAAAAGATAGCGTGCATGTGCAACCTGGCAGGTGGCAGTTAAATTAGATTGGTCGCGCGAGGTTGCTCGGGAAGAGCAAGAGCATCCTGAATCTCACGAATTCTACCAGTGGGAGCGCTTGCCATCCCAGGGGGACACGAAAGAACAGCGCACGTCAAAACAGCATGCGTCAGAACAGCGCACAAAAAAAAAAACAACACAGCGACAAGCACAACGGAGTACGGTGCAGCGCTGCTGGAGGGGTGAATTATCATAGCCATAACCGCAAACGGTAAATCACAACACATGCGGCAGCCACCTTTGTAGTTAGCGAGTGCTCGTTTAGCTGGTTCATTAAGAAACAGGGCAGGGATGGGATGGATGGGTAAACTTTATTTAGCCAGAGAATTTGTGGCCCGCAGGCCTTATGGGTCTCCGCACGACCCCACTCACGGTCTAAAAGTTCATGTGGTGTTGGTCCATGACGTATACGCGGCCCGGCTGACGGCGGTCTT
Organism: Amblyomma mixtum; assembly: GCF_055824585.1. Lineage (NCBI taxonomy): Eukaryota > Metazoa > Arthropoda > Arachnida > Ixodida > Ixodidae > Amblyomma > Amblyomma mixtum. Next base: position 130,436,066 of record NC_143014.1, on the reverse strand, counting down.
CTGCCTGGCCAGGTCCGCTGGTTCATTCCTTGAGGAACAGTGTTGCTTGAACGGTGCTTATGACAGAACTAGTGGTTATGTAGCACTTGCTTGCTTGGCTTCAGGGATCTATTTTCTTTAAGTAAGAAGAATCTGGTAAACTGAGAGATAAAATGGCCCGGGCACGTGCTCTGCGGTCAGATGTTCCGGATAGTTTGTCGTGTAATATTTGCTAGTTATGTCCGGTTTCTTTGACTACTTTTGATGCATTACACGCCACCGCACGCAGCCGCTTCCTTCTTCAACTGCTAGGCAGCATGCATGGCGTCTCTCGCTTTATTTCGCTCTTTGACGTGCCATAGCCCTCGCCCGCTCTTCAGCGGCCACATATCTAACATTCGCGGCGATGACCACTTCCAAAGCATAGAGAGAGAGGCTATCAGTTAGAACAGGATGAGCGAGAGGCTGCAGCAACGGCCGAAAAAAAAAACAGGCAATAAAGACAAAAAAAAAAAAGCTGCAGCGATGGCCGAGTGCTCCAAGGCATCGAAAAGCCTAGCGCGTCTCTGGTTCGAATCCAGATTGATGTATGAGCTTTTTTTTTCTGCTTCGTACAGTTCTGCAGACTGCCGCAAGAGTTCCGAAATTCGGAGGCATCAAAATGGAACCTAAAAGCTGCAACTTAGAAAATAAAATACTAACGAAAGTGTGCAAGGGACAATAGATATCTAATTTTAACGAAAACATATTCGGTGCTGCCTTCGCTCTCCCTTTGTTAGCACGTGGCGCAGTCCACTAACGCACGCGGAGGGGAGCGTTCCTGGAATCTTATTATTCATCGCCACCTTTGTGAGTCGGATGTGCCATGACTCCAAATGTCGCCTCTTGAACATGTTTGGCTCCACGGCCAAACCAGCCAGGTACTTGCTCGCATTCTGAGAAAACATGGAATCTACGTGGCTCACAAACCTGTTTCGACAATAAGACGCTTCTTACCACGACCGAAAGACCACGTCCCCAGAAAAAACAACCGGATGACGTTTACAAAATCCCATGCTCCAAGTGTCCGGCTTCATACGTCGGCGAAACAAAAAACCTCCACCAGAGAATAAGGCAACACAAAAATGACATCCGGCCAATGAATTTAGAATTCAACCCCCTCGTCGAACACTGCGAGCGCGCCGACCACCGAATAGCCTTCGAGGAGGTGAGCGTCTTGGCCGTGGAGCCAAACCTGTTCAACAGGCGACATGCGGAGTCATGTCTCATCCGGCTCACAAAGGCGGCGATGAATAGGACTCCAGGAACGCTCCCCTCCGCGTGTGTTAGTGCTGGCACACAAATTTAGTCACCCCTGAAGAAGGGACCGAGTTGGTCCCAAAACGTATATTTGTTGTCATCAGTTTTCTCTCAGCTATACCTAATTTTAGTTTCATGCCATAGAATTCGGATACTGAACCGAGCTTCATTTTATTGAAACGATCGCCACTGCACGAAATAAATCTATTCGCTATTATGGTCACGAAACACAAAGCAGTTGCATATGCTTGATTATTGAAGCTTACGGCAGCCTAACATGCAAAATAAACAGTAAATAGAAAAACTAACTTAATTGGTTTATTGGTTTATTTGGGTTTAACGTCTCAAAGCAACTCAGGCTATGAGGGACCCCGTAGTGAAGGGCTCCGGAAATTTCGACCACCTGGGGTTCTTCAACGTGCACTGACATCGCACAGTACACGGGCCTCTAGAATTTCAACTTAAGTTAGACTCGAACTAGTTAGAATGGAGTTGGAATCTACCTAGCTTGCGCTAGAGAGGCGGCCGTTCACTTCGCCACGGTCAACGGGCGCGATCCGTTTTCTTCAAACGGCACGAGCGCAGTCACGTGGTATTTTTTCATATTTCGCGGGTTTTCTTTAGATGCCGGAAAAAAGGACCCCGTAGGAGATACGATGCTACAATAAACTGGATCGGTTGTTTATAAACCTGCTCTACAACCTAACGTAACGGTCTTGGCACTAAAATGAATATTTGAAAATTTGCATAATTCATCTTAATTAATTAACTAATTAAGCGCAATAAAAATATTCTGAGGAGCGCCACATCGTGGCGAACAATGTATCGTTGGTTTCAGTGGGCTGCGGTTTACCGCTTTTTGTAAATCCTTGGTTCAAGTTACGCGAAACACCCTGTATACAACGCCATGCACTCCTAAACTCAGGAAGAAATAGTCCAAGACCTCCAAGCCATGAATGTCAACATCCCCTACAGTTGCAACATCGCCGATGCGCGTCAGATGGGGCGCTCCAAATCAATCATCACCTTCGTCGGTACCACCAACCTCCCCAGTACCATCGTCTTTAACTGCGGGATCTACCGATGCCACCCGTTCCGCCCTAAAGCTGAGGCCTGCACGAAGCCGAAGTCTGCCCTCTGCCACCGCTGTGGCCAGGCCCACAAGAAAGTCGAATCCCCGACCTGCGTCCCCTGCTGCATCTTGTGCAAGGAGGCCCACATCACGGGCTTGCGCTCGTGCAGCACCGATTCGACCGATTCGATCCCCCTCGTCCGACGCCGTCGCGCGCGAGCGTGACGTCAGTCGCCTACAGCCTCCTTCTTGGAGGTGTTTGAGCAGCGCATCATGGCACGCTTCACGCAACTTGAGGAGCGCGGTGTCCGTATCGACACCCGCGTGGCCGCCATTGAATCTCACCTCACCGATCTAGACACCAGGGTCGCGGCCCTAGAAGCCTACCAGAGCGCGACTGAGGCCACCCTCGCGCACCTCTCGCTACCCGGCCCACAAATCCCTGCACTTATTCGAACTCCGTCTGAGGATCTCGCCATCCATCATGGCCAGACACCCCCCGCACCTTAATCTCTGGCAGTGGAACTGTCGGGAGTTCCGCGGCAAACGGAGCGCCCTGCAGCTCCACCTTCAGAACATCCCTCCTGACACTCTCCCCTGCGTCTTAGCACTCCAGGAGCCCCTATAGCTCCCGTGAAGCTGCGCGACTACGCCTCCTTCCATCCTCCTTCGGAGGCCCAACCAAGCGTTACAACGATGGTGCACCGCAGCCTTGCTGCACCAGCTGGACGTTTCGGAATGTGCCCATCTCCTCCTTGAAATACTTCCCAGTCGTCGCACTGAAGCAAGCCTTTTCGTTCTCAATGTGTACAGCTCTTCCAAAGCCCCTTCAACTCCTCTCCTCCTCGTCCTCCACAAAGCGCTCGCCTGCGCTGGCCGCAACGCCCCGGCCATTCTGGGAGACTTCAATGCACCTCATACCAGCTTGGGCTACTCCCAGAACACCCGCAAAGGCCACTCACTTTTGACTTTCGTCCAGAACGAATGCCTTTCTGCGCTTGCCCCACCAGGATCGGATCCAGTGTCCAACGAACGCCAATCCACACCTTACCCCCGACAAATGTTACCGATCCCACATGGATTAATACAGGGGGCTCCCTCGGTAGCGATCACTACGTCCTCTGCACCACTTTCCTCTCCCCACTCTTGCCCGTACCTCTGCTCGTCTGACTTAGATAGTTGACTGGGACCGCTTCCGCTCCACTCGTCTCTCTACATCCTCTTCTGCTCATCCCCGATCTCTCGGCCTGGACTGAGACCTTATTGGTGGACATCCGCACTGCCACGTCCACACTCCATGCAGCACCACACTCCACTACGGCAGACAGCCGTCTGCTGCACCTTTGGGAGGCTTATCCCGCTGTCCACCGCCGCTGGCAGGCCCAGAAACACAAACGCCGCCTGCGCCTCCGTTTGGCCCAGCTGGCGTCGAAAATGGAGGAGCACTGCTCCTCTCTTCTTCGGCAACAGTGGGGTCAGACCTGTGACCGCATGGCTGGCAACCTGGGCCTCCGCGACACGTGGTCGCTTCTCAGGGTACTGCTGGACCCTACGCACACCAAAGCCTCCCAGCGCAAGGATATCTCCCATCTCCTTCACTCCTCCCCACTCTCCGATACTGACTCCCCGACCGCCCTCAGGAACCGCTACCTCTGCACCGACCCCGCTACCCCTCTTCTCACCTACTCCGGCTCCGCCAACCCCGATCTTGATGCGGACATCTCCCTGGGCAAGGTTCGTGCGGCGCTACTCAAGCTCCGCACCACCTCGGCCCCGGGGGCTGACCGCATCACTAACAAAGCACTCCGAAACCTAAATACCCCCTCCATCGAAGCCCTTAACCTTATCAATACACATTGGCAGGCTGTCACCCTTCCCTCCTCGTGGACCCATGCGCGTGTCTCTTTTATCCCCAAACACGGTAAACCTATTGGCCTAGAACACCACCGCCCCATCTCACCTCCTGTGTCGGAAAGCTGCTCGAGCACGTCATCCTGGCCCGCCTGCAGACTTATCTGGATGGCCACGACATGTATCTGGTCTCCATGTTCAGCTTTCGTCCCCACTTGTCCACCCAGGATGTCATGCTCCAGCTTTCCGAGGATGTCCTACACTCCTACCACTACAAATGCACTCTAACTATCCTGGCGCGGGACCTTACCAAAGCATTCGACAATGTACATCCCACTGTCATTTTGGACGCTCTTTCTTCCCTCCATGTCGGACCCCGTGTCCATGCTTACATCACCGCTTTTCTCGCCCACCGCACGGCCGAAATCTCATGTGGCCCACTTTCTTCTCCTTCTGTCTACCTTGACAACAAGGGTACCCCAAGGTTCTGTCTTGTCCCCGCTTCTTTTCAACATAACCCTCTTCCCGCTGGGACGAGCTCTGCACACTATTCCAGCTCTATCTCATGCTTTCTACACCGATTACATCACCGTGTGGGTGACCACCACCAATCTTGGCGATATGGAGGCCACTCTCAAGGCGGGCGTGGACGCGGTGGTAACTCACGCTGGGGCTATCGGGTTGAGCTCCTCCCCGTACAAATTGGACTTTTGCTCCTTCTGCCTCGGGAGGGGGGGGGGGGGTGGCCCATGTCGCCTTCTCCTCTCCCGTCTACCTGGACGGCACACTCATTCCTCTTGTCTCTACCCGCCGCATGCTGGGACTATTTCTTCAGTCTAATGGCAAGCCCCACCACCCTCATCACTCGACTCACAAACATTGTGCACCAGACCATCCGCCTCATACGCCGCGTTGCCAACCGCCACCCCGGCATGCGCGAACACGACCTCCGTCGCTTGGTCCAGGCCTTTGTCCTAAGCCGCTTCATCTATTCACTTCCTTATCTCTTCCCCTCCCTAAGAATATGCACCCTGAACACCACCCCTCCCGCAGAGCAGCGCAAGCCTCCGCGCTCAGGCGTGAGTACGGACGGAAACCTGCCGTGGCTTTGTGGATGCTGCCTCGAACCGCCGCTACTCAGGTCACACCATTGCAGTCACTGACAACTCTCTCCAACCCACTCTTACTGCCTCAGTCTACACTTCGACCTCTGTAGACGCCGAGGAGGCAGCTGTTGTCCTTGCCATCACGCAGACCTCCGCGGAATACATTTTCAGTGACTCCAAGCCTGCAGTTTACAACTAAATTTCAAATTTCTTTATTTCAGCATCGTTTACATTGATACTAGGGGGCCGTAGACTAAAAGCCACACAAACGGCTTGACGAGGCCCACGGCCCCATACACGCGGTTGAACGGGTGGCACCCCCGGCCATCGGCATCCATCCGCTCTCGCCCCATCCAAGTAATCTGGGTGCCCGCTCACGTGGCCCATCCTGCCAACGAGGCGGCTAATTATATCGCTCGCGATTCGACCGACCGAGCAAGCCCGCCCCCGCCGGGAATGGATACGCGTGACGCGATCCTCACGTACCCTGATATTACTTTACACTACCGCCTCTGCTGTCTCACTTTGCCCCCTCCGCACAGATCCCTTTCCCAGCACCACCAACGCTTGTGGCGTCACCTTCAGGTCCATACCTTTCTCACCCCCGCACAACTTGCCCTCCTCCACCTCGGAGCGTACTCGCCGGCCTGCCTCTTACGTGACAGCCCAATAGCCGACTACGCTCATATCTTATTATCCTGTCCAGCACACTTGTCCCCTGCCTCTTGGCACCTAACAGTCCGCAGCAGGGAGAGGCTGCTTCGTCCAACATCGAGCCGAATCTCCAACTTCGGCTGGTGACCCGGGCAGAGGACGTTGCGACTAGGCACGGCCTGGACGCCACAACCGGCAGCCTGAAGGCCGCCCGCAATGCTGCTGCATAATTTTGAAGCGAAAAGCTTCACCACCCGCACCACAGCCGCGCTTCGCGTGAGCCGTCGGAGCCAAGATTTACCACAGCTGCGCATGCGCGAAACCGAGTGACGTCACACGCGGCACAAATAAAAAATAAATAAAAGACAAACAGTGCGCCAGGAAACTCTCATATCTTGGTGGACACCCAAAATGAAAAGAAAATTGGTTGTAAGGAAAGGAAACGACGCCTGTCTCTCTCATATCTCGGTGGATACCCGAACTGCGCCGTAAGGGCCTTAAGGAAAATGAAATGAAATGAAAATTGGTTTTAAGGAAAGGAAATGCCTGTCTCTGATATCTTGGTGTACACCCGAAAGGAATGGACACCACAGTACCTGTCTCTAAAGCAACCTTCTAAGACAGAACCGTATTCACTACATGCGCGTCTCCTCCTCCTCCTCCGTACAGGCAGTGTGTGGACGGCCGAACGCCTCCACCGTTATCGTGGTGCTCCCAGTGCATTGTGCGCCAACTGCTACAGCCATGACGTCAAACCAAGCACAACTGCAGCTTTTCACTTGTATATCCAAGCTTAACCAGAGCTAAACCACTGCCTAATTTTTTTAGGCCTTCAAATAAATAAAAGTCTTTCACCACTACCACCACCACCGCGGCCGGGATCGAACCCGCGTCTGTCGGGTCAACAGCCGAGCATCATAACCACTGAGCCACTGCGGCGGCAATAGGTGAAAGGGGAGATTAATAAACTCAACGTTTCCCATCGGTATGATGCTGGTTTGGTTTGGTTTGGTTTATTGGGGTTTAACGTCCCGAAGCGACGAAGGCTATGAGCGACGCCGTAGTGAAGGGCTCCGGAAATTTCGACCACCTGGGGTTCTTTAACGTTCACGGGCCTCTAGAAGCGCCGTAACCACTGAGCCACCGCGGCGGGCGTGGTCTGATGCAAAATCTTTTAGCTTTGCTGAATGCGCATTAAGGAAGCGCAAAGTGTGTTTCCTAGTCCCCACTTTTCTCCTGTTTCTGTTATCTCGTGGAATGCTCGCCATTTTTCTACTGTCCAGTGTCGCCATGTTGCACGAAAAGTGGACCTCAATTACCATGCCCTGAATCGGTTCGGAACGGCTCGGGTTCAGTTCCAAGGTGGCGACAAAAAATACGGGTTTGATTCCGGGTTCATATTCAGGTCCGGTTCCGGTTCTACAACTCATATGGTTTATAGAGCACGGATGAACGGCCTCCTACAGGAGTAGGGCTGAGTTAAATTCGCCGTATAGTCGACAAGAACTAAGAACCGCCCACCGTCTTTAGAGTTCACAGTACGCTGATGTGATACTCTTTGCAGATAGCCAATGCAAGCTACAACTCCTCAGAAATATGTAGGAAAAAAAGCAGCAAACATGTACTGGATTCAAATTTAGTGTAAAAAAAATCGGGTGTTATGGTATTGAACGATAGCGGGACTGGAAAGTATCAGTGAAGAATCGTGAAATACTGCAGGCGCGGATTAATGGAAGAACAAAAATATTTAAAGACCCATGAAGAACATCTCAAGACGATCGGAAAAAGGAACGTGACCATAATAAAGCATATATAGGACTTTGGTTTGGTTTGGTTTATTGGGTTTTAACGTCCCAAAGCGACTGAGGGAGAATCCGGAGTGAAGGGCTCCGGAAATTTCGACCACCTGGGGTTCTTTAACGTGCACTGACATCGCACAGCACACGGACCCCTAGAATTTCGCCTTCAAGAAATTCAGCCGCCGCGGCCGGGATCGAACCCGCGTCTTTCGGGTCAGCAGCCGAGCGCCGTAACCACTGAGCCACCGCGGCGGGGCTATATAGAACTTTGGGTGTATGCAACAGTAATATACGAAGACTGTGAAAGCGAGTAATGCTTCCGGGGCTTACATCTACGAACGTGGTACTGTACTGTAAGTGCAAAAGTGCCATAAACATCCGCGGTTGCTGCTCAAGTGGCGCCTTTCGGTGTTTAAGCCAAGCTGGAGCCGCGCGCCACGCATCGAAACGAGCGAGATGGCATGCTTCTGGTTGAAAACGGTCATTTCCTCGTCTGTCTATACAGTAGGCGGTGCTGGAGAGTGGCCCGTCAATCAAGTCTAACCGAAGCGCAGTGTACACACCACTTCTGCAAAGGCCAGAGAGGTGGACAGTCTTTAGGTACTTGTACAGTACCTGAAGTAAAAATGTGGACACGCGGCCTAGGAAAAGGACTATAGTAGGACTAAACTTTAAAAAAAAAATCAGCAGGTGGTGGTCCGCGGAGTCCTGTATTACACCGCAAACATCAGTAAACAAAAACTGCTTTTTAATGCTTGACTCTATATTTAAATAAGCCAGAGGCGTCAAAAAATTTTTAGCTTATAATTTCGCCTTGTGGTTAACTCCTTGTTTAGGCAAGAAGGAGAGCTGTAAAGAACAGACCACTTTTAGTAAGCACTAAGGCAATGGGTACCTACCTCGAACAAAATCGTACGTTGTCTGTTCCGTTGTTTGGTCGCAGCTGTCTTAGCGCGAGCGCTCCGTCATTGTTGTTGTACCGCCCGCGGCGCATTGCCTGCTGTTGTGATCGGGGTCCCAGCCAGCGGAAACAGGCGATCAGGCAGGCGCCATATCGAGCTACTGTGACAGAAAGCGCTTTGTTCGGAGAGGACGCAAGAAACGCTGGCCTGGGGGCGGCTTCTGGCGACGGCGTCGCCATGAACAAAGGCATTAATCCTCCTCGTCTGTGATGTGGAATGTGGCGTTCCTACCGAGCTGTGCTCTCCCGTGGACCGGCGGGGGAGACTGCGTGCGGCGGCGGCGCCAACCCATCGCCCGATTGCCCCTGAGCAGCGACACGGCTTATTTGTCCCTCCCTCCTGAAGAGTCCTCCAGTGCGAGCCATATGGTCTCGTGTAAGTTACTTCTAGTTCACTGTAATCTCGTGTTTCCAACGGCAGGATCGCCGCACAGAAGCCGACGACCCTTGGGCCTGGTCGGGCCGCGAGAAACCACGCCATCCGCGACTGCAAGGCGCCAAGATTCCTCCTTGCCTGTGCGTGTTTCTGTGAGATGTACGCGGACACGTGGTGAGGGCGGAGCCTATGAAGAGGCTCACGGCGCATTGGACACTCGACGAGAGATGAGATTCCCTAGCTGGTGCCTGGGGAATATGAACTGTATTTAAGCCGCATTCTGGTGTGTTTCATAGAGCTTCTTTCCTGACCTTTGGTCTCTCAGTATATATTGTAAATAATGTAAAGAAACCCTCAAGCTTGCTGCGACTCCTGAAGGCTTCCCTCCGCAGTCTGCCCACCTCATGCGGTGAAGTCCACGGACCCGAGACACCGATCGCATCACCGCTCATCGTCGTCTTCTACGTAGAACAAATCTGTGCTTTCGCAATGTTTTGAATTTAGCAAACATTCTCTGCAGTTTTTTTTTTATCAGAAAGGAACCGTATGTGGTGGTCCTGAATGTGAGCGTAGCTCCATAGCATACTAAAAGGGACCATTAAATGACTTTTACTGGGGTTAGGAAAAGCGCACAAGCGATTAGTATTACATCATTTGTCATCGAGCCGCAAACATTTTTAAGCTCGCTCCATTAACACCGCAGGACATCGGCGATTGAAAATGGTACATCTCTTTTCCCTCAACGCATACACGCCTACGCGACCGAAAAAAATTTAGAAAGCAGATCGGGGCTGCACACCGCCGCGCCCCATCCGGGCCCCTCCACTACAGCACCTCTTCCGTTCCTCTCTCAGTTCCGCCTTTATCCCACCCCCATACGGCGCGGTTTAGGTGTCCTCAGAGATATGTGAGACAGATACTGCGCCATTTCCTTTCCTCGAAAACCAAGCGGGATAGGGCGGCTAAGAACGCGCGATGATCGTGTTGTTTTAATCGGTTGCGAGCTAGTGCGGGTAGCAATTAAAAAAAAAGGAAGATATGGGGTCCGCGCAGAGCTTTTACATTTGATTCGAATACTCACAGAGATCACCTCTCCGTATTTAATGCAGTACAATATGACCACCAAAATAATTTCAGAATCTCTTTAAGTTGTATCCGTCCATAGAAATCTTACGACGGGCTATACAGGCAACAACAGCCTGGGAAATGGAAGTACCGTGAACATTTAAAGCGAGTCCGGAAAACCGAGTGGGAACTAAAGAATCGCTGTGTGAGTAAGAGCCTGAAAGAGCGAAGTTCGGAAGGAAACGCGATAGAAGCAGTGCGCTCATTTTTGATAGATTAGATGGTCTAAGAAAAGCAGGTGTTCGAGGTAACTTTAGCCAAAGATTAAAAATATACCGAGACATAATAAGCGGAGGTTTAGTAAACTGACAAAAAAAGAACTTATAAGCTATTCATTTCGGGCGAAAATTCCGGTGCCATATTGTAGAGCGCCCCCAAAACGTATAATTCATCAGTTCTTTATTCGGTGTGTGCTAGATAGGGGTTGGACATTTCGGCTTCCATTTTTTGAAAATTCAGCTGACTTTTTTCGAATTTTATTTCAAAACGAAGTTTTAGTTTTTCGGAGACTATTATTTTATACAGACGAAATAACTTTTATACAGACGAAATAAGATGTGGTACTCTTGTGCGATCAAAAATCACTTAAAATTCTCTTTACCCTTTTGTCAGCCCTGTCATACAATTTACAACTAATTAGCGCAAAGGAGTATGTTTGTAGGAAGAAATGCCATCGCCATTAAAAAAAAAACGAAACCAACCGTAAGACAAAAACGAGAGTGGAAGTTGACATCTAGAAGATAGGCTGTCATGCTAATGCTGAGTTTATGCACCGAGTGGAGGAGGTCAGTCTGCATGTTGACGAAGCGACGGAGATGACTCGTAAAGGGGCTCTCAATAAAGATGAGGTATTCCTGGGATGTTAAAGGGGGCTGCTTCACGATATCCTACTGCGAGAATTTTTTTAATGCGTTTTGTAGAAGCTGAGTTATCTGCAGTCAAAATTTGAATTTGAGCGTGTTCGCGCCTTTCCCTCTCCTCTCGTCACTTTTTGAGCGCTCAAAGGTCAGAGCTCCTCCGCCGGCTCCACCGCCGACGAGCGCGAGATTTCCCCAGGGGGCGGAGCTTCCTGACCAGCCGGAGCGACGCTGCTGGCTGGCCGCAGCCATGGTAACTGCGTGACGCCTGAACCTAACCAATAGCTATCTTTGAACAGAATTACGCATGAGCGTGTGACAGGAGGGCGCGGGCATGAAAAAAAAAGTCGCTAGAAAGGATTCAACTTGCGCGCGCAATTGAGGGTTCGCTGCTGCGTTTAGAGCGTGTTTATGACTCTCCTCAGAAGGTGTTTAGAGCCCCTTTAACCGTCGAGGTAGTCAGAACATGACACTTTTTCTTGGCGCTAATTGTGCATGACTTCGCGTCAATGTCCTTACGTGGGTGATGGCAGTTGACAAGGACAACGTATAGCACAAATTATCTACGTCTTACAAACCGACCAACGCGGTCGCTATCATGCAAAGCGATCAGAAACGTTTGGCCAGAGCTCGCTCTTCACGAAAACATGTCAACCTGACCGACCTAACTAGCGCAAAGCCCAACGGTTCCTAGTTCTTCGGACCGGCGCCAGCAGCAAGCTTGGCCCTGTCCGCTCTCTCCGTCATTCCACCAAAAGCAGCGTCGAGTGTCCCCTTCTGGCGCCAAAAAGCCAACTTACCAGTAGAACGCCGGCGACAACGATGTTGTTTACTTGCGAGAACCGCTTGCATTCCACCAAGCCGTTTACGCGAGCACAGTTGCAGCAGGAACCACAGAATCAAAATGACAGCGGCAATCGAACGGGAGCCAGCATGCAGTTAGGACTGCTCGCATCGGTCTGTCCGTGCTCGCTTCTTTGCTGGGCGCTGGGCGCAGCGTCTTTCGTGTCGCACTGCCCTCTACTCACACTGTGTCGCGCTACCTGGCAATTTCCAGTTAACTTCGGTGCCCCAATTTCTCCTCCCGTCCCTGCTACTCAGCTTGTAGATGTCCACCATGCACATGCACTCCGTGCACCACTCCCTTGCCTTTCAAACTGGTGTCGTGGCGCACAGACTAACTCGAACCCAGGCTCCATTTGGTAGCGTGTTGAGACCTCGGGCTGAGGAAAGACTGAAACTTCGAAATTTGGGAAAACGAAAACAAGCGGGTTTAATGGCACTTTTACGAAACTTACTTACATACTGAAAAAAGAGTCACAATTTAAGAGTTCATAGCGTCGAGCGACTGAATGAGCCTTTTCGACAGGGCCCAGAGCTTCCTTTCGCACTCAGCACCGTCCTTAAATCCCCTGAGGTTCCACCCCTCCATTAGGTGGAGGCCAATCCAACACGAGGCACATTTCCCAAAGATGGCCGGGCACCAATAAAATCTGCACAGCACTGTAGTACGCGGAGTCACTCGTTGCAGAGTCAACCCGTGGGAACGGGAGAGGAGAAATTGCAAGCCCGCAGCGAATTCCTGTAGTGCAGCAACAGTGTTGCATGCGGCTCCGCGTTACCGAAAACACGTGGTCCTTGCGACGCCGCAGGCCTCAACTGCGGCGAGCTGTCTACGGTGTGGCCGGCTCCTGACGGAAAAAGGTAATCCCTTGACGGCGCCGTCCCTTTATTTCCCCGAACGGGAGCCCTTCGTTCCGTCTGTCGTCGGTCGCTGTCCCCGGGCGTCCTTCTCCGGGAAGGTCATCCCCACCCAGCGAAGCGTGAGAAAATTCCGCTGACGCTTTCTCAGCGTGGAATCCTTCTCTGGGGTCGTCAAGTTGAGTCGTAACACTGGCCCCTGCGTGCTAGGCCTAACGGCATGGGCCGCCGCCTGTGCTTTCCTACATCATGGCTCCTGCTTCTCGTCTGTCGCGACATCAACCCAAACCCTGGATACAGCCACTGTACCCTGGACCCGGTAAAGGTCCGCTGTGCCACCGCTGCGACCGTGCTGCGTACGACCACGTTGCAGCACTCCAATGCGACTTGTGTGACCGCTAAACCCTGGACCCGGTATGTTTCTCCGCTGCGGCCGTGCTGTGTGTGACCACGTTGCAGCACTCCAATGCGACTTGTGTGACCGCTGGTTGTACCACACATGTCAAGTGATTTCCATCACATCACCCCGTACCGTTGACTGGCTGCATTCTCGTTAGAGGGTTCTGTATCGGTTGCTCGCTCTTCCTGCCTATCATGCCACTGGCTTCCTTTCGACGCCCAGGTCACCCATTCCAGATTCAACATGCCGCAGTGCTCAGCATACCGCTGCGCCTCAGAACCTCTCATTTTGGTTTTCGAATGTTCGTTCCGTCAAAAAAAACTGAACTCCAGGTCATAATGACATCAATGCCGAACATGCCCAAAAATTCTCAGTTTTGAACGGGAACCAGTTTATGAACGCAATTTTATCATATATACTGTAAGATTTCACTTTAACAATCAATATATCCGCAGACCTCCCGTCGGCATGGCATGAATTTTTTCGCTATTAATGTTTTTGTCGTTGTCAAAAGTGCTCCCCATTGGTTTTCTATGGCAGCCTTAACAACTCGAAGTGATGGAAACCCTCTTAAAGAAAGCTTTTGCTACATACCGGAATATTTCCAATATTTCCGTAACAATATACCTTACAATATTCTAATATTAAAAATTTTTGTCCAAGTATGTTGGACATGATTCAACCTTTGAAAACCACGCAGCGGATCTGTGTGCAGCCTTTCGAAAGGACCGCTCATCTTCCCGAGGAAATGGCGTTTGGTTGCTGTGCCTTTTACGCTATACTGCCGTCGAGTTCACAGCCTTGACCTGGATGACCTTGAAGAGTTTTTCACGGAGAAAAAATGGAGTAAGCTGCCTTATAGCACACTCCCTTTTATAATAAGGGAGTAATTACTCATTGGCATCCACCCAAGCGCAGCCATACGGCTACACAGGAAAGCTATACAGCTTTCTCAGAAACTTTCTCAGAACCCCGGACCAGGACGAATTGTTCTTTAACTACGAAGTTTCTGAGAAAGCTGTATAGCTTTCCTGTGTAGCCGTATGGCTGCGCTTGGGTGGATGCCAATGAGTAATTACTCCCTTATTACAAATTTACTCCACCTTGGGGGATTCCCCTAAACATTTGACCATCACTCCCTTTTAGGGGCAGAGTTTTCTGCCCAATCCCTGGGGTAGATTTCCATCACTTAAAATACAAAACACACGTACGGCTGGCGACGGAAACCAATTCCCTCTTCAAAACATGTGAAGTTCTGGCAGTTACGAAGAGATCTAACCACCGTTTCAGCGTGCTCTCTTTACTAACGTAAAGACCACCGCTGTAGCGTTTAAAAGCCTCCTCCCACTCTAACTGCATCACTTTGCTATGTTTTGCGGTGGAAATATGCCTATGTTGCCAAGAGTAAGGATCCCGTATATTTGGTGATCAAAATCTACTGCGGGACTTGGGCAGCTGGCTTACCCCGCTCCGAACAGGTAGTGCGCTAAAGGACAGCTTACTCCCTTTTTTACTCCCACACGTATGATAATTCATGTCCAGAGTGTATTCTCCTCCCGCCCAACATGCCGAGTCTTGCCATCTGCTGCATTCCACGATCGAACGCCTCATTTCTCTGCGCAGTTGGTGTGTGAATATTTATATAATTGGCGATTTCAATGTCCTCATCGACTGGAACGACCCCGTTACACCCATCCCAAGTGACATCGTATCGGAATGCCTCTTAGAGATTATGGACACTGCTTCCCTGACCCAGCTATGCCCTGAACCAACATACTTGTCACACGCTGGTGACCCTTCCTACCTATAGATCTCTGCCTCACCTCCAATCCTGCCTTTGACTGAGAATGCAACATTGTAGTAGTCTGACTGGCTCTGACCGTCGGCAGATTCAGCAGGAGACATTACCGTCCATACCTGTTCGTAGCTCTCATGCACGGCTGGTTCACTCGTACAACACACTTGACACTGAACATTTGGAACGACTTATGTTACCCACTCCTACGGGGTCACTATGCGTCCAGCCGGCCCGGAAGGCAAGCTTCCGTGCCAGCTACACTCAGGCGTTACTCGTACATGACACGTTCCCCAACCCGTGGTGCAGAATCACAGCCGCGGTAGGTTCGGACGAAATAGGCAACGACAGAACACGTACGCTAAGAAATAGTTTATTGTCCTAACGCGAGGTAAAGCATACTGTAGAAGAATGTTCTGTCCAATAAAATAGAGGCTCGGTAGGCTCAGCAAGTCTATAGCTGTCGACCGGCGTTGGGTGCATCGGCGGGCTGCAGAATTAAAGGAGTCTCTCGGGGCAAGTGGGCAAGAGGCCAGCAGCAAGAGAGAGGTTTTCCACCGCAAGCTCCTCTTTTAAAGCGAAAGCTTTACTATATACCTCGTCGAGCCAATCAGCGGAGCGGTACATTTCACCTTCAAGTGAAGGAGTGGAGGTGTGTCAGCCACGTGACGTACCATGCCGCGCAGTTTCTCGCTCGCTATGGATGAAGCAAGTCAGCCGGGACCGTCTACGCCGTCGGGACGGTCTCGTTGACAACGGGCTTAGTGACCATCCGGCTGACGTTACCAATATTTAGATAGAGGCAGGAAAGATAACGTGCCAAGCTTGCGGCAGAGACCGACGAAGAACGGGTGCGTCGACTGGCTCCACGGCGGTTGAGGATCGATGCCGAAAGGCGGCAGCGAAGAGCTTTGGAGGCAGCTGCTGCTGCTTCTGCCTCCGCCACAACTTCGGCGACAGACAAAGTTGAGTCTAACCTGGCTTAGCAGCACAGCATAACCACGGATAACAAAGCTTTCGCTTGCATAACCGGGCTTAGCCGAGCTAAGCCGCAGCCATTTTTAGCCCTCGGGCATTGTCTATAACTATAGGAGCAATAGGTCCCTCACGCGCTCGGGAACGCACCCTTCCCTAAGTGGTCAGCGCGCTGTCATGACGTCTCGTCATTGTCAGAACCGGGGGGAGGGGTAGAAACAGATGTGCCTCTCTCCAGTCCCCGGTCCCGGCAGCGACGCACGTGGAGTCACCGCTGACGCGGAGGAAGAAGGAGATACCAGTGTATCCCATAGTCGTTGAGACATTGTGTTTTCCGAACCAGACGTCGATGACATGTAGACTTCGTTGCTACCCGCCGTCGCCTCTGACACTACCGTTCTAGGAGAGCTCGACGCAGGCATCATGCCCCTTGGATTACAGGAGACAATCTTATACAAACGGAAGGAACTGCTGTTCCGGCGTGCCCGAAGAACTCGACTGCCGGCCAACCTCCTTGCTACCAAAGAGCACCACCGTGCCCTGAAGAAACTATTTCGAGAGGCTCATAGGGCATTTGTGGAAGGTATTGCTGTTCGAGCAGCAAAGGAACCAAGCTTTTCTGGGCGTATGTAAACTCTCATCAGAAGCAATCTCAGTGCCCCTCTTTCCACAGTGATATGGTGAGACAATATACTCTTCTGGTAACACCTCCGGAGCATTCAACAGCCATTTTTCTTCCACTTGGATGGGCCATCCCTGCCTGGGGCTGATCTGCCATCGTTTCCTTAAGAGCCCTTCCCGACTACTCTGTCCTGTCTCACCATAACTACTGACGGCGTCATGGAGGCTTGCCACCACATACAACCATTTCAGAGCCCAGGCCCTGACGGAATTAATCCCCTGCTCCTTCAGCGTACAGCCTCTTATATAGCATCTATATCATGTCACATGTTTCAGCTCATTATCGACTCAACATTGGTTCCTTCTGCACGAAAGGTATACCTCGCATCACATCAGTGTACAAAGGATATAAGGCTCATCCTGACCTTGCCCTCCTACTGCTCAGTTGCTCCTACATCTATTGTGAGCCGCACCTTTGAGAGGATCCTGAACAACAAGATTCATAGCCACCTAGAAGATAACAGCTTTCAGTCCCCCGCCAAACATGTATTTCTGGCAGCGCAACCACTCTTTGTGTGCTGGTCCACACAATCAGCGCCCACTTTGACGACCAGAGGCCTTGCGAGCTTGTTCAGTTGGATATTTCGTGTACTTCGGATCATCTCCCTCACCATGAATTCCTGTCCACCGCTGCAGCCAAAGGGCTCTCGGGAACTGTTCTCTCTTGGCTGCTAGATTCCTTTGTCAGCGGCAGAACTCAGCACGGTATTCCGAGGAGCCACTTCGACGCCGTTCTGTCCGGTATACCCCAAGGCAGTCTTCTTGGCTCTGCTGCTTTGAGTGTTCATCAACAGTATCACTGACAATCTCAGATGCCTCCCCGTTCTTTACGCTGCAGTTACTTAGTTGCTGCAACCAGTTCGCACCTCAGCCGAATATTCGGCTCTTCAAATCGACCTCAACACCTGTCACTCCTGGACACAATCACCAGTTGCCCATCAACATTAGCAAGTTCTCTACAATGACTTTCTCAACCCTGTGGCGCCCTCGTAACATGCCGCCAGTGTTGACCCTTTGGAAGCCAGCCTTTTCGTCGCGTCACCTTTCGTCGCGTCAGCTCTATGCCACGACACAGTCCTTGGCATAGAGCTGACTGCACGCTTGGCCTTTTCATTTCATATACACCGCGCACTTGCCGAAGCCAGGCGCACGTTGAGCTTCATCACCCGGCTTACGGCAGACATGCCTCCCTGTGCGTTCAGGAGCCTTTACACTGCCCTTGTGCTTCCCATCCTTGAGTAAGGTTGTGCAGTACGGCTACACTGTCTCTGCTTCTCATCGTATCAGCTTTGCCAGTGTCCAGCGTCGCATTGCATATACATTCTATCGCCGGAGCACTCTACATAACCAACGTCTACCCCATGCACAGATCTTATCTGCGACCCTCCTCCGACATGCCTCCTGTCACTGCTGTCAGGCCCTCTCCTCTCGTGCACAAGGGTCCACAATGCGTCTTTTTTGCCGCCTGACTGCGCCAGGTCGGCCGACGCTGATTGAAAGTCCACGGTCCAACCGTCGGACTGGCGACGTACAACCGCTTCTGGCACGCACTTTACGTCACAAATCTTGCTGGCACCTCCATGCCATCTCTCTGTGGCGACGTTTACTTGCCACCATCGCCCGGTCCTCCCCCCCCTTCTCCCCCATGCTTCTGATAACCCAGATATTAAGGCTGCACAACGAACGGCTACAATAGTTTTTCATCTCCCTCTCGCCCCTCATATCTCACGTTTCATCATCGTGTGCGTGTTGGGCCCAAGGTCAGGGCCAGACGCCTTCGTGATATGGGCATTGTTACTTTTTTTTGCTTTGTTAGTGGCTATTTATTAATAAAAATGGAAGGCAAAGATGTTGCTAGCATCTGCCATCAAAACCTGAAGCACCTAAGCTGAGACTAGCGGGAATAAAAGGACAGGGAGAGGGAAGAAAGTAGGGGAGCCATAGTTTTTTCCACCCAAAATGAACGTATACCAACTCGCCCAACTTTCCATACTATAGCCATAGTAAGAAAGGCTAGCGGTAGGACGGCAGTATACACTGTGTACAAATACATGGGGTGCTGTACCCCGCACGGTTGCCAGGAGTGCTCGGTGCGCGGGCATGCAAATTGCTTAGTGGGGGGGGGGGGGGGGCGATGTTTTTCACGCCGGCACAGATGGCTTGTCCTGCACCAGACAGAACATAGCGCAAAGCCATTGTCTGCGTGCGGTGGTGGTGGTGAAAAGTCTTTATTGAATAAAAGAGGCGAGGCTCTTTAAAGAGTCCCGCAATGGGTGAAGTCCTTATTCCGGGACCCAATTGGTCGAAGCCGCCGTTGCACGACCTTAAGGCGGCCTTAGCAAAAATGCGCCGGGGTACGGCTCCGGGACGGGATTACATAACAGTGAACCTGTTGGCGAACCTACCGGACTCAGCCTACCTCCATTTATTAGAATACATCAACCAGATCTGCGACGGGCGTCCACTCCCTCCCGAGTGGAAAACGTCACTTGTGACGTTTATCCCTAAAACAGGTAAGGCCGTGAATACGGACAACCTGAGGCCCATATCACTGACCTCATGTGCGGGCAAGCTTATGGAGACGATGGTTCGGGATCGCCTCTCTCCATACCTGGAGGGTAAGGGCTTCTTTGCAGTCACCATGTTCGGGTTTCGCCCCCACATGTCTGCACAGGATGTCCTTCTCCAGCTGCACAGGGATGTAATACGACCCACAACTATGCAACACAATGACAAAGCCATCCTCGCCCTTGATCTGAAAGGGGCTTTCGACGATGTTAAACACGAAAGCATCCTGGCCAACTTGAGTTCTACCGATTGTGGGGCTAGGGCCTACGCGTATGTACGAGATTTCTTGACTAATCGCCAGGCCTTTCTTCGGATTGAGGGCGAGGAATACGGCCCTTACATGATGAGAACACAGGGTACCCCTCAGGGAGCGATGTTATCACCGCTCCTGTTCAACATAGCTATGATGCGCCTCCCAAGCCAACTGGCCCGGGTGGAAGGCATTCAACACGCGTTATATGCAGATGACATTACAATTTGTACCACTGAGGGGAGCCTTGGGGACATGGAGGCCCGCCTTCAGCAGGCCGCTTCCATAGTCGATGCGTATGCTATTGACTGTGGGCTCCAATGTGCTCCAGCGAAATCAGAGCTTCTGCATGTCAGAGCGAACCCAAAGGATATGAGAGCAATTCAGATCTCTCTGTCGGGAGGTCCTATTAGAGAGGTGGAGGAGCTCCGTATTCTGGGCCTTTTCATTCACCACAGACTCAGACCGGACTCCACCATTGTGAAACTCAAGAGAGTAGGCGAACAGGTAGGGCGCATGATCCGCCGCGTTTCCAACAAGCGGGGCGGTCTGTGGGGCAGGGACGCGCTTCGGCTCATCTATGCCTTCGTGACTAGCCGGATCCTCGACGCCGTGCCATATCTCCGCACTACTAAGCAAGACGAGACGAGGCGCGAATAGACGCCATCATCCGCAAGGCAACTAAGCGAGCCCTGGATCTCCCGGTGGCCACCTCTAATGCCAAACTCAAGGCATTGGGGGTGCTAAACTCCTACCAGGAGCTGCGGGAGGCCCACCTCGTGAACCAATACACGCGGCTCATGCAGACGGCCCCTGGGCGCCGCCTGCTAAACCGCTTACACATCCAACACGACTGCACTCCAGAGGAGGCGGAGCGTATCCCAGTACTGTGGCGCCATATGCTCTGGGTCTCCCCGCTCCCCCGTAACATGGAAACCGACATGCACGACAACAGACGAAGCGCGGGATCGGGCTCTTGAGAGACAACACGGCTCCCGACCCGGTGTATATTATGTAGACGTAGCAGGGCCATCGCCCACGGGATTTTACACGGCCGCTGTCGTTCACCAGGAAATGCACGTTGATGGACTCTCTTTTCGAGCCCCGAATTCAATGCGAGCCGAGGAAGTAGCGATAGCGCTTGCTGCCGCCCACGCCAATTCGAGAATCATCATTACGGACTCCCGAAAAGCATGTGATCATTACTTGGCAGGGGAGTTCTCCCCCTTAGCTGCTTGCATTCTAAGATGGACTGCCACTGATCCAACACCGAAAAGAATCATTTGGGCTCCTGGCCATCAGGGCTTACGAGGTAATGAGGCCGCTGACTCGGCTGCCCGAGCGCTTTTCACCGGGCTCCTCATCCCAGCTCTTCTGGCTCGGAGACTAACCAGCCGCTGCTGCGATTCAGAGAAATAATAACTCATTATAGCGACAACCACAGCCTTTTCCCGGCCCCTGCAAAGGGGCTGAGTAGGTACTCTACTCTGTCCTGCAATCTTAAAGCATTACGATCCTAACGGATGGGCGATGCCCGCTCTGTGGGGAGGCCTGTGATATCTGGTGTGGGCATGTACTCAAAATCCCCACCTCCCCCCTTCCCCTACCCCTTCCAGAGAGGCATGGGAGACTGCCCTCCTCAACTGCTCCTCGCTTGAGTCCCAAAGGGCTCTGGTGAAACGGGCGACAGACGGGGCATTGTCATGCGGTGTCCCGGACTAGGGACGCCGACCATGTAGCGGGGCCACTCTGTGGCTCCCAAACTCTATTTCAGCAATAAAAAGTTTTCACCACCACCACCACCACCAGCTTAGCCCTCTTGACCAAATCCTTTTGGGCCTGAAGGTCAGAGCAGCCAAGCAGGGCCGCCTCCCATTCCTCTCTGGTAGGGTTGGGGTGTGGAGACAGAGCTCAGTTGCGCTGGCAAGCACGAACCATGTGGTAGGTGTCAGCCACCTCCCCAGTGTTTGCACCTGCCAGTGAACGCGGGATCGAATTGTTTTAGTACTGCCGGGCACAGCATAGTATTCGTGAATAATCGGAGCAGAACGCGTTCGCTTGCTATCCCCAGTCCCTTTGCAGGGGCTAGGTACAGGCGATGCCTATCCTTAAAATAGGATATGATATCTTTGAAAGAGAGTAAGCAGCCACCTTCAGGTTCCAGGTGCTCAGGAGCCAGTGGGAACGCCCGGTGAATGACTGCTCGGGCCGCCGCGTCTGCAGCTTCGTTTCCTGCTAGGCCCTGATGGCCCGGAGTCCGAACTATGCAGCGGGGAGTATAGGATCGGTATAACGGCTACAGTTCCTTAGTATTTGTTCAGCTAGCGGAGTTATCCAGCCAGCCTCATAATTGCGACACGCCGAACGCGAGTCCATTATGATGTGTTTGGATTTTGAAACAGAAGCAGCTAGAGCGATGGCAACCTCTTCAGCTTGTGTTGTGCCTGGGGCTCGAAAGGAGAGCCCATCCACCTGTATTTCTTGATGTATGACCGCGGCCGCGTACCACTCCCCGTGGTTCGGCCTGGCTACATCTACGTAATAGACACCATGCTTGTTGCCAGTGGCACGCCAAGGCTTCCGCCCTAGCCTGGCGACGACCACTGTGATCTTCCTCATCCACCTTAGTGGGGAGGGGTAGAACTCTGACGACGCGTCTCCAGAGTTCGGGCACTCGGACCCGCTCCTGAATGTGAAAATCGTGTTGGATGTGAAGCCGGGCTAGCATGTGCCGACCCGACTTCCTTTGGGCTAGCCTCGAGTATTTTGTGAGATGGGCTTCCTTGAGCTCCTGAGAGGTGTTCGCCATTCCCAATGCAAGAAGTCTCGCATTGGAGGTGGAGACAAGAAGGTCAAGTGCCCTCTTCATCTTTCTGCGGAGTATTACCTCAACTTTGTCTTCGTCGTGCTTCCACAAGCGTAGATATAAGGGACCGAATAGAGAATTCCGCTGATTACGAAAGCATGGGCCAGCCGCACGGCATCCCTGCTTCGCAAAACCTCTCATTGGAGACGCGGCGGACCATACGGCCCCGCTGGTCTCCAATTTTGCGGAGTTTGTGCAATGTTATGTCTACTCTTTGTTGGGTGCACATTGGAGACTACAGTGCCCTGCGTAGCGATCCACTATGTGGGTGGCTGTTTGCAGGCATTCCTCCATGCGCCCTTCCCTGTGTGGCCCAGATCGTGATATCATCGGCATACAGAGTATGCCGTATGCCTTCGATGCTCAACTGGTCCGGGAGAGGGAGCATCGCCAAATTAAAGAATAGGGGGATAGCACCGCGCCTTGTGGCGTTCCCCGCGTACCCATTTGATACGGACCATATTCTGCCTTTTGTATTCTGATTAGTGCGGCTCGATCGGTCAGAAAGTCTTTGGTATGGTTTAAAGTGTTGCGGCTAGAGTGGGTCTCATTGAGGTGTGTCAGTATGACGCTGTGTTTGATTTTGTCGAAGGCTCAAGTCCAAGGCCAGGACGACCTTGTCATTATGTGAGTGTTCGACTGGTTGTGTTGTCTCTGTTGAGTTGGAGGAGTATGTCCTGTGTCGAATTATGTGGGCGAAAGCCGAACATAGTGTCTGGAAATGTGTTTCTTTGTTCCAAGTATTCGGAGAGCCCACCCCGCACCATGGTCTTCATCAGCTTGCCCACACACGAGGCGAGCGAGACAGGCCGCAAGTTGTCTGTGTTGATTTCCTCTCCTGCCTTGGGGATGAAGGCTACTAGAGCTGTTTTCCAATCAAGGGGGAGCGAGGTCTGGCCCTTCCATATAGAGTTGATGTATTTCAGAAGGGCGTCATACGCCTGGTCAGGGAGATTGGCCAGCAACTTGTCTGTGACCTAGTCCCGTCCAGGCGCACTGCCTATTCTCATTTTAGCCAGGGCTGCCTTGAGATGAAAGAGTTGGAACGGTTGGTCCAACTTAGGATCATCTATGCCTACGTAGATACTCCTGACCGCGAGGGTTCTATTTCAGCAGAGAAACTTGCCCCCGAGTGTCTCTGCGAGTTGTGTTGTGCTGCCCTTGAAATTATGAAGTGCTCGTTGTAAGTGGCGCTGTGTTTAGCCCCGGCTCTGCGTGGGGTCTATAATGCTGCGGAAAAGCCTCGAAGTGTTCTTCCCGGACATCTGTCTGGCAGCCGTGTTACAGCGATTTATCCAGTTGGCGTCAGCAAGCTGGGAGGCATACTGGGCGTTTTCCAACATTTGGTGAGACAGCAGCGGGCTTCCCAGGTGTGGAGTAGATGGTTGTCCACCGCCGGGCAGTCCTCCGTGGTCTGTATCTGTGTTTCGTGAGTGTTGTCATAAGTACTTGGGCCAACTGCTCGTATCCATATGCTGTCCAGGGCAAGGACTTTCTGAAAACCTGCCAGTCTGGGAGTCGAGCCTGTGTGAGCGGCCTTTTCAGGGGCCGCGGGTGAATTAGTGTGTTAACGATGCGGGGGCATCAATGCTCGCACACATGTCGCACGCCGGCTGCCCAAGGTTGGCTTTTCTTGGTTACACTCACCGAGGCTTCGCCACTTAGCCTGGCTTACCTGTCTTGGCGGTACTTGCGTCGCTTGGCCAGGCGCACTTCTCCAGTGCCTTAGCTCGGAAAGCAATGTCGGCCGGGTGATCAACCTGGTTTTGTCACGTGATCAGGCAAGCGGCGAGTCCCGGCACGGCGGTGGCGAGTCACGACATCAGGCCACTCCAGTTTGGAGTTCATGGCGCAATATTCATGACCTTCAAAGTTACGGCTGGGAGAGTATGAGCTTTCGCTTTTAAAATTCCCTCTTCCACGCCTCGCCCCGACCTGTGGCCCAAATCCGCGTGCGAGTTATGCAGCGCTCGCTTCATCAGCAGCGGAGGGCTATCATAGTTCGCCGTGTCAACTCCTTCTGACGTCACGCGGCTAGCTACCACCATGGCAAGGGCCGGAAGCCCCCCCCCCCCCTTCCAGGGAATTCCCGCCAATTAAAATAGAGTAGACGGCAGCATCTGCTTCAATTCAGAGCAGCGATGGATCGACAGTCATTCCGCTCGCTTGCTACGATTGTGGAAGGAAATGATTGTGAACCCGCCGCGGTGGCTCAGTAGTTATTTCGCTCGTCTACCGAGCCGGAGTACCCGGGTTCGAACCCGACCGCGGGGGCCGCGTTTCGATGGAGGCGGAACGCAAAAGGCGCTAGTGTGCTGTGCGATGTCAGTGTACGTTAAAGATCCCCAGGTGGTCGAAATTATTTCAAAGACCTCCACTACGGCACCTTTCTTTCACTCCCACCTTCCTCCCTTCCCTTACGGCGAGGTTGAGGTGTCCACCGAGACATGAGGCAGATACTGCACCATTTTCTTTCCTCAAAAACCAATTTACATTTACAAGCAGCGGAAGCTTGCATGCAATTGTGGCTCCGGGGTAGCCCACAGCCGCGCATTTTGACTGCGTCGTCTCCCAGTGTACGCGCCGCCATAGACAGGACTAAAATTAAAGGAAGCTCCTCGATGTTACTTTGTTGGTAGGATTGAAAGGCTGTCGGCTGCCCCCCCCCCCCCTCTCCCTCGGATCCCGTCTCTAGTCGTCTTTCTCTTTACATTTTTGGGCAAGGTGCATGTGTCGACTTTTTTTTTTCGCTGCCTTCTTGGTGTGGTTTGAACGGCACTTTTGAACTGGATGCCCAACCAATCAGAAAGGCAGTGCCCAATCTGGATGCCACCTCATTTCCCCTGCCGGAAATGGCCGCTGCGTTGCGACACCACCAGCTAGAAACCGAGCATTTCTGGAGATTAAAATATTAAATACTACGATTTCGACGTTCTCTTTGGGCATTCAGGAGACTTACTCTGCATGTAAAGAATAAAGACCTCATGCTTTTTCTATGTCACCGGGCCCCTTTAATATCCTAGGCATACAGCAACTTTATCGAGTCTCTTTCAGGGCCCCTTTAACTGCAGACCAGCACTTTTGCACAATCTGAGAAGAACAAGGCTATCTTTGCTCAATTCAAGATCTTATTTATTTGCACACCTTTCAGACCTGCACTGTAATTCCAACACATGCCAACATTTCTAATCAGAACAATGGCAAGTATGCACTGCCAAAAGTATAGGACAGTGGAGGCTGTACGTGCTGCATCACCACACACTGGTCGAATGTTTAGGGGAATCCCCCAAGGTGAAGTAGATTTGTGATAAGGGAGTGATTGCTCATTTTTTTTTCTTTAACTACGAAGTTTCTGAGAAAGCTCTATAGCTTTCCTGTAGCCGTATGGCTGCCCTCGAGTGGATGTCCATGTGTAATCACTCCCTTATTATCATTACACACTGTAACACAAAACTGGAACATAGCACTGACCCAGAATGCCACCATGCTCTCTTCGGATCCACATGGTCCCTAAATACACCACTAAATTCACACATCTGACTCAAGCATGAATGCGCAGCTCCAGAGCTACAATGCAGTAAAAGCAACTAAACAGCATTTTATTCAACTCTTTCCTTACCGTGGGGAAAATGACTTTTTGTAGGTTTCAGAAGCTTTTTCTTCTGTAGAAACTACAGCACTTAAAATTTATTCCAATAGACGAAACAAAGTTAAATAAATATGCTTTTTAGGCATATAAGATGGAATAACAAATCACGCGTTGCAACAGATAATTTTATTTGCCAAAAACAAGATGTAAAAAAAAAAATTGAACCAAACTTGAAAAGACGCGCTTGTACCTGAAAGCAATAAAACGTTACAAATATCCTAAAATATGCAAGTTGTCTGATATTCTATTGGCCACATTCTGCGAAAAAATCAAACTTCTATCTTGAATAGTATTCTTGCTACAAAACACTAACTGGAAACCCTGTAGTTGGGCACCGGAGCGTGGGTGCTTGTGTTCCAGTCAGGTTTCTGTCTTCGCCAACGTCAGAACTGAATCCCAATGAAAAGGCAGTATCTTCAGACTCACTGCTGTTTGGGTGGTCAAAAGATCAATCGCAGACAAAGCGGATGCAGTCCTGAGATCTGTGACATTTTAGAGACCGTGTCGCGCATGTGGAGGCTACCAAGCGACTTTGACTGCTTGATGCTGCTGCGCTTTCAGAACACATTAAAAAAATGCTGCCTTGCTGGGAAAAAAATAACTACATCGAAATGAAATTTCATTTGTCTCATTATAAGCCAGACAAACGGAGCATGCCAGTAAGCAACGAGCAATGAGCGCAGTACTGCGTAAGTACTGTATCTTTGCGTGAAAAAAAATGTTGCCTCATGGAAAAAGAGAAAACTATGCAAAACTTTGGTTCTTTAACTACAAGCCAGAAGCACAGTGTGCCCGTAAGCAATGCAGAAGGTTACAAAATTGATGTGCGAAAAAAAATTTCATTTGTCTAACTATAATTATAGTTATGCTCAATGGGCACAGTAAGGAGAGAGTTAATGTGTCCAGAATATGTGATCTTAGTACTCATTAAATAATAGTGCGGCATACTTCAGGCTACGATGTAGCTCCAGCGTTTTTTTTTCCGTGCAGAGTCAATATTTAGGTACACATTAATAAATGTGCGTAATTCTACAACAAAAAGCAAGAAAAGGAGAGACAGGCAGAAACTGACATCTTAATAGCAGCACAATTCATTTGTGGAAGACAGCTGCCAGGCAGAAAAGCAAAAAGAAGGAAACACAACCTGCTAAGTACAAGTCGCTAAAGTTATTGCCAGTGTGGAGAAGCAAATGCATGTATGAACATCACAGACTGATTTCACTTAGCCATTCAAGAGAGGCTCATTGCTGAAAAAAAAAATTAAAAATACGCACCTCTGAGAGACTTATTCACCCAAGTGCAACAACTGAAAGAATAAAAAAAAAATGACAACATAGCCTGCTAAGTAACAACTAGAACTGCCAAAAACTTTGGTACCCAGAGGTAGAAGCATTCACATATCACAGCTCATGCTTCTTGGGACAGTAGCAAGCCTGCTTTTGGGCATCCTTGTATGCCTTGCAGCCCAAGTAGTGGCTTCCAGTGTAGAAGGCATGTGCTGCGGCTTTGCAACCTGCAAAGGAAGTGGCAGTTCCCAAGTAATGCTGAAGTAATGCACAGCACTGCCTTACTGCCCTGTTAGGCAAGAATTCAAATGCTCCAGAGGTAGCTGACCTTAAGTCGGCTAATAAATAAATATAAAATAGAAAACTATCTAGACAAACAAAACTGCACAAGTTTAGAGAATGATGTAGCTGATAAAGCTCCCATGCAATATACTACCTTTACAAAGTTATCGTCCTTAAACGGACAGTGAGGAGAGCTATATTAATATTTTTTTTACAGCAAAATCCGATAGTTCGGCATTTCATGGCTTTGTTGCCACTTGGCCAGCAGCGAAAGATGCAAGAAATTTGGATTTGAAGTTGAAAAAGTTTTTCCCGCCGCTCTGATTCAAACTTGGGATTCTCTTATCACGACACAGGACTAAGTGATGTGAAACATGACGAGCACATGACGTAACGCAGGCTCCGTGATTTCTGGCGGCCAGCAGTGCGGCCTGGCAGCAGCCGAAAAGAAAGCTACCGCCGGCCGCACGTTGAAGGCATCTATCGGCTATTGCGGCCATCGCTACCGTCGCTTCGTTTACGTTTGCACTGGTGTTTTGCCAGCGTTACGATGGATCCCGTTCTCGAAGTTGTCAACGAAGTTCTAGCAAATAGACACCTTTAGCATACCGTGTACCTTGTTACCGTTAGCTGAATACTGGGAGCCCGCCTACCGCCGGTGAGCAGGCACTGATTGATCCCGATGCTGCAGGCGCGCGCGTAGCTGCCGGGTACGTGGCGCCATTTGGCGACGTCAAGGAGATTTGCGCAAGCATTGGCTGCACCTCAGTGATTCGTGGCTTCTCGTGTTCTAGTGTTTCTAGAACCATTGGTTCTAGCAACACTGTTTTGTCCTATGACGTCATCACGCTTCTACTTGCGAGTTTGGCCTGTGGCGGTGATACCTGTATTTTGGTTCTTGCTCTTTTCTACGTTACAAGAGATTTGTTGTCAGTATGAGTGGCGTTTTTGTAATCAGGAGCTGGTATTCTGTCGATACAAGCCAACTTTAATTTCTCCTCAGTGTCCCTTTAAGAAAGTGGCAAGTAAAAAGCATGAATGGGATTAATGACTGGCTAATAATTCAGTTCTACTCTTATCTGCATAATTTAAAATATGTTGTCCGTTGGCTGTGTACAAATATAATCCGATGTTATAAATGATGCATTAGTTGGCCAAATCCTTAGCTATCACGCGTGATGCCACCTTTTCTGTGCTCCAGTGCCTTGCGACTGAGTGAACTTGCAAAAAGATTAAATCTATGCACAGGCTCACCAAGTCCGCGCTTAATCTTGAGCTTTCCATATGTCTGCTTCGTCTTAAGGTGCAGGAGCACAGAAAAGACGGCCGTCGCGCACAACAGCTAAAGATTTGGCCAGCTGTACGCTACATGAACCAATACTGAGAGAAACAGCTTCAACTAAAAAAGCAACTGCTTTTCTCAGGAAAGGCTATTGGATAAAACTGGTGCAAAGGGCTGTGTGCAGCAAACTCAGTTAGCTCACTTAGACTGAACATCGAAACACAATTTCTGGGCACATGAAAGAGTACAGACTTCTTAACGTGAAACAGAGAAAGATGATCACTAAAGAATACTACTACATCAGACTTCAAAATAAAAATTTCAGCATACTGTTGATGGAGGTGTACAACTGTTTAGCCTTTCAACAGTATCATGTGAGCACCAATCAGCCAGTATTTCAATGCAGTATAACAAAGTGTAGCAACAAAATTGTTTAAGAGTACACTGGTGGGCACAAAGCAGACAACCCTGTAACTGTAGCAAGAAAACATGCTGCCAGGCTGCTCTGAAGCTTCAATGCATCACTTTCTATGTTGTCTATGAGGCGCCCCCATCCACCACAAGGCAGAAACGAACAGCTAACGCTGACTGCATGTAACATGAAAACTAAAATGAACAGCAGGCCACAGTTGCAGCACAATTTTTATGAACCATGAACAGTGCCATGTGTACGCTTTCACATCTCTGCTTTGAATAATAATAATAATAATAATAACAATGTTTATTAATAATAACAAAGATAATCAATCAATCAATGTTTGTTCATAGTGCTCAGGAACAGCGAGAGCCTTTATGCTGGCGCACAGGGAGGAGAAAAAAAAATCACATGATGGTTACAAGTGGGTAATGTGAATGCTCGAGTATTAAGGCTGGTTCACATGAAAGCGAGTGAGCGACGCGTTGCAGCAAAAATCTCCAGCTTGGAACCCTGCCGCTCACCGCTGCGACGACTCAAAACAGGTTTTTTTCGCCACAGCGACAAGATTTGCTAGCGTTTTTGCTCGCATGTGAAACAGGCTTTAGCTGTGGTGTGACAGTAAAAAAAAAAAGAAGCCAGGTGCCTGGCTGAGGGACACTAGTACCGATCCTTGTCTGGCGGTTGTTTGTGGCAGTTAAAGTGAACCTGCCACAGCCTTTGGCGGCACTTGCAATACAAATGAGTACACAGAAGCATTATCTGTATGAAGTTCACCACAAGTCCTTATTCAACTTCATGCATATGAATTTAATAATAGCCCCTAAAGCACATTCTTGGAAAAACACATGAAGATTAAGGTCAAGGGTTTGTGGGGGCAGGCCGCTCTCACATCCCATGGTTTCCCTCTTTCCCAGGTGACACAATGGCACAGTGTTGTTCGCGAATAGTTATGACGGCTACAACTTGGCAGCACCAGCACTGTGCAAGCTTAATGCCACTCACTGGTGTGGTGCTGGTTGTACACTGATGTGCCCAACATGTCCTCAGTCTTCACTAGCAGCATTCAGCCTTGCAGGAATACATTTATGTAAGCGTGTCCCGTGCAGCATCGGGCAGCCACCCATGTTCTCATGTGAGTGAAATGTTGCTCATATCCCAAGGTGGCAAAATGAATGTCCTCAATTACCTAGCAGAACATCTCCAAAGAATCTGTTATTTGCCAAATGATGCTGCACAGGTGTAACAATTGCCATTTGTGGCAGCAAGTGTCATGTTCCTGTTCCCAAGAACAGTCGGCTGAGATCAGTTTTCATCACACAGCACTTCTGATTGTGGCGGCCATGCCTATACATGTTATCTGCAGATAAAATTTCCAAAATAAACCTGAAAAGCCTGGTGGTGCATGTAGCAGCAAGCCAATATGTACAGCCATGGACAAAAGTGCGGGATGTGAGTTCACAGAAAAAAAACAATATTCTGTGCGGTCAGGCAAAGAAGGTCACTGAAACCCACAGAGAGGGGACATGTGTGCTCCATCTGCAGGAACAAATACAACTGACTGGCTAGTAAGACAACGCAGGAATAAATTCTTTTCCATGAATTCACATCCAGCAAACTTTTGCCCATGACTGTACCAGGGATTAGCAGGTTCTCAAGAGAATAGCTTGGCTGGCGAGAGTTGCAGAGTTGCGTACTTTGTGTGCTCGTACACTTCCCCTTCCATTCATCCTCCAGCTTTGCCACATGGTGCTGAGTGACTGACTGCATGGTCGACGATTACCTCACATTATTAAAAGACCAAAGAACTGCAAATCACAAGGTGTGATAAACACTATGTAGGTTTGCTTAGACAAGGGTGCACCAAGTACAGTTCCTTGCGCATAAAACTGCTGGAGCAGTTAAAAATGAGTTGCAGACCTACAGCTCGGGTAACGCACCTACTATATACAGACCATTGGCTCAGAGCGAAATACATTCACGAAATTGAAGTAAACTGCCGACGCACACTCCTTCTTACATGCAAAACACCCAAGATTCTGTGATGTGTACAGGCATGAAAACATCATACCCTGAGAATTCTTCTCCTTGTGACTCCTGCTTGCCTTCTTTTCACACACAGAGTCGAGACAACCAAGAAACCTTGCATCACAATCATCCTTGTCAGAAAGGCAAGTGCCATAGCAGAGATCATGTTTGTGACAACATGAATTCATTTCCTTGAAGGGAAGTTCCTTGGCTTCCAGCTATAAAACAGAAAGCAATACAGCCAGCAAGCGCCAATTAGCAGCACACTCGTGCAGAGCGGAAATGACCACTTTAACTAGACGGCAAGGTCTGATACAGCAGCACACATGATAGATTATAAGTGATACTTAATGAATATCGAGCGGGTCAGATATACTTGCAACTGTACTAAATCTGGTGTAAATAAAACAACTAGTTATAGAAGTACAATGTGTTCAACATCCCAAACAGAGCTGATACAAGGACAATCTCAGAGAACACAATACACATAAGCAGCTGGCAGACGTTGCAAGAGGTGATAAGGAATTGTAAGACTGCTGAAATGGACGTCTGCATTACATAAATGCGAATGGCTCTGAAGCTATAAAATCGCATCGTTAGAAGAACTTGATAACAAAATTAAAAAGTTCTTCACAATGGGACACACATGCCATATACACTGCTGCTAATATTAATTTAAGCGAAGTCCTCACTATAGGAGATGTGCACTATATGCATTCCTATAAGAGAGAGAGAAAGGAATTTTAATGAGAGGAAAAGGAGGAGAGGTCGGCCAGAGGTAACATGGCCCTGGCCTGCTACTCCGCACTGGGGAAAGGGAAGGGGAGGAAAGGGAAAGTGTGAATGAAGGCTGATGATGGCATAATACATTGAGTTTCACGGGTGATGTCTACACACACACACAGGCTGGCACTCTCATCGCGGTGAGTAGACGCACGTGAAACTCATGTCTTGAACACACACACCGCCACATGTCATTAGCACATACTGGAGAAAGGACTCCATGAAAAAACGAATGTAAACCGTAGGTAGTGCACAGGCGATCACAGATAGGTATCCAGGCCTGTTTCACACAAAAACTTGAGCACGACCTTTGTCACACGCAGCCACCAATCAGAAACTGCACACACTGCATGCGTCCTATCACGAGCAACACAAAGTAGCTATCAAGAGTTAATTTCCTAAATGGAGTTTCAGAGTGCGGATGTTATGGCTTGTTGCACTATCTCATTTAGTGGCCTGGCCGTAAAGTGCCAAACACAGAGCTTGCTGTTTGCTAAGGAAGGCAGCAGTTAATGCAAGTGTGCACTACTCAGCTGCAGGCTCCTTGCCAACTTTTCCACTACACACAAGCAGAGTTATTGGGGTTTCATACAATGTTGTGCTGGTGAACTTCTGCTCAGCTTTCAAAAGGAAAGGATGCGTAGCCTTTGCCACTGCTGGCGGTTAGGAAGATATTTCCATAGGTGCAGGTTAAGTGCTGTCACAGTAAACACAGAGCAAGAGTTAAACAGCGAGCCTTGACTTAACTGTTGACATAGTGTAACTGAGAGCATTCACATCAGACCGAGTCCATATGCATGTGGGTGCTTCCAAAACAAATATTTTGAAAGCAAAAGACTGCTTGCTTGCTTGGAGCAGCTTTCTTTACATCGTGCTGCCACAAAATGGCTACTGTACCAAGTAAAAATGGCATAGGCAAAAACTTACCTGGAAACCATAAGCACCACAACCATTGGAGTCAGCTTTGTAACCAATCTTAGGTTTTGGTGATGATCCTAATGACAGCAACGAAAAAGTGAAGAAAACAATACATAAAAAACTGAAATCGAGGGGAACTGAGAAAGGAAAAAGTTATGTCTACATACTAAACCCTTCTGAAAAGAAACCCACAATTAGAAAACACCCATGCTACTACAGGAATGCACAAGCACCGATAAAAATCCTTTGCACATGAAACAGCAACAAATTTAGCCCTTTCCAACCTGACTGCTGCCATATCGCTCACTGGACTCTTTTTTTTTTCACCTGGCACTATCAACCGCTCCCTGGGCGTGCATTATTGTTCACTAAGCTGCTGCACACCCTTGCCGCAGGCACAGTGGATTGGTAGCGCCAGGTGCACAGAGATGGTTTTATGGGGTTTTAACTTCCTAAAGCAACTCAGGCTATGAGGGACGCCGTAGTGGAGGGCTCCAGGTAATTTCGACCACCTGGGGTTCTTTAACACACACTGACATCGCACAGCACACGGGCCCCTAGTATTTCTAAAGCCTCTCAATAAACTACTGAGGGGCTTTAAGTATTTCGCCTTCATCGAAATGTGACCACTGCGACCAGGATCGAACCTGTGTCTTTCAGGTCAGCAGTCGAGCACCATGGTCGTAGAGACACAGCGGCCGCTGGGGGATAAAATCAAGCCAGCAGTACGGCGGCAATCAGGTTGGAAAGGTCGATACTATAACCCACCCATTTGATGGTGGATATACAAACCTGTCAAACCCTAGTGACTAGTCAGTTTGATGTTGTTGCAACATGAACTGTGGCCTCTGCCACGTTCTTCACCGTATTGACATGCAAGAAACTAGAACCAGAGTTCACATTACCAAAAATGTGGAACCAGGAAGATGACCAGCTATAGAGGCTAACCAAGTTTTGTGGCTACTAATAGTTGCTCAAGTTCATAAATTTGTTAATTTTCTTTTAAGACCCACCAATTGCTGCACACCATGGCACAACTAGACCTCACAGCATTTTCAGATAAATTCTTGAAATAAGCACTAGGACTCGGAATCCTTCCACAGCACCAAGTGCTTTTTTGCTGGGTGACCCCAGTTCTGCTTTTATCACAGGAGGTGAAGTAAGAGTTAACTGTTGGGCTAGTTGGTAGTCAGATACCACATTCATCTCATTTAGCGCAAAGGACAGGGCAACAGAAAGGAAGATGAACACGGTGAGGTAAGGTGCCTATGCAGCAGTGAACAGTATGACCCCAATCAGCCATAACATATAGTTCTTTTTTTTACATCCCTTTTTAACAACCTTTAGTTTTTTATAACATCAATAAGTCATACAAGGGCCTAAACTCCACCGTTCTTTCACACAAGCAAACAGTTAAACTATCCACCAGTAAAGGATCCTTTCACATTGCATCACACGGCTCCTTTTTGCGGCTAAGTTTCAATTGCAAGTTTCCATTGTTATGAATTTTGGAACTGTCAAGCAAGAGTTCTGAGAAAACATACATTGTGTCTCGAACATCAGAAACTTTGCAGCGTGATTTGAATACGTACTATCTCAAACTGAACAAAAATTGACAGGACAATCATGAAACCTGATGCAAGAAAACTATGACAGCAGTTAGATTTAGCCTCAATTACTTTGATGCTTTTACACTAATGGATGCTTTTACTCTAAGCCGAGGCTTCACACACGCAACAGAATTTTTCTGGACGGTGAGAGTGGGGGAGGTGGGCGGCACTTCTGAAGGGTGAGGTGGGAAGGTGGCTGGTCGGCGGCGCTTCTGGAGAGCAGCAAGCTCTCCCGTTGTGCCTTTGAATTCAATTTCGTCGTCGCTTTTTCGTTGCGCTACTGCATTGGCTTCGAGTGGATGGAAGCCTTGTGGAGGGTGAAAGTGGGCAGAGGTGGGGTGGGAAAGTAGACTGAGGGTGGCGGGTGGAACTTCTGGAGGGTGGAGGCTTCACCTACCAAAGCTTCACAGAGACAACGCTGGCATTTTCATAAATGCCACTAGTACTGCTATCGTAGTAAAAATGCTGGAGTTCTCTTTCCAGAAGAGCACTGCCGAAATGCAGTGAGCAGAGCACCCATGGCACAGTTTCTATTTCATCTTACACTTTGTTCCAATCACACTGACATTTCAGCTTGTAGTGAGATTTGTGGATTGTGGGGTTTTAATGTCCCGAAGCGACACATAGGCTATGAGAAATGAGGAGTAGTGGAATGCTCCCGGGGGTTCTTCACCTGGGGTTCTTAAGTATACACTGACATCGCACAGCCCACAGGCAATTTTGTATTTCACCTCCATCAAAATGCAGCTGCAAATGCTGGTCAGCTCGTAGCAAGAACTTTTGGTTAAACCACGGCATGGAACTACGTACACTGAGGCACCCAGTAATCCTGCAAGAAATGTAAGCATATTTAACAACACTGCTTACATTTGTGGGTGGAGAGCAATTTTGAACACATCCTTGCTTGACATTCCACATTTTCAATAGCAAATTAGGCATTCTACAAGTCACAAATATTTACACCTGAGAACTACTAAAGCACTCCAACACTCATCCCCTCTATACTCAGCCAGCACATAGGTGTTGAGTTAGAGCACAGGAGTGCAGCAATGGGTCTATTTTCGCATTAACACTCAACTGTTTTCAAGAAGGCGGAAGGCAGTAACCACTTACTGGAAAGGACCATAGGTCATGGATGGATGAACACTACCAAAAGTACACCATACTTTTGTATTTCGTTTGTACCTATCAGCCCATTAATGGCATCTGCACAGAGGCAAACTGATTTTAGATTTTCTACTCTCTTGTTCATTCGTTATAGCATGCCAATTCAAAAAGAAACAAAGCAAGCCTCCTTGCACAGAACACATCCAGAATAAAATGAGCCAATAAACATCGCTTTTAAAGAAAAGGGGGGGGGGGGGGGGCAGAAGAAACTGACACACACAAAAAAAAAATCTCCTTGTACTTTTTCGGGTTGAGCCCTCTCTTGTAGCATTTTTTTTTTTTTCTGCGCACTGCAATGCACAAGTACTTTACTTTTACACACTAGTACACTTCTTTCCCAGCACTCCTGCCTTTTTCGACTGCGGCAGTAATGCAATGAAACAATTCAACACCCGTTGACTCCCTATCTGCATATTAGGTGTAATGTAAACATTACACCTAAGGTTCTGTGCTTGCAGCTTTGCAACTACATTATTCGGACAGCCTACACTGTCCGCAGAAGGGTACCCTTCAGCGGACAGTGCAGGCTGCAGGTAAGAATGATCGTTATCCAACGTTGGATAACGATCATTCTTGTTTACAAACAAACGAGTTTGGCGCAATCAGTGGCGAGAGGCTTTATCTAGGGAGTTCATTCAATGTGTGGCTGCCTCAATGTGTTTATCACAACCCAAGCAGGAAAGTTTCATGCTCCCGATCACATGCCAGTTTTCGTCCATTTGTTAGAACACATATGTCGTCGTTGCCAAGTTGCATCTTTGGTACCTGTCCATATTATCGATGAAACCGCGCTATCTTATTGACTTTCCCCGCTTCTCTGTCTACAGCTCGGCGGCGCTATCAGCGTGGACCCCAGTCATGCACTTACCGTCAGCGCATTTGTATGTGCACTCGGGCTCCTTAGAGTCCTTCAGGACACCTTCAACGGTGTTCAGTCCGTTCCTAATCGCCTTTATCCCGAACTTCAAGTCATCCAGGTAACGCTCAGCTTGGTGCGTCAGGTGCCGTGCGTAATCAAATATTGTTTGCCCGGATACAAGCCAAGCTATTACCGTCACGGCGACCGGGATAAGTCGATACCAACCATGGAATGACGGAAATATCATTGTTGCGTCAGTTACGCAAAGGAGCTGAAACCTCGCGGCACATTTAACAGCACATCAAACATCCACACGCACGCAGCTGCGCTAGCTGCGCGGAAGTGCGTAACGCCAGCATGCCTGCAGATTGTGGTCCAGCGCACGGCAGACGGCACGACACGGATCTGGATCTAACGGATCGATCGTTGTATCACCGGAGCCTGCGCTACTTCATTTTATCCTTTTTTTTTAACGAGAAAATAATTTATCGAGATGCAAATAATGATCGGCAGATTTCGTAAAGTTATCCTTTCAAAACTGCGTTTACCTGGCAGACAGTTCATTCATTCAATCATTCAGTGCCTTTATGCACAGTAAGGAGGCATTTTTACGGTTTGACAACCAGTTTAGCTTTTTACGCTATATTTTTCTGTGTCATGACAAAAATGAAAATTGGTTTTGAGGAAAGGAAAGCCACAGTAACTGCAGTAATAGCAGTAGTAGTAGTAAAAACATTTATTGTTGCAAAAGGAAGAGTTAGGGAGTAGGGGGTGGGGGATAGATGTGGAGCTTCAGTGGTCGGTCTTCCCTATTCCAGGATCCCGTTGGCCTCCGCCGCTGCCTTGGCCCTCGTCACCAGCATAAGCTGTGTGCTCGGGTCTAGTTGGAGGAGGGCCTCCAACTGCTCTAGACTGCAGTAACTGCAGTAACTGTCTCACTTCGCCTGTAACTTCACCGACAGTAACTGTCGGTAGACACCTTGACCAGCATCGACCGCGTCGAGGGAAGGGCGAGAACTAGATAATGAAGTAGTAAAAAGAAACAGTGTGTGTGCACTAGGAAGATTCGATGAGCAAGTGAAATCCGATGTGAATTAAAATCGCTGTTCAGAGCAATATCCGTTTGCCTTAGGAGGAGGATATAGAAGAGGATATAGAGATAGCGCAGTAAGAAACGTGGTCAAGATGTCCATATGTGTCTGAAGAGGCCAACATATTTTGTTAAAATGCCGCAGTATGCAACAGAATTTCGATGCTAGCATGATGGACATTATACCGGGGATAACCTTAGTACAGTGAATATAGTTCACTATTCTAGTTCACTGTAACATTTTTTTGTTATAGTGCCCAGAGCTCTGGGGTCGTGCTCTGGGCACTCTGGAATTGTTCAGGGGTGGGTAACGATAGGTAGCGGTGCCAACGGAGTAACCATAGTAACGCAGGGCACGTAAGGAAACCAAGGCGCAAAGAGAGATGAATGATTCGCTATAGTTGTCTATGGTCTAAAGGTTATTGTAATTTATGACCGAATGTAGGGCAGTTTCAAATGGGGTAAAGCAAGCTGAGACTCATGGCGCCCGTCATAACTCAGCTTCAAAAGAAGTCGCTCTTACCATTCGTCCACTTATCTAAACTTCCGGCCGCTTCCGGCGTTGCTGGTTCCTGTATGGACGGTGGTGAGTTGCCGGTTGTTTTGGTGGATGCAGTGTGGCTAAATAACCGAAGAGGCTGAATTTAACCAAACTAGAGCTCGCATCATGTCAGCACGAGGCGGGAAAAAACGATGCAAGGCAGTTTCTAAGTCAGCAAAAGCTGGCGTGCTCTTTCCTGTGGGTCGAATCGGCCGCTATCTGCGGAAAAGCACCCACCACTTCAGGATCGGTGCCGGCGCTCCGGTTTACATGGCTGCTGTGATCGAGTACCTCACAGGTGAGCACATTACTAAAGTGTTAAAAGCACTGCTATGAAGCTGAATACCGCTCACTTTATCTCTCTGTCGAGCATCAAACGAAGCTGCGAAACCCGAGGTTCCGACTTGCTTGGGTGAAACCTCTAGGCCGGGCTTGGTGTTGGCTGTGTTTGTTGATCTGTGGAGATCGTTGAACTGCTGCAGGAGGAAAGCGATGGTTTACAAAAAAAAAAAAACAACAAAAAAAGTACAAATAAATAAAAAGAAACTAGTGGTTAACAAATTATTCCTTGGTGTCGCTATTCGTCGCATTTTAAGGTATATTGACTTTAAGAAATGGCCACGACTGTTTCTAAAGTGTTAGTTGCTAGAGCTGATAGTTTTGCTGTTTAAGACTGCTGTTTACGTACGTCTAGAAGCAATGCCAACGTAGGAGTAAACTTTCTGCTATCTAATAAGTAGGCGCTAACTACGCTTGCATTCGCGCGTTCCGCATTTAAGCATTCGCGCTAACGTTGAACATGTCTGCCGTGCGCTTTAATGCAGAATGCTTGCATTCTACTACGTTAGAGCGTGGAGTTTAGCATCAAAAACGTATTCCACCTAAACGTTAGCGTAGAATGCTTCTGCAGCTTTCGGATTTCCGCTGAACATTAACACATCAGGAGCATCAACGCATCAGGCTGTGTTGTATGTAGCTAGTGATGGTCATTAAAAAAAAAAAAGTGTGCGTGGGGAGGGGAGGGCGCAGTTTATATGAAAGGCGAACGATTGTTTTGACTGCACTCTTTTTTTTCTACACCACCACTCGTAGCGGAAATATTGGAGCTGGCTGGGAACGCTGCACGCGACAACAAAAAAGGACGGGTCACGCCGCGGCATATCCTTCTGGCGATCGCCAACGACGATGAACTGCACCAGGTAAGCTGTCAAAATTCCAGTCTCTTAGTTTGTTCACCTCATATTATAATGCAACGCAACTCCGCTTATTATTTTGTGCATGCTGGCGTGATAGCTCTGGCAACTGCATCTACTGTGTGAAGTATTTGCATTCTCTATTTTTTTTTTTGCATTCGTTTTTGCCTCGCTAGTAAAAACATTCATGTATAAGTCTCGAA
The DNA here is from genome assembly GCF_055824585.1 of Amblyomma mixtum. NCBI lineage: Eukaryota > Metazoa > Arthropoda > Arachnida > Ixodida > Ixodidae > Amblyomma > Amblyomma mixtum. Next base: position 130,396,445 of record NC_143014.1, on the reverse strand, counting down.
AAAAATAGGAGCAACAATATGGCCCATATTCTTTCTCCTATTTATGGCAAATTTGCACAATGTGGAGCATGTTTTCAAGGCCCTTTGTTATTATTATTCTCCTTCTATTATTATTCTCCTTCTTGCCAAACGTAACAATGATTACTACTACTACAATTTAATCACTTCGATATATTGTCTTAATTTAGAAGATGTTTGATGCTTGTTTTTATAAGTTTGCAGTGTTTGAGGTAAGGTAAAATATGAGCCAGAAAACAGTGAAGTGATTTGTGTATATTGCAGTAGAGTGCAAAATTCATTGCAGAAATGTCATAAAAAGATTTCTGGTTCTGCAAAAAAATAAAAAAATCAAACAGAGACCTCAAATAAATTTCTGTGCAGCCTTTTCTGGGTACTGCTAAGCAGTCGTGCAGAAAACTATGCTTGCGGCTTCCCCTGTGGAGTGTCTAGATGTAGTGCTGCAGTCTAGAATGCTTAGTTTGAGCAGTTGAGGTGAAAGGACCATAGACATGTACTGTAAATGACCTAATTTTCATTAGGGCCTAATTTGTGTGACTTTCATGCACTGTCTACAATTGAAAAATTGCTCTCATGAACTGTGTGCACTTCCATATGAATGGAATTTGGTATGCGGGAGGTGTGGGATTTGATCCCCAGTTCCACTGGGCACCCACCGGGGATGCGATGAGCACAAGCTTTTCCCTGGCTTAGTGCTCAGCTTATCTGGGGAGAAAAGCTTGGGAAATGGGGGGTCGTTGACCCCACCTTTGTAGACAAAGGTACCTTGTGCCATGGCACTCTTTGCACACTCTGGAGCTCTGCGCATAAAAATGATCATCATCATCTTCACTTTCACACGAATAGAATTTGGGTGGCCAAGAATTATTCATTCTGAGTCCTCTGACAGGTATATCTGGATGTCTTCACTTTATCGGAATGTAGTTTGTGTGGCTTTCGGTGCCGTTTTAGGTTGTGTTTGTCGGTGTTTTGCGCTGACAAAGTGCATCACAAGGTGTGGATGTTAGGAGCTCGTCTTGGTTGTTGTAGGCACAGTGCACTAACAAAGTTTGCTAGAACTAGCTTTTTATGTCGTGGTTTGGGAGCAGCCACAGTGATCGTTGTGCAGACGCATGTGGTGGCGCGGGCCAACGCCGTGGATGGCCATCACGACCTATGTACATAATGGCTGTGGTGTGCTGGTTGCTGTGGCACACCTGAGGGGTCCAGCCGGGTCCAGAAGTCGAATAGACGCGATTATGCTTCATACCCAACTGTAGATCGGGCTACCTGAGCTGTGCGGACCAAGTGTCACTTTTTAAAGCTGCGTCGGAGCCTGCTCGCCACTTTGATGCCAGGCAATCCCCATAGCAGATAGGATATTGCAGCAGAGGGACCGTGTCTGCTCAAAGAACTTTCCCGAACATACGATATAAAATCGTACTACACTGAGTTCAATAGCAAGGCACATTTAAATGCACCCAAGAAACTGGTGCTGTTGACGAATGCTGTGCCCAGTTCTTCCCGGATGTCTCAAATGTCTGACAGAACAGGCAAGTTCAAGAAAGCCTCCTAGAAAACGAGTCTGTAGCTGAGTGTGCCAAGCAAGCAAGCGGTCCGCACCTGCCGCTGTCACACTGCCCTCTGGGACAGCCTGTGAAAAACAAGAAGACGCCGATCCATCATGGAGCTCTTTAAAGAAACGGCACAGGTGGCTGGAGTACGTCATGCATGTCAGCTGATCAAGGAACATGTCCTTCTTCCACCATGAAACTTGGAGGCGCCTCCTCACTGAAGTGCAAGTTCCATCTTCATGGTCATTCATGGTGCTAAGGATTGTTCTCTTGTGCACTGGGGGGGGGGGGGGGGGGGTACTTAACATTCTAGGTGCTCAGCGTTCCCTGTACATGCCATGGCAGCGGAGCAGTTAATTTCGTTTGGCGATCTCGTGGCCACTTCCCAAAGAAACATCGCAAATCAAGCTTTGGCCGCCGCCGAGTCCCAAGGGGTGATTACGGCTGATGCCTAGCAGGGGGGAAGAGGAAGTCCTGGGACCCGCTGATTGACTCTGGAATAAAGTTTTTCCATCCATCCACCCGCTGTACATTTTGGGGCCACAAACATGGTAAGACATGCCAGTAACATGTATAACAAATATGCAGCTGCATAATTTGCCGGGCCCTAGGACTGTCGATGGAGAATTTCGTGGCCCAACGTTTTTGAGGTCAACAAGTCGCTTTACTATGCCAACTGCAATTATTCTGTACTGGTATCCGCAATACCAGTTTAGAGTCTCGAAAGTATTCGACCTCTGCACGTGCATGGCAGCCTTTCCTTGAGGGAGACAACAGCTCAGCATTGTCGGTGTTCGTGTAAAAGATGAGCTTGGCAGGAGGAATGCCAGAGGAATTTCCTCTAATCATTTTTGCGTCGCTTAGCTAAAAGTGCACTGCACTAGCCATTAAGACGGACGACCTGCTTCATGCGTGGGCAGGTCCAAAATCATGCCTGCAAGGGGAGGTGGGCAGATGTATTGTCCACCTACTATGCATGGAATCACACACTGCTCTTTGCTTGGGCTTTCGTACACCCTTTCTTTGCTGTTGTGACTTGTTAAAATTGGTCATACTGCTGTCAACAGTGATAACCGCCGCACTGGGCCAATGTAGGGAGAACAGAGAACATATCTTGCATGTTTTTATTGGCACATCCTTTCTATTGCTTTCAGTAGAAAAGAGATATTACTTTTCATAATACACTATATGTCTATGTTGCATCATTCTTTACAGGTAATGTTTGTTGACGCACTGGAGGTGTTAAGTTTATCTCATACAGCGCAGCTGACATTTTCAGTACAGCATTTCAAGTATAATTCACACAAATACATGTACGGTCATTCCGCGCATAATGAATTCATGCAGCACAGAAGGATCATTCTATGCACAGTGAGTGCACGCAATTTAATGAATGCACGAGGTACCTTATAATTGTAGATGATTGCAGAAACTTGTTAATGTTTATATGAACGCATACTAAAAGCAAACCACTGTCATGAAATGGTTTCCACTGTCCATGTTGATATATGCGACTGCAATAGAACTCAGTTACCACACAGTTGCATAATCAGTTTCCACGATGTGCTGGCTCTTCTGTGGGCCAAACGCATCTACTGCGTCAACAGCAATTATTAAATCATATTTCGTGATCTATGGTGCCGAAACGAGCAATGGCTCCCGAGAAATCATAGTCAGGTAGTGGTTCCCGTCGTATCCATGTGGGTCTTACTGTGCTCTTTACAATTTCAAAAGTCACAAGCACAAAGCCAAATACTACCGCAGCTGTCGCTGCATCGACATCGCTAACACATGAAGGAGCACAATGCCAAATTGAATGTCACCGGCGCCACAGAGCAGGCGATATCGCCCAAGATAACGTGACTGATGGAGTTCACGAAACACACAAAGGATGCACAGTGGTTACAATGGTCACGCGGGTCAAGAATTCAAAAGGGATAGATATACAGAGAGATCTTTCCTCCTTTCAGAACCCTTTTGTGCTTAGGTCTTGTTCTTTACTACAGACTGTAGCACCAATTACTCCTTTATTTAAGTTCCTAGCTGGCGAGGGTGAAATAACGGCATCAGTGGAGGCTTCTCCAATTAGCCAGGGTGGAAGTAGCTCGTGCTTTCCTCCCCCTGCCCAGGTGATCAAGACTGTTCTGGAGACTTCCAGTATTGCCCGTCTTATATCCTGCAGTGTTGCTTTGGCATGTAAAAACCAATCAGTGGACCCTCATTCTTCTGCAACACTGTGCAGAGGTTGGTGCATTGGTTACTTAGTATGTCACTGCTAGTGGTGTCTATATTTTCAACTTTGATAACTGATCTGCTTCTGGAAAACGGGACATTTCAAACTTTCATTTGAATCTACATCTTTCAGGTCTTTCAGTTCCATCACTTACCTACCAAAAGCTACCTGTCAGGGGAAGAAGCTTATTGAACACACACAGTATTTTATTTGTAGCTATCTTTTTGCAGAAGTTGTGACTATTTTGTCAAATTCATGCTAGCCTTCCAAAGCCTAATCTTTGCAAATTATTCCAGAATTTCAGTATATCACAAACATGAGAAGACTGGGCTTGCGAAAAAAAAATGGGTAAAAATTTTGCAGTGAGAAAATGAACCACAACTCTTGCATGTGATCGAACAGGATGGGCTAAATGTGGCTTGTGCCACATAAAGTTCGGTTTCTACAACTTATATTGTTACGTGACGGCAAACTATGAAGACAGGACTGCATGACCGATGGCGATGATATGATTCAATGTCTGCAAGCCTAGCACGAGCGCTCCTGCCCGTGCCACTGCCCGCTTCATCGTCTTCTAGTCTGTCACATGACTTGGGGCCACGAGCGATCGTCCCGATCGCGCGTACTAGAAGAATGACATAGATGATGACAAGCAGGACACGACGATGGGCGTGGCAGAACATATGAACAGAGAAGAGAAGATGAAGGGCTTGCCGTCACGATGAAAGAGGTGATGAGCGGGTGAAGCCAGTTCCACGAAGACTGAGGAGCCACCAGTTTCTGGAAGTAGAGGTCGAGACCCATGGACACACCCAACGGCAGGGGCTGGGGTATTTGTTTCTCGTGTGAGGGTGGGTGGTCAATGGGGTCTGTGGTCAGTGGCAGTGGTCTCAGTTCAGTGGGGTCGTAGGTCATTGGGTCTTCTAGGTTCTCATGTGGGTTCTCATGTGGACAGTGAGTGGGGTCACAGGGTAGTTGCTGCGGTTGTTGTGTCGTCGTGTCTTCTGGTCGGGGCTTGGGGCGGGGCGGTGAAGAGTGGCGACGTCGGGGCATACCTGGCAGGCTGGTGAAGCGCCGGGAGATGCGAAGCCGCGAGCACTCCACAGAAGACCTCGGTGGGCAGCAGGCTCCTAAGCTCCGGGATTGGGATGAAGAAGGTACCCAGCACCTCCACCAAATGTTACGTGACGGCAAGCGGTGAAGACAGGACTAAATGGCCGATGGCGATGATATGGTTTAATGTCCGTGAGCCTAGCACGAGCGCTCCTGCCCATGCCACTGCCCGCTTCATCGTCTTCTGGTTCGTCACAATATGAGTGACGTCTAGTGGTGCTATGCTGATTTTATTGAAGCCTCATGTATTACAGTTTTTACATAGCTTGCACATCTAGGCTCATTTTAGATGACCAGATAGAATCACTGTTTATTGCTTACTGCTTCGCATATGCTAGTGGTCCCTATTTCAGAACTTGCTGAGGCGATGTTCAGTCATTTATTTTTTCACTGGTACAAATGGTGCAGGTTACAAATGGTACAAATGGTGCTTGTTTATTTCCAGCTTCTGCGTGGTGTGACAATTGCTTCGGGAGGTGTGCTGCCGCGCATTTTGCCTGAGCTGCTGGCTCGAAAGAAGGGCAACAAATTCATAATGCCCTCACCTAAGCACCAGAGCCCTGCGGTGAATGTCATAATCCCACCTCCCAAGCCCAAGCCAGCCAAGCCTGTCCCGCCACCACCACCGAAGAAAGCTGTCACTGCTGCGAGCAAGAAGCAGACAGCACCACCACCGGCATCAGCTCCAGCACCTTCGAAGGACAAGGGCAGAAGTGCTAAGGGAAAGGTACGCGATTTGTTACATTGCCCATAGCTCTTTTATTGAGGTTCTCAACTTCCACTAGAAGTGAGTTGTGGAAGTTGGTGTGCACCATAAAGTACTGTCTTCCTGGTGACTGCTGAGTTCTCGTGTGCATGTTTTTTGTATCACATAAAAAGTGTCAGATTCATCTTCATATTAGCTGTTATTCAAAGAACCTGGATTAGACAGTTTGACAAAGTTTAAGCATCTGACTAGGTTAAATACACTGCACATATACTTCTTCAGCTGTAAGCTTTTGCCTAGTTTTTCTGAGGGCACATTTACCTCAAGGGTTTTGCGGTGGGCTCTCTCTATTCTGTGTGCTCCATGCATTTGCTTTATTTCACCTATAGCACATATTCAAGGATTATAAGATGGATGACCTGTCTACCCCTTTCTTGTTCATATATTTTGGCTCCCGGAGCATAGCTAAAGCAGTGTGAGGTGCGACTTGGACAGCCTGGACTTTTTTTTTCAGCAGACAAGAATTCGTTTTTTTTCAGCAGACAAGAATTCGTTTACAAAAAATCGGACACCGTGTTGGTTTTACCTAGTTTGTGATTTTATTCATGGTTAGCCATGACATAAATCTTGATGTGTCTTATCTCTAGTCATGCCTTTGTGTCAGACTACTAGGATATTTTTCTGTACATGAAACGACGTTAACATCTGAAGGAAGATGTGCATAAACTAAACTTTGAAACAGGTACTTCTGACTTATGTTCAAATGCTGGCATGTTGTGACCACCCAATGACTGTGGGACCAAATCTCATTGCAGACTCGATGTACTGTTTCCAGTACTGGCTAAGATAAGCATGCATCATGTGGGTGAGGGAGTGGTAGAATACTTTTTATATGGCTTACAGACATCATTGCTGGAGTCCACTTGTAGTTTTTTTTCTTGGCATTACCCCAGAAATATTAGTTACTTTATTAAAAACGCCTAATTCTAATTTTTCTCACAAAATTTGTTTGCGATACCTGAAGGCAGTATTTAAAAACCTGGATGTTGCCTAATAGGTCCACTAGAAGAAATTGCAGTTGCTGCTACATACAATGCCTGAAAGCATTCATGGGATTCCATGTGTTTAAAAAAATACTCTGCCTATTTATTGTGAGATCCTGGTGCATGTTAGCTGGGGTACTGTGTAGAAGATGGAAGGAACACATTGGCCTTCATTTAGGCAAAAGACGAAGAAATGACATACGATTTAGCGTTGTCAGGCCAAATGTTAATTAGGTGCACGAGCACGTTCGTTTTCTCTTTGGTTTCGGGTTGAGGCTCGGTTTTCAAGGTCAAGCAATGTCGGACAAAGATCGGCGAAATTGTAGAGTGGGGCTTTCATTCTAGAGCACTAAAACTGGAGGGGACACTTAAGCTCCGCCTTAGCGGCATGACACGAGAGCGGTAATGGGTTAATGCCCATATATGCGAAATTTATCATTCTCTACTCTACATTCATAAATCGCTAGAAGTCCTCATACCACTCCAGGTGCAGCGGTTAAGCGATGCGCCGCTGCCCTGCGATGGCAGGTGCTGCCACCTGTGGGGCTTGCGAGACCCAGGTTGCTCTTCCCGAGCAACCTCTCACAGCCAATCATTAGTTGAACTGTCACCTGCCATGGTGGGCAGTTTGTTCGCAATCTGGTGGGCAGGTTGTGATGACATCTCAAGGTCACGGGACCTAGGTGGTCCACTCCACCCAGGCAGGCTTCACCCAGCTCTTCAAAGTCTCAGAGGGACCGCGCAGACAATGGCTAAGCGGCCAAGTGGAAGCTGTAGTGCTAGCGCATTAATAATTGCAGAGGGATAAATTTTGTGGAGTGAAGAAAACAGATTAAATATGTAACCTTCCACTTATCTTTATGCCTCATATCCCCTTCAGGCACTGTGTCTGTGTTTCTATACATGAATTGAACACTGTTAAATCCCGTATAAAAGGCATAATATTTAAGTAGGGTTTGGACTGTTCAGTTTTTACTTTCTGATAATTCAGCAGGCTTTTTTCGGTGTGTATTTCAGAACGCAGTTTTTGTTTCTTTTCTCTGTTTTCGGAAAGTATTTTCTATATACGAATTGCCAGTTGGTTTCAGGGATATAATATAATACATCTGTATAGCCAGAAGTGACTTAGAGTTTTTTTTGACCTATATGGCAACACCAGCAGTCGAGTTACCACTAATTAACGCATATACGGTTGTACTTACTCTACTGTGTGTGTGAAGGAAATGCTATTTCCATTAAAAAAAAACTACCAGAACTTAAATGATGGAAGCTGAAGCATCTGACAAAACCCCTAGTGGAAGTTTACCTACTTCTAAAAACTGGGTTGTTGCATTATCGTTGAATCGTTGTGTTGTCTTGAGCAAAAGGAGGGGAGCACTTGGTCTGCCTGTTGACAGCAGCGATGGAACTGCTGTGGAAGCATTGCAGTAGCCAGAACATGACACTTCTTCATGTCGCTTATCGCTTATGCATGGCTTCGCGTCAGTGTGCCGTCTTTGCCAAAAGTAACTGAGCAGCCATGCTGGCGGCAGCGCTGCGGTGTCCGGTGCTGGCCGCTGCTCCCAAGCTGCGAGTGTAAACTGGCTGACATAAGCCTGCGCCCTCACTCATTATGACAGTGCTCTGAAGGCATGAAATCATTCGCCGCACAAGCTGCTTACTTCTTGTCATCCAAGGAAAGAGTGCGAGGGCAGAGGCTTATGTCATCCAGTTTAAGCTCGCAGCCGGAGAGTAGAGGCTGGCGCGGGGAACCACAGTGCCGCTGCTTGGCCGGGAGGCCGCTCCCTCTGCCGTTGCAGCGGCTCGGTTACTTTTGGCAAAGACAGTATATGCTTGCAATGGAGAAGCAAGTAACTTTCCTAAGCGGGTGATGGCAGTGAGCGAACAGTGGTACACTAATAGATGGCATATTGAGAGAAGATGAAGCTTTCCAGTTTACAGAGGCATGTAAGGTAGTGGAACAGCGCCTCAAATTTCAAAACCCACAACTGCACTGCTGAATCCAATGCTGTCACAGTCTTGCCACACCTCTGGCTTCAGTCCTGGTTTAATTTTTTCCTTTGGCAGTGTAACTCCTGCTCAATAGCCTAGCTGTAGTGTGAATGTTAACGCTCTATACTGACCTTGTTCAGTTAGAACTGAATTTCGAAAAATGAATTCGGCGTACTTTCATTTTTTTTTTTTCTATTCAAATCGAAACGTCCAACCCCTAACTATTGGAAAACCCTAAAAGGTCTTATATGTGGAAAGTCTTCCGTAGAACCATTTCAAATGATGCGGCATTAATGCAAAAAAAATCTTTTTTATGATGATGATGAGTAGCTCTGCCTTTTACGATAGCCCTGTTATAGATCCAGTCAGTACACATTTTCTTTTGTTCTGTTTTGCAAATGTGAATTATTTCAAATGCTTAAAATGTGCTTATTTGTTTACATCACAATTTCTTATGACGGGAATCAATCAAAAGAAGTGTAACGAGACAGTGAAAGTAGTGTTCAATCACAATGTGGAGATGTGAGGTCAGGTCAGAATTTTTATACTTAGGCATCTGGAGGAGGGAAATCTCGCTTCATGGAGAATTCTTACATTTCCCCCTTTGGATAATAATCAGTGCCTGAAGGTGTTTTGGGGATAGATCAAAAATGTTTCATATTGCACTTTTTTCTTGTTGTTGTTGGGAATAGCATGCATGTCCTACCCTCAGTGCACTTCAGGAGCTCTAGGACCTCCCCATGCATGCTGACTTGTATAGCACTGAGCACTTCTTTTCGTCAACTTGGGGAGGTGATGTAGGAGAGTGTGCTGGGGTGCAGTGGTCCTGTAGGCAGTCACATGTGGTGTGTGCAGAGCAGCATGGAGAAAAGCGAGTTTGCGTCTCATTGAATTGAACAACAAGACGAAGGTTTGACCAATGGAGGCAAAAGTTGTTGACTGTACAAATTTGAATCTCGGGCATTAGTGGTCATTCTAAAGGTTTTTTATACATATAAGGATAATTCGCTGTTTCATTGAAAACATCAGACTGTAGTGCTGCAGCAGGGTGCGTGTAATTTAAAAAAATCGCAGTTGCCTGTCTCTTCTAACACATCGTAACACAAAAAGTTGCAACCTGGTGAAGGTTTCTTTTTTTTTTTCAGGATGCAGCTGGTGGAGAACTGTCACACTCCTCTGTCACTGTGCTGTCAGAAAAGAAGTTGTTTCTTGGCCAGAAGGTTGTATCTTTATCCCTTTGTTTAATACCTGATAGTGCTAGCAGGTGTCACTATTGTGGCTGGTTACCAGCCACCGTTGTCTGTTATATATGCAATGGCTATGGTGCTCATTGGGTCTAGTGATGGTGTCCATATGGGATATAGGGTATGAATGATTTTTCAGTTCACCACCTAGCACGGAGTAGTAATTTCGTGTCATTTTACTTACCACTAGTGTTAAGCTTTGGTATTGTGTGCTTATATTATTTCGGTATTTTATTTGTGTAAGGGAGCTCTATGTTTCTGCATATTGTGGGTGTCTACATAAACCCTTCTGCACACAGTATCAGTACACAGTCCAAGAGTGGACTACCTTGCATGTTCCAGTGATGTGCGAAGGGAGGGACTCATTGCGGGATTCTAGCACCAAGCTGAAAGAGGTTTGGTCTGCTTTTGCCATGCTTGTGGAGATTACTTTAAATAAGTAATGGAGCTTAAGAATTCTTAATGAAGGAGAACTTGCCTGCTGTGGTGTTACTTGTTGATTTTATTGCTTGTAATATGCTGAAAGTAGATACAACTCCATCAGCTTTACAAGCGTTCACCGTGAAATTGAATAGAGTGTATTTATTTGTGTGCAAAAAAAAAAAAGAAATGCATGAAATGCATTGTAGTGAACATGAGCCTCTCTTGACTTGTGTGGCTCAGTGAAAAAAAATGCAGGGGTTTTCATAAGGGCTAAAACTGGAAAATGTAAATTCCTGTTTGCTGAATGGAGCAGTTAAAGAGGCACTTTTCAGGCACAGTATGTACAAGAGGGGTTGAACAACACAAACACAAGTTATTTAAGGTTTTTTTGAAAGTGCTCACTATCTGCAAAAACGTGAAAGCTCTACTTGTTGCTTTGCCACCGTTATGGATCTGTTGTTAGCTCTATGTGCAATGCCTAATTGTGGCACCCTTATTTTAGCCTCTTGTTGTCTCTTACTCTTACTTACTGTTAATTAAATGTCCTTTAAACTCAGCCCTTGGACTGTTCATTTCTGTAGTGCAGTCAAGTAATTGTGTTTTTCACAGTTATTCCTGTTCAACACAGAAAGTTTTTTTTTTCAGAGAAACATGCAGTTGGCTTAATGAATTTGTATTTTGCACTTTAGCAGTCGCACTTGTAAGGAAGCATGACGTCAGGGAACAACACAGCTGTTGTGCTAGTGCTTTTCATGTTTAGCACTCAGTTATTCATACACCACTTTGCAAGTTTTATTGCGAGCCAAAAAGTTAGTTATCTAATCATGCTCCTAGTGCTGTTTCTCAGAAATAACTTGCTGATTTCAAGGTTGTTATCACATGTAGCTGGGAAGAGCGTACAAAGTCATCATGGGTACTGGGCATTTATGCTGTCCTTTCTTGGAAGTGCTCTGTTGTTTGTGAAATCAGTGCATTTGAAATTCCTGCAAGTTTATTTCTCATTTTGGACTCACTTTGTATATGGGTTTTACAGTTTCTCTGAAGGGATCCTGAAAGAGTAATATGAAAGGAGGGGCTGATGAGATGAAAGCTATTATGCAGAAGACCTGCTTGCTGTGTCAGCAGTTAAAAAACACTTTTGAAACTTGCAGCTATTGTTGGAAATTTTATCTGGTTATGTGGGCTCGGAGTTGGCCAAGAGTCTGTTCAGCAATTGGAGGCAGGCAGGCACAGGTGTTTTACTTGTATACTGCTTTCGTCATCAGCTGTTGCTATATCAGTACCTTTCTACACTACCACTTATAGTTAGATGAGATGCGTTCCATGCTTTTTGCTTGTAACAGCAAGTATGTTTCCTGTACCATTGCAGCTCACTGTGATCCAAGGGGATGTAGCAAGTGTGATAGCTGATGCAGCTATTCACCCAACCAATGCAAATTTCGCTCTCTCTGGGGAAGTAGGTGAGTGGTATTAAGTCTTGTTCATTTTGTTGTGGTGTCATTTTACTATCTACTTGTTTGGAGAGATTGAATTTTTACAGTTATGTTGTTTAATTTTAAAAGAATTTTGTCCTTCGGATTAGTGCCAGTCTTTTCCATGCTTTACATAACAATGTCACTAACTTAAGGAAGGTACAGAAGCCATAGATCCTTTTTTTAATGATTTCAGCAGTGCGTAAGTTGAGCTGTAAAATATGTATTTTTCCTTTCATGCTTCTAGCACAGCATTTGGCTTTCCAAGCCAGCAAGTTCGGTTATCAAACATATTGCTTATGCTTTTCACAGTATTGTAGCGCGAGTAGTAGATTATCTGAATAGCGTTAATTATGCTCCTGGCAGTGTTGCTGCATACCTAGAACAACTGCATTGTATATGGCTGTGGTTGTTACATTACTTTACCACATCTCTTGCTTTATTTTTGCACTTTTCTTGCATGCTTTTCTGAATGAAGTCAGTCTTGAGTTTGTGGAATTAATTTAGTGCCTTTTGTTTTGGCACACTGTTTACTTTGTAATCTGTTTTACCACCTAAAATATCCAGTCTGTAGTAATACTTATGCTCAGAAATCGTGCCAGAGAGAACTCTGATCACCAGCTTATATTGGAAAAGGAACACCTTTCTAACAAACTGGGCTCAGAAACTTATTTCTACTGAGGTACTTGTGAGGTTTTATGCTTCCTATCTTGTCTTTGACACCACTGACCAAGTTCCATTTACTACTATAACTGATGCATCATTTTGTGTCCTGACGTTGTGCTGAATTTTATGAATCTCATAGTTTAATCCTTCAGTTTTTTGCTTTCTCTGTTAAACTTTAGTTTACGTTCATGGCATATGCTGCATTGTGGCATTTTCTCTGTGCAGGTCAAGTCCTGGATAAAGTTGGTGGCAAGGAGTTTCAGCAGGAGGTCAAGGAGTTGCTGGCTTCTCATGGGCCCTTAGAGAGTGCTGGAGGCAAGACTCCCTTTCTTTCCTATGTCCTGCCTTATATGTGCTACTGCAGCTTGGTGTTAACTCCCCTGCAGTTCCTTCTACTCTTTGTTTGTTCCCTTCTTTGTCTGTGCTGTTGTAAACAAGTTTTGTAGGGTGAGGCAGAATAGTTGTAGAAAAGTGCAAAACTATGCAAACATTTGATTTCATACTGGTAGCAAGCACACTGTTTGCAGTGTTGTGAATTTGATGCCATCGCAAAGATGACAATTAAGCCACTGCGTGTTTTTTGCACAATGCCAGGTTCTGTGTGCTGCATTTTTGTCACATCATCCGCCTTTATGTTCCTGCCATTAATTCTGTTATTCACTTTAAAGCTGAATGCAATGCAAAGATCTGTGTCACAAGCTGCATGGCTTAATGCATCTTCTTGGTCACCGTTTCTTACTTCTTGTTTTTTGGAGCATTAGCCGTTCTTAGCTTGTTCCTCAGTTTCGCTCCGTCGGCAGTTTGTACGCAGTGCACCTGCCTCAGTTGGCAGGTGGCTAAGTGCAGAGAGGGAATTCCCCCTCCATTTTTAAGGAAGAGGGAAAGCGGCAGAGGGAGGGGAGGCAAGGGGCGATGAGAAGTACACCGCAGTCGCCGCAGAAAGGGAGTACAGTGTGTCACACTGTGATTGCTGGGCTGGATCAGGCGAGTGGAGTGGTAGGCGGTTACGGCACTGTATACCATGTATATGGGGGTAAGGGCTGCATTCGTGTATGGGCCGCTCCCCCCAACTTGGCAGCCGATAATATATAAAAAAAAAAGAATATCGACTGAAATCAGATGCTCTTCACGTGTGCATGCGTTCCTCAGCTATTCAGAGTACAGGAAATTCTGTGCACTCTCAAAACATGGGGACCGCAATGTAATGAATAATTTGCAACATGAAGTAGTTTCTGGGTGAAGTACAAGTTTTGTTTTGGCCCATGTGCATTTTTTTCTCGTGATCTCTGGTTTAGAAGTCAATACTTGGAGCAGTAGGCTAGCAATTTCATTGGCATTTGGCACTGAGTAGGTTCACACTGCATTTGTTCTCATTTATGTTGTAGTGCACTTTTGCACATGGAGCAGATGGATGCTGTTGTAACTTAGAGCCTTTGCTCCACAAGACATATCATGTGAAAAGTGCTGTATAGAGACTAATAACCATAGGATGTCATAAAGCCTTTATCTCATTGTTAGGCTGGCTATTGGGCAAGGTGATGGCAGGATTACGTAGTTGTTAAAGGTGCTCTGAAAGGGGCTCCGAATAAAGCTGCGGTGTGCCTAGGATGGTAAAAAATGCCGCATCTAAAATATCCTCCAGCAAGAATTTTTTTTAATGTGTTTTGTGGAAGCTGAGTTATCTGTTGTCAGAATTTGAATTTATGCGTCTTTGTGCCTTTCTCTCTCCTCTCATCACTTTTTGCACGCTGCAATGTTGGCGCTTCTCCGCCTGCTGCCAACGCACACGGGAGGAGGGGGGAGGCGGCGTAGCTTCCGATCGCGGCCATGGTGCTACGTGATGTCAGAAAGGGACATCATGGCAAACCAGTGACAGCCCTTCGCTGCTGACGTAACGAGCTCTGCATGACGTGTTGCGGGCGGATTCGGGCAAAAGCTCGGCATTGCAGGTCGCCGTGAGACGTGGAATCGCGAATTTATAGGAATATATTGTAAATGATTGATTAGCTTTTGAGGTCGTGTACACGGCATGAACACTCAGTGGCCTGTACTCTACATAATCAAGCTTATTGTTGCCTACCTCAAACACCCTTTTCAGGGACTCTCTAAAGCAGTGAATATGTGCATAGCTTGTCCACGTTGATGTCGTAGATGAGATGCTATTCTCTACAGTGCTCTCCACTGTAACAGTTGTTTGGGCATAGAGCAACTTGGGGAAGCTAGCCCCCCCCCCCCCCCCTCCAAAAAAAAAAAAAAAACGCATATTGGGTATTATAGCTGTCTGTAAAATTAATAATACGTAAAGGCTGTGCCCATTGTCATGCCACAGTTATGCTACTACATGTATTGATGCAAATGCTGTACATCTGCAGGTATGCATGGAAGTGACCATTTGAAAGGGCTTTCGTAAAATTTGTAAAATATTCCACCAGTCAGGTCTGTGCGCATTTACTGTTCATCACTTCATGTCTTCAAAGCATTTTTATTTGTGTGCCATGCAGTGGCCATCTGTCCAGGCCACCACTTTCCAGCCAAGCATGTGGTGCACTGCCATGTGCCCCCAGCAAGCGGTGCCAATGCAGCTGAACTCCTGGAGAAGTGTGTGCGCAACTGTCTCTCACTGGCTGATGAGAAGAATATCCGTGTCCTCGCCATTCCCCCTATGGTGACCCACAGGTGTGTGCTGCTGACATTTTTCAAGCAATGCGTTACTCTTGGCGGTTTCTGGAAACTTCTCAAGGGTTCTAGTGCATTTTGTTTCTAAGACTTTAAAAAAGCCCAACATGCACACATGGCCTACTTAAAGTAGGATCAGTTGCAGTAAAACCGCAGTAGTTCAGACTCTGTTAATATGAAGAATTTCAGCGGTTCTTTAACTTCTGATGTAAATTTCACTGGACAGGTCGAGCTGATGGCTTGCACCAACTTAGTTAATTTGGAGCTCAGGGGCGTTATGTCGGAATGCTTGAACCTAATTTCACCGCAAACCTGGTGAAGCTATGGCCTTTCGGAGCCGTGAAATGGTACTGCAGAGCGATGCCGATGTTCGGTATGGGAAGCATTCTAGCCCCAGTGCTCCCAGGACAAAAACCGATCCACAATACGCCTCGCTGACCGCAGAAGTGCACGCTTGCAGTGGTAGAGATAGGCTTCACTGCAACTGAGCAGGGGACCCCAGTTTCAATGTCATGTGCTCTGAGCGCTTCATTGAGGCACGGCAGGACTGGAAGCTGTGGTGTATACGAAGTTCGCGGCCCAACTGTGGTCAAGGCAGTCTCTAGAGGAGGTGCTGGCATTGAAGTACCTCCCACCCCTAGCTGTGTTAGTGTGTGTCCATGACTCTACCATTCTTGCTCTGTGTCCGCGACGGGTTGAATACATGCGGTGCCGTTTCTTTGTGATGTGCCGTGGTTAGCGAGTTTGGTAACCGGCATCTCTCAGTGCTATTAAAGGGGTACACTGGTCTTAGACCTATTTCCCTTATTTTTAGTCCAATCCTAATGAAACTGTACCACCTTGCTCAGTTTTTATACTGATTTCAACAATGAAATTACCTTTTTCATAAATGAGTCGATTCCCAAGATAATTCATTTTAATTAGTCATTCATTAGTACCTCGGTACAAAAAAACTGCTCAATAAAAAATCATTTTTAATCCATGGCTACAAAGTATGGTGAGTAAAGAGTGCAATAATCAAAACAGTAATTTTACAGCACTTCAAATATTAATGTTCAAGGTGTGCATGTAATGCATCGATAAACTTAGCGAAATTATAAATTTTTGAAGTGCGATTGAACAAATCTGCTTCGATTATTGAACACACTGTGCCTTCGGCTTCTCTTAGCAAACAATATGACATCTCATCTGTCCTAGATGTTGAGATAGACATACTAAGCCAACCAGATGTCCAAAATTTTCATACCATTAAATTGTCTGCTCCTGCATAAATTTAGCCCACAAGATGATCTGAATTTAGCATTATGGCCAAAATGTTGATTTCTTGAAGGAAAAAATTGGTACAGTTAGAAAATAATAGCTGTATATTCCACAAATGTCATTTTTTTTCATAATCGATTTTTTGGTCATTTTTTGGTCTCAAAAGACCAGTGTCCCCCCTTAAGTAATCGCAAAGTTCGTACAATAAAAGTATAGTGCATTCCCCCAACAAAATTTTTTGCCTCGGTTTTTCCATGCTTGTTTAATTTAGTATTTTTTGTGGTCCCTAGAGACTTCGGATTAACGAGGTTTTGCTGTAAATGCTTTTTCTCCAAGCTGTGTTGCAAATAGACTTAAGCCCAGGAATTGCTTAGATAGGCTTAGCGTTCATAAATGCATATGTATAAAGTACCCTGTCTGAACTGTTCTGAATACAAAACATTTAGCAGGTTCAGTTCCTCCAGGTTTATCAACTAGTAACCAACAGAAAAATAAGTTATGTACTTTAGCTTTCTCTTAACAGGGGAATATACAGTGTGTTTCTTATTTATCGGTCTGATAATATTTTCCTGCTCAAACTGCTGTACTATTTGGGCTCATATATTAACCATGAGGTAGCGTATGATGGTCTACGTTTTTTTATACGTAATTTAGCATCGTAACTTGCCTGGATTGTGTGGAATCAATAAAAAACTGCAGTCGGCTGTGGCATAATTTTCGTTGAGGCGAGTGGAGCAGCTGATTTGAGAGGCTGAGCCATCTGTGAGGAAACTAGTGTCCTGGTTCAGAGCAGGGGTGGGTCTTGCCGTTCGCCAGATGGCACAGCCTCTCAAATAAGCTTGTTGATATACTAAGTTGGTGACCAAAAGGCGAGAATGTTTTTCAAACTCTATCGAAAGTTATTAGCAAGAGAGGCTGGACTGGATAGCGCGACATCTTAGATGGCATGTCAGCTTTTTCATGCACTTATGATCACTAGACTTGCACATTTTTGGAACTAGAGTCATGTTGCTACATTCTAGGCTTCATTATGGGCACTTATTATGTGTAAACTAGTTTGTAAAAAAGAGATGGTGGTGGGTGTTCTTTGTCACTGCAATTGGATGACGCTTGCTGTTGTCACTCTCAGTTCAGGTGGGTTGCTCATCCTGCACTATTGTGAGACATTCCAGCGGCTAAAAAGACAGGGACAAAGGTAGACGAGACAGGACGAACGGCGGACTTCAACTGAGGTTTATATTTCAGACCTCGCTGAGGAACTGTTGCGCACCTTATAGGAACATGTACATTATACGACCTATATTTTGGACTCTATGGAGTCAAAAAGTTCGATTTTTTTAACTAAATAGATGTGGAAATTGTTTTTCAACCAAAACAACTTTTTTTTTTTTACTTAATATAGATGCGAGCAGGCATCGCTGTCACACCCAACTAATTTTCCACCACTGTGAAAGGCACCATCTTGGATTTAAACGGACTCAGTCCAATGGGCAGGCTTGGGTAGGCTTGGCTATTTGTTGATCATGGCTGCCACCTGAGATAATGGCACACTCTTCGTTGCCATCGAGATGGCCTACAGAGTTCATGCAGTCGCGTTGAAGATGGGATGGCTGCAAGGTGGAAAAAAAAAAAAAAACATTTTTTTTTCCTTCATGCGTGGCGTCTGCTACAGCTTGGAAGGCTTAAAGGGAGACTGAAGCACTTTTTTTGAAAATCAGGCTAGCAGCAGCATCCTGTAGTTTTTCATGCTGTATACATGAATATCGCATCTAAATAAGGCAAAAACAAGCACGAATTGCCTTTTTTAGCAGAAATATGCGGCCTGTGCCGTGGGGCACACCGTGCAGCGCGCCGCCGCCCGTGATTGGTCAAGAGAGGTCGTGACAATTTGAGGACTGGAGAAGCTACCGATGCAGATCCGGCGCTGCGTTGAGTGCAGATCGCAGCTTTACGTGGTGTTGTAAAAGCGAATATGGTGACTATTTTTTTACTGACCGCCAAAGAAAAGTATACAACAGTTTGTTCATTCCACTTATCACCTGAAACCAAAAAAGACACAAGCAAAAAATTCTGCGCCTAGCACAAGCATACGCCAGCGTGAAAAACGCGTGTGCAGACCATGCATAAAAGGTGCCAGTACAACCTCGGCTCCTATTCTCGGAAAGGAAGGGGTACGAACAATATCCAAGTCAATTACCACCACCGGACGCCTCCTGGCTCGCCCGAAAGAGCGTCATCCTAAAGAAAAGGCCCAAAGCGCTGTGAAGAAAAAATCCTGTTCTCAGTACCCGGCGTTGTAGGTTGGGGCAAGAAAGTATTTCAAGGAAACGATGAAGCAGCACAAAGTTGATGTCAAAATGAGCGAACCGCAGTGGCCAAGCACTGTGAGGCATGTGACCACAGGATAGTGACACAATCATTGTATGCTCGAAACCAAGCCAAATATGCGCACAAGGCTGCTGCTTCAATCGTGGCGTGTTCAGCAGATGCCAGAAAATATTAATCGCTCCCTTGGAAATGTTCGCCCTTCCTAGATTTGCAGTTTAGGTTCAGTGAAGTGGTGGCCAACTATATGTGTGTTTAAAAGCCATGCTAGCTGCAACTCGCCCGCTGCCGCAACTTGATGAAGATACCGAATAAGGTTGCGAAACATGGTGTTTTTTTGCAAAAACTTGGTTGGCATTCACTTCTCTCTTAAATTTGCATCCGAAATCAGAACGTCGAATGCTTTCATTTTAATCGCTTAGCTACGATTAAACGAGATGCCGCATATGAAGAGCATCGATGCTTGCTTGCTTGCTTGCTTGCTTGGACACGTCGAACCGAGTATAAAATCACTAACCGAGCCTTGCTGAGCATGCCTTAGGTGGCCTGGCCACCTAAGCTGAGGAGAGCGACATGGGCTTGAGCCTCTATAAGGTTTCTGCAGGGGCTAAGTGAGCATGTTTCTATTTATAGAAGAGGCGCTTCTTCGGAATGGTGACACGCCTCTCATGCGCGAGAAAATCGAAGGAACTGTGTCATGGTTCAGCCGCGCCTTTTCCACAGAAATCTCCAGAGATCACATTAGGGACAAGCCCTGCATGTAGCCGCACTTACGAAAGTGCTTCGAACAGAGTACGCTTGCTTTGGCCGGCTTGAATTCTTGGTCACAGCAGCGAGCGCTTGCGCTGCAAGCTTATGGCGGAAAACAGTGGAAGACGACACAGTCGCGGCCGTTGTTGTTTGTGGACACGAACGCAGAGTAGTACCTCGCGTTGAACATAATTCTCAATGTCGGCTGACACGCTTTGTTCGTCACAACGCACGCAGTACGAGGAACAACGCATGCAGCACGAGAAACAACGCGTGCTGAAAGCTCGCTCGGGTGCGCCGAAGTATCCCCGGCTCCTCAACGTGACGTCACGTTGGCCGACATGGACGAGGTTTCCCTCTCCGCTGTTCTCTCCTGCGCTCGCGCGGGGCGCGGGAGATTTAAACATCGTGTTTTCACTTGGTGATTGTGGCACTGTTTTAGCCAAAATCGAAAAAATAATTTCACGGGCATGATCAGCAATGACATTACTTAAAAACCCTAAAAAATTGGCTGATTCGAAAACCGCCTCAGTATCCCTTTAACCCGCTGCAGGGGTAGTGAGGGGGTGACATTCGGAGGCACTCGCTTTCGCGTGTGTCTTCCCAAGGGTTACCTCTCGGCCTTCGTGAGCGTCGTTGAGCATGGAAACTGGCTGTTTGTGCTTTGTGTGCCACATTTGTTAGTTCACGGCATGACCTGTGGCTTCGTTACACTGTCTGGTATCGTGATGTACAGTGGCTATCATGGCACAAGATGGTACGGACATGAAGAAAACACGCCTGTGGCTCAAATAAAGTCTAATATTGCTTGCAAGCGGAACGTAGGGAGCGGTGAAGTTCGAGATATTTAAAGCCAGTATTTCGTAGACAGATTATTTTTTTGTAGTTCAAGGATTCGTCGAACTGTTTGACTATTCGGACCATTTTCCGGGTCCCACCGGCTCCAAGAAATCGATTGGCGACTGTAATATTTTTCTTCATTTTCCTTTCCTTGTGTTACATCTATGGTCGCATTGTATTTGTGCAAACATGATAATAAGTAGTGGCAAGAAACGGTTTTAGTTTCAAGCCGTGGTGGCTATATTTCGGTGGAGGCAAAATAAAAGAATGTCCATTTGCTGTGTGATGTCGGCACATGTTAAAAAACCCCAGGTGGTCTAAATTAATCCGGAGCTCTCCACTATGGCGTCCCTCCTAGCCCATATGTCGCTTTGGGATCTTAAACCGTGCAATTTACATTCTTTTTTTTTTTTGCGGTATTAGTTTCAGGTAATGCCGAGAATTCATTCTGAGGGCATCCTCTTGTTGCTGTATTGGGCAGTCCCAGAACCAAACTGAGCAGCAGGCCGATGGCAAACTCTTGTAGGCCTCATCCCGCTGACGGGCACAGTCACCATAGCTGGTGAACGATTGTGCGCCATGCACCACCGTAAAGATAATTCGGTTGCTATTAGGTGTTGTGCTAGACATACATCATTCTTCTCCAAGTGAAGTGAGGGTAATACCAGGCACTCTCTGGTGCTGAATTGCAATGGCTGTGTACCTTCAATTTTAATGAAGGTACAATCAGAGTATGCAAGGTGTGCAGAATATTGATTTTTTTGTTCTCAGTTCGCGGAATTTAAATTTTCCACCGCAGAAAATTGGGGACCTTAATTATACATGTATGAGATCTAGTGTTTGACAGCAGTGTGCAAAGTTATATGACCTGTCATAGCTGCAGTGCAAGATCTCACTCAAGTGCCAACACCCAGTTGCAGCAGATGATGGTTGCTATGCGGGGTGTGCAACAGGAGAAAAAAAGAGGAAAATTGTGCCTGTCATCACATCTTGACGTCGCAGAGAAAAACCTCGCTCCTCCACCTGTTGTGATTTGGTGTCCTGTTGAAATGCACAATGTTGGTGCGCATTGCATCGCCCTTAAAGGGGCCCAGAAACACAATCTTAGTTAACCGTTTTGCCTGTTGATTGCATACAGTGAGTTATAATGGTGCTATTAGCGTCGGTAATACCGCGTACATTCCGTTTTTTAATATTTTAATGTCCTCCCAAAAACAACTTCATGGTCGCCACACAGTGGCGGGTTTTTAGCAGCGGATATGACATCACCTGGCGCGAGCTTGATGACCGGACAAACAGTAAATATCCTGCAAATTGTGTGAATAAATAGAGACACATTTTGTCACCTGCCTGCGTTTTATATTAGATCAACAAAAACAATGTTTGTCTTAGATAAAAGCCCTGCAAAGCAAGTAAAATAAAAATACACCACCAGGGGCGCTCTGGCATAGAAACAACGCTGCCAGTCTCACAGAGAGCAGGCAACCATGGAGTACAAACTTCCGCGACGTGCTCTGGCTGGCTGTTTTGATTGGTTGCGCCAGGTGCCGTCATTGGGAGAGCGAAATAGGAGTGGGAAGCCCCGCCAAAATCGAGTTGAGGGCAGCGTTTTGTTTGCTTGTATTTTGAAATTTCTTCACTGAATAACTCCCGTTCCTGTGCATCGATTGCTGTAATTCTTTTTAGGTCAGCATCTGTGTGACATAAAGAACCCACCTGAAGTATAGCCGGTATTCGCCCAGGCAGTGTTTCGCAGCCCCTTTAAAGGTGCATAAAGAGGATTCCGAGCTTGCCTTTTTTACTGTGGGAATTCGATCTACACGCTCTAGGCATTCATAGAAACTTCGAATTATTGTCATGTGTGGCCAATTTTGGCTCCCCCGAAAAAAACGCTCTCGCGTTTTCTTTTACCTCTGAGACCAGCCTCCATCGCCGCTGTGCCATTGGTGGTGCTATACGTAGTAATACACGGAGTGATCGGCAAAAGCAGAGTCCACTCATAACTTTATTTCCGTAGACCTGATTTTCGGCTAATGTTGTTTACGACTGAAACTATTTATATTCACAGAAACCTAAAAAGCAAAATAAAAGTGAAAGCAAAGCTGCCACGCGACTGGTTGAAAGGCACTGTACACGTTGGTTGGCTCCTCCTACTCTAGGAGGTCAGTTAAAAAGAAGAGGCGGAGCCGGGGCGTTTATTCTGATTTATTAGGGAAATGGCCGCACACGACAATAATTCGAAGTTTTTAAGAATGCTCGGAGCGTGTAGATTGAGTTCCCGAGGTAAAAGGACGAGCTCAGAATCCTCTTTAGTGCACTTTTAATTTGAATTGTCACTGAGCACATGTGTAGTACATCTGTGCAATAGTTTTTCAGGTTCAGATTCTGAAGTGGTCAGTGCCAGTGCCACTGTGCCTAGTGTGCGCCATTTCTGTCATTTTGTCTACAGTCTAGACTTTGCTCCATCCTCCATATTGTAGTCATTGTGAATGTAGGCTGTGTATACTGAGTCCCACTTTTTGGCACTACCTGAACCGATGCAGAAAGTGCATTAAACTAAAAATGACTTTGCTATGGTAGCGACTTGCTGCACACCTCACAGCACAGACCTTGGCAGTGGGCCAAGATGCTGGGCCGGCGATAGCAGATAACATCAGACTGTGTTTATCTTATGACAAGAGCTTCTTCGGGGGTGGCATGCGCAGCAAACTCGGGGGGAGTGCGATGACTCTGTGCGCTTTTGACAGTAGCTCCGGTGGCGGTGGTTGGCTCGATGTGCTGTTGCCTCCTGCTGCACCACTGCATACTTAAAAAGCTTGCAAGCGCTCGAGCATCGGAGAGGAGGTAGCAATTCAAACCAGAATGCCCTAAAACGTTCTCTACACTGAAATGCTATGGAGGAAGCAGGGCCTTCAGACCCCCAAGCGATTTGGCAAGCTTGAGATCGGGAGAAAAAATGCCTGACCCCTCTCACACCCCAGCTAACGCTTAGACATTTGCATTATACGCGTGTAACTGTCCTACGAGTTTTATTAACTTCGCATAATTAACGCGCACCTGACCTTCAGAGCTGATGTTCAGCATGCTCACTTTATCTCAGTGTGATTGGCTGGTGCCGTCGCATGTCACAAAATCGTTGAATTGTGCTGTGGTACAGCAAATACGTTTCGATGCGAAGGATGCTGTATTTCGTTTTTTGGTCTTTTCTAGTTTATAAAAGCTCCGTTTTTGGTGAGGGTGGCCTCTTCGATACAGGCCAACTTCAGTTTGTCCTCAGTGTCCCCTTTAAGATCGTGCAGTGCAGACACGGGTATGTACATGAACACCTGCTGCTTGTTTTAAAGGCCCTGTCTCATTGCAGTGCATGTTCTTTTGTGCAGCACCTCACCGTCGCAGAAGCAGCAGGCAGCACAAACAGTGCTGAGAGCCATTTCCAACTACTTCGTCAATGTCATGTCAAGCTCACTCAAGCAGATCTACTTTGTCCTGTCTGACATGGAGAGCATTGGCGTCTACACCAGCGAATTGGCAAAACTCGACTCCTAGACCTCTCAGCTGCTGTCGTGGCTCTTGGGGGCGGTCACCACGCAGTCGCTGTGGTATGTCTGCAGCAGTCCAAATTGTGGGAGCTGAAAAACTCAGATTCTAAAGAAACGCATCACATCATGATCATTTTTGTAAGCTCAGTGCATGCTTGCCTTCTGCAGGCTCTCGTTGCTTACTAGAAAGTGACGAAGGGAGGGCATCATCTGCTTTTTAGAAATGGCAGAGCATTGATGTTTCATGACAGTGTATTAGTGTACGCAGTAAGCATTGTGTTGTTATTGTGACCACCTGCACTTTGGGTTCTCTCTCAGGAGTGCACCAAGCACCTTCTTTTTTAGCTTAATATGTGTGTCAGTCGCTTTTTGCCTGTGGCATAGTTGCCTCCACTGCCAACCAGCTGAAGCCATGCTGCCAAAAATTGGCAGCCTTTCATATGGTGAGCTGAATCATTCAAGCTGTGTACACTTTTACATCGAGACTGCTCCTACAATTTCATCTGCTCTGTCTTTGCTAGTGGCTAGCATTTCTATGCTGCCATTGTGCAGTTTGTGCGTAAAAGCTCTCTGTAACTGTACTGATTTTTCTCCACTTTCACTGCTTACTGGTGCAAAGCGTGTGATGCCCACAGTTCTCATACTTTGAGGCTTAACCTTGGCTGTACCGTTGAGTGATAAGGACCCACAGTTTTCTTTCGGCACTGACACAGGTTAGGAAGCTGAGGGAGTTAACGTGAACTGCTAGCTAAAAGTGCACAGACAGGCAGGTAACTGAAGGAGAAAGGCAGCACCAGAAGTAACATACTTTTTCAAGCCTTCCCCTCTGTTTGCCCATTTGCGATATTTGCTCACATAATGAATGCACTTTGTTCCCAAGAAACCAACAAAAATTTGGAAGAGGTGTTCACTACTCAAGGTTATATCTGAGTGAACGCTTCAAGTGGTGGAAATGGGACTGCAGAAAATGGAACAAATTGTTTCTGGTACAACTTGCCATGGAAATAAAAAATTGGAATTGGGGTTAAGGTGGCTTCAGAGGTGCTAATAATAAAATTTGCTGTATCAGCAGTACTACAGTCAAACCCCGCTGCAGAGAAATTCAGGGTACCCGCGAAAAATTTTGCTGAAGAAGAAACTTTGTTAACATTGAATCGGACTAAAACAATGACAGGTTGAATAGAACAGTTTTGTTTCCCAAATATTATCTGCAGTTCAACTACTGCTGAACCTGGTTAGAGAGCGAAAGCTATGCCGTATTGGCCAATTATACGCGGCTTGGCGTCTGTAATGCTGAATGCGTTCCGGACACTGGATAGGCAGCGCACCCACCCTGCCACCCTGGCAGGTGGCAGTTAATAGTTGATCGCGAGAGTTTGCTCACCCAGTGAACGCTGCGTCCTATTGCTGCAGTGCTGCGTGTGCCGCGGCCTAGTGCTGCAGCTCTCCTCTAGCTAGGCCGCAGTGTCAAGCCTCCCCCACTCTCCCCACCCCACTCGTAGTGGCATTGCGTGAGCCGCAGTGGAGGTGGTGGCAGCTGCTGCCGCAGTCGTGCTATCGTGCGATCACGAACCGTTTCTCCGCGTTTATGACTTTGAGTAACAAGGTATTTTAATGCGAAAAGCACCACTTCATTAGCAAAGCTGAAAAACCCGGGGTATGCGTGAAGCCTCAACCTTTGACGGAGCACCAGTGGCAGAGGCCTTGAGCAGCCACTCCATCAACGCATGGAACTGCCCCCCCCCCCCCCCCCCCCGGACACACTCCCACTCTTGCAGCTGCCGAGAGAGGCTGACGACAAGATCTTGCATGCCTTTGAGGTGGTGTTGCCTCAAGTGCTTGTGCACATCCTACTCGTGTGTAAAGTCCTACGTAAAGCCCCGCCAGTTTTGTAAACATTTTCAAGGTGATATTTCACCTACATTTATTTCTTATTTTAGCCTCCATTCTGCATTGTCCTTTTGAGTCTTCACACAAAAACTACATGTTACGAAAATCTCGATGTGGAGTGGTCGGGGTCTTAGTGGAAGGATGCATCAGTGGCATAGTTGTACCGTGTACTATCATGAAATGTCACCAACAACATAAAGCTGCCGTATTTCTGGCCTGCTGTGCAGGGCACTAAATGATTTCGAAACTGTCTCCTGCCTAACGGGGGGGCATCATATGTGAGTGTATGCACACCTTGTTGTCATCAAATTGCCTTCTGGCTTGTGGTTTCTGTGCAAATGTTAGCAGTACAAAAATAGTTGTGGGATTATTTGCTAGGAAAAAAAAATTTGTTTTGACAGGCAGAGCAACAGGCACGTTCATTATGCAAGTGCATTCATTATACGAGTAAATATTATAGTTCTGAGCTTTGGAATCTTTTTTTTCTTTTTTAACTAGTTGACCTTCTGCATATGAAGAAGTATTTAATACATGCGCCATTCGTGTCAGTCAGTAGAAGTATTGAATAGTGTGAAGATGGGATGTGAGAGACCATGCCTTCTGTTAAAAGTAATACTGATGGCACCTGGTGTCTTTGAATGCTGTACACTTTAAGAAATGCTTGGGAAATGGTTGAGTCTGGTAGCATCTGGGGCACGCATTCTTTGAATGACCCTGCACACTGAGCTGACACATAGTAGCGCCGTAGTGCTGCAGTGTTACCTCATTGTTCGACACAATGCTACTGCCGTCATGTATCACTGGTGCTAAAGTGCCACTTCGACTGCCACATGGTAACATTCACATGGCGTCATTCCTGTGCTAAGCTCATGAATGGGACAGATCATAGACTGAATGATTGCTGTCATTTCACCCCAAAGGATTTTTGCACTAGTTTCTGTAACCCGCCGCGTGGCTCAATGGTAAGGCGCGCGCGTCTACCGAGCCGGAGTACCCGGGTTCGAACCCGACAGCGGCGGCTGCATTTCGATGGAGGCGAAACGCAAGAGGCGCCCGTGTGCTGTGCGATGTCAGTGCACGTTAAAGATCCCCAGGTGGCCGAAATTATTCTGGAGACCTCCACCACGGCACCTCTTTCTCTCTTTCTTCTTTCACTCCCACCTTCCTCCCTTCCCTTACGATGCGGTTCAGGTGTCCACCGAAATATGTGAGACAGATACTGCGCCATTTCTTTTCCTCAAAAGCCAATTTACCAATTTAGTTTCTGTGGTGTAATAGTTCCCAGATATTAAAAATCAAGGTGAAAAATCTTTCCTTGACTGTGGAAGCCAAATTAATGTCACTTTTTGCCATTCAGCTATTTTTGCATCAGGAATTTGGTGCTGTACTGAATATGTTACATTTATGATGACCCTGGGGGAGAGAAAAAATGTGGACTGGATGACAGCGATGCACTTTGGAGTTGTTAAGGATGTTCACTCTTGTTAATTGCTTGCTTTGGAAGTGCGACAGGAGCAAAAAGTACTGTTTATGCCTTCTTTTTCCTGCATTGCATTAGTGACAAAAGACGTACTGTATTTTGATGCATAGTCGCTGACTGATTTTTCAGACATTGAAATTTGGAATGTGCTTGGTTTTCATACTTTTGCACGGCATTTCACACATACAACAGAGTTCATGTGTCTATAATCATAATTTAAATTTCGGACATGTCGCATCTGCTTTCTGGGTTTTCCTGCCTCATTCGTACCAACTGCAGCATTGCCACCAACAGGCAAGCCGCCATTTTATTTGCATAGTGGAACATTGTTAATTCTAAGAACTTTAAGGGGGACTGAAAAATGTTTCAAATGAAGTTGAGTTCAACTTAAAGGAGCCACTTTAAATAGTGGGGCTGACGTCCTTGGTTTGGCATATGGTGGCCATAGCTGTACTCTTCCTCCTAATAGTACGGAAAGAACTATTAAAATAGCGAGCACTATACACGAACACTCGAGCAGAAATCCAGGAGGAGCTAGATGAGGGGCATCAAATGGTCCACAGGATGATGGCAACAATGGAACTGCCACTGAACCGTCGTGGAAACCAGAACATGCCACTTTTTCTTAACAGCGGTACATTGTTTTGCACTTATGGCGGCTTTTTGCGGTTACTAACATTGTCAGTGCCCTTACATGCAATGGAAAAACCCACTTCACCAATTAATGGCCCTAAATGGGTGACAACAGCCTGTGAGCAATCAGTGCTATGCTAGCAGATGACACTTGGTGAGAAGGTGGAGCTTCCTGGTCGTCTGCACTGGAATGTGTCAGGTCACTGAGTAATGCCTTGAAGTGCACAGTTGCGCTGCTTAATCAAATGATCCCATTGTCTCACCACTTCCTTGGCTTCTGCATTTTGCTTACTTTCTCTTCTACTGAATATAGCTTGTACGCAGTGGCCAGCTGGCTGTGGTGTGCATGTCAAGGATAGTGACCGTTTTTGATTAAAATCAAATTTTAAGAAAGGCTTCCAGCTTACTTTTATTAGTATTTTTTTAAAGCCGGAAATTGCAACCTCTGCTTACAAGGGCTCCCTCTTCAACAGCTTTGCCGAACTTCCTGGAGTCCCCAGGAACCCTTCTCAAGTCCAACTCTCTTCATTGTATATGTCGGCACTATGATCCTATGCACTATGTAAAGCACATGTTGCATGGTCTTCGCCTTGCCCATTCACCCATCCCTGTCTTGATTGATTGATCGATTGATTAGTCAATAAATCAATCGAGAAGATCATGCACGCATGATCAAAAATTCATATTATTGCAGGATGTCTTCTGCCACTCATACTTGGAATAGTAGTCACAGTTTGTGGAACCATTCTAAGCCAAGTCTCCTCACCCTAAACATGTGAAAAGAGCAAAGCTTGTGGGAGGCATATGGTTATGCTGAGGCCGTGGAAGAAAATAGCAATCTCTTCAAAGTGAAAACTGCCCACCCATAACAGAATGCTTTACAATCACGATTTCTCCATGGCGATACTTACAATAACTGGAATTTTATCTCTCATCTTACGTGAGCCATCGCAAGCTGCAAACAATTATACTATGTCATTGGCTGTTTTCAGAATGGTTTTCAACTCTAAACATAGCGAAGTCTATTTACTGAAGTCAGCATCGACAGAGCGGTTGCCTTTTGAGGGAGGGTTGCGGTTTTGCCTTTTTATCTG
This sequence comes from Amblyomma mixtum, assembly GCF_055824585.1. Classification (NCBI taxonomy): domain Eukaryota; kingdom Metazoa; phylum Arthropoda; class Arachnida; order Ixodida; family Ixodidae; genus Amblyomma; species Amblyomma mixtum. Next base: position 130,367,495 of record NC_143014.1, on the reverse strand, counting down.
CACTGTCTGTACGTGTACACGTTGTGTGCTGAGATCCAGGGGGGGTATCACACAGAAGCATCAGAACATGTAAAAGAACATTAGCCGCCTCCCGTAACCACTATATAATTAGGAAGCTGAGGCAGGCTTTTTCTCTTGCTTGTTATGATTTTTGAGACTGTTTGTTAACAACTTTGAGTCAGAATGATCTCTGTCAAGTCTGAAAAATCAGTTGGCGACATTGCTGTAAAAGTTGAACCAGCCTCTTTTGCCAATTTGTATGGAATATTGGTTTCATCTCGCACCTTGCTTTGCTTTATTTGTTTATTCATGCTTTCAGTGTCCATCTCAGCTGCCGCTTGTGACTGCTTTGCCATTTATACCAAAATGGAGTTTAGTATTACTGTACTTTCTACTGTGGCCTGTTAGGAGCAGGAAGTTGGGCCTGATGAGATGGCATGAAAAGTGAAAGCTGCCTGATTTGTGGCCCTGAGGTTTAAGACGTTTGAGGGTGATAAGAATTCCGAGCAGCAGCATGGACAAAAATATGATAAGTGAACATGCTTGTTCTTTACCTTGGGCTCGGCGAGTTCCTTGATGCTTCCTTCATGTGTTGTGAGCATTGCGATTCGGCACTGTTTTCACGATGCACATACCAGATTGCTCAGCTGCCTTTTCAGGATTTTTGTGAGTGGACTTGTACAGAAGAAATGCGTACACGGACTACTTGACCTTACTTCAACGGAAAATCTTTCTTTCCGAATGCTCCGATTATAACCAAAAATGTTTTCAGAACCACATTGATGGTTTCAGCACATTGGAGTGGCTTTTTTTGCTATGGATATGTTTTTAGTTATGCTCTTCTACTACATCTATAGGAAGACTAAACTGTTGAATGTGCAGGATCATTCAGAATATTTGGGCTCAGGCTTGATTGTACTGTTGTTTCGTGTTTGCTTTTGTTATTGTAAGTGCAATTGTGAAAGAGCATGTAGGGAAATGTTCTGTGTGTGAAGCACAGTGTGTGCTTACTCTGCTTGGAGTCACTTTTCAAGTGTGCCTCCATTCCATCTTGGTTGGTGCAGGTCACCCTTATGAATTTGACTTCGCTGCCTAAGCCTATAGACAGAGCAGCATGTTTATCCATCTTTGCGAGACCATGCACTGACCGTCTTTGTCAGAAAAGCTACCAAAAACGAAGGGTCTATTTAATCAAGAGGAAGCCTTTCTACATAGTTAGGTTATATTCTTTTTATGGTATGTCTACAGAAATAATCTATTTTACTTTGTGTCTCAAGACCCGAAGCTAATAGCAGACACGTGATATAGAGGCTTTATTTATTTTAATGGTATACATACTACTGTGGTGGCAGCTGCTCTCAAATAACCTTCCTAATTAGTAGGCTCCAGTATTGATAGTCATTTTCATAGTCATCTTCATCGTAGTCGTATTCTCCCGTAGTACTTTCTGTCCTGCATTTCATGCATGTGATGATGTCCATCTGTGATTAGACTGAGGAGTTGCATGTGACGACTTTTTGAGGCATAGTTTTCAAGATTTTTGTTCTTTTTTTATGGCTGTGGCTAGTTTTGGTGCAAGAGGGTAATTCACATGGCAGCGCTCATGCAGTTACTATCAATTTTAGTTTATTCTTTTGATTAATCAACCAGTATTTCTTTTCCAGGTTCTTGTGAAGCATCTTATTAGCAGGTCCAACGTTTCAGCATACGTGGTTATTAACACGTATATGCACTTGAATCTATTGGCTTGTACTCAGTTAATGCTTAGGTAGCAGAAATGATGAAATGGTGAGGAAGCAGAAAGCCTATAGCTCTGCAACATATTTAAAAGAAGGTAATAGATAAAGAGTGGTAAGCTGAGATGAAATACATCTCCAAGTTTAAGGGTAGTTTGCAGTTTTTTGTTTTGTTAAAAGTTGTTAGGAAACGGGCTGTGCAAAAACAGTAATGTTGAAGAAAAAAATATTTGGCGTCTAAAATATGGTCAGTTAATAATACTGGCATGCCAAGGTGTTGCTTGGCAGATTGTTTTAGTTTTTTGTTGTTTAGCTCTTCACTGCCTGAAGCACCATTCCATTTATCAACATTTGCAGAAATACCACGCACACTTTGCTTTTGTCTTGCTCAATATGCATATGTGGCTCTCTCATTTTTGTGTCTTTACATGAAGGTAAAATTGCTTTCTACGCACCTTCCTCTCATATGTTTACATTTGTTTTGTCGCTGCTATTTAAATGCAAAGTTTTCCTTTAACTTCGTGTTGTTGCTGTTTCAGCGTTACGAAACCTTTTCTCGTGGTTATGAAACTTCTGAGTGTTACAAAATTTTTCACCACCCTTTGCAGTGTTAGTAATTGTGATGTGCAATACTAGAAATTCTTGTCCTTTAATCCATTTCATGAATAGGGCAAGTGTGTAACTTGAGGTTCGTGATGGGCTTTTTGCCATATTTCATTAATTGCAATGTTTTGCAGCTTGTAATGAGGCATGTGTCATAAATAATAGTAGTTGCTTGTGTTTTTTGAAGTGAATCACTGCGTAAAGGCTGTCTGACTCAGGCCAGAAAGGATGCATCATTGGGAAGTGCTTGTTTATCACAAAGAAGAATCATGTGAAATGGGTCTTGAAGTTTGCATCCCTTCTAAGCATTTGTGGCATTTTGTAATGTTCAATCATGTCATAAGACGTTTCTATCACTGCCAGCTGGATCGAAAGTCTGAAATTGTATGTGCCGTGATTGCAGTATCTATGGGAATGTGGTGGACTGATGTATTAAAAGCACAGTGGTGGTGTAATTTTGCCAAATTATTGTTGTACTAATCTTCAAAAAAAAAAACAAACAAACATTGAACTTATACATGTTTTTAAAAAAGTGCAGGAATTTGTGACAACAACATTCAAGTGTTGCTTTGATGCAGTTTACTGTAATGCCTTATCACTGTAGTGTAGGAAGCTTTCATCTAGCGTGTGGGCTAAAATAAAAGACATAGTTACAGCTGAGAAGAAATTGGAACTAACAGCACAAAATGACAATGGACAAAAAAGATGGTAACAGGACTAGTGTTGAACTACAGTTGAATGTTTCATTACAAATTGGAGGGTTGTATAGGTCAGTGAGTAAGTTATCATGCATGCATCAGCCAGAACTACCTCCAAAATGCAATGCAACCCTCCTCCCCCCATCCGCATCCCTACACGTACCAAAACAGGTCACTTTACAACATAAGCCAACACATGTGCAACTTGTCCAGGCGTGGTATATATTCAAAGGCCAAGGATCTTGCTCGAGTAGGCTAATCTCTCTTTGTGATAGGGAAACACGTGCCTGGCCATACCCTTGACAATGAAAAATGCCTCGATCAACTCCTAATCAGTCTAATTTTCATTTATACTTGAAGAGCAGTGCACAGCTGTGCTGTGGGGCATAAATTGTAGAGTGCCACAAGGAGGTACCATTTGGTGAGTTGGCATGTTCTCCTACACAAATATTGATGTGCAGCCCTGTTTGGATCATGTACACGTGCTCACAGAACGGACAACCACTATTTTGTGCACAACATATCTTGTGATATGGTGTAGCTACATAAGAGCCCATCTTAAAAATTTTTTCTTTTTCGAACTTCTGAATTTGCGCAGCAGTACAGACAAAGTCCATAGAGTATTCTGTCACCATACAAGCAGCACGGTGTCTCTATCACATAATAATTAACTAGAATTAACTAATAAACTTTTTATTTTTGATTTTAAGGGGCATTATTGCATTGCAAAATTGAAGGCCATCAGCATCAGTGGTGAGCCCATGAATATTGAACATCAAAAATATGCATTTGAAAGCCTGTCGAGTTTTCTTTCCTGCATTGCATATTTTTAAAATAGCGTCGCTTGCACTGCTTATACATCAAAAACGGGCGCCGTTAATGTATTTCGCAATTTAAAGAAGATGACATGATTTTGGTGATGCTGCATGCCGTGCGCAGCGACGCCACTTTATAAGCCCACTCAATAAGCTTTCAAATGCACTTTTTTTGGCGTTGGATACTTCGTCCTGCCTTGGGCGAACGACCGGCACGCGCTACTCTGGCGCCCTCTCTCGCGAGCGACGCATACCTTACTGATGACAGACGATGGCGCGATGACAGCAGACGATGGCGCGCGCACTAATGCTGTTACAACGCCGCTGGTCGTCGCAGCGCAACCTGTCTTCACGTCACGGCTACATTCCAGTACCCTCCTCCTCCAGTTTCCTCCTCACCTTCTCTTTACTTTCGCCCTCTTTCATTGGAGGGTGAGAGAGAAAATTTCAAGGCTCCGCTGGCTTCCACTAGCTTGTTGGCTCTTCTGACCAGAAGTTTCTCTAGGTCCGAGCTGGCCAGCGGTGCCTCCCACATCTCTATTTGGGTCGAGTATATGAGGTTCGATGTTGTGTGATATGCACTCTCACGCACGTAATAAGGTACAAGGCTGGCGTTTAACCGCACCACGGACATTCGTCCCTGTAGGTCATTGGGTGTATCTTGTGCAGTTTGTGTAGGTTCATGAAATTACCTGTCTGTCGTGTACGTAGACCTGTAGCCTCTTCTGTCTTTATTTTCTTGTGAGGTGGTGGGTAGACCATGCGGTTGCCTCTGTAATGGTTAAGTATCAAAGAGTAGTCGGGATTATTAGGTCCTCTACCGCAGGTTGGTTGAGAGCCCAGTATTTTGCGTATCCTCGGGCCACTTTGTCCGCATGTCCCAGGACCAGGACGAATTTTTCTTTAACTACGAAGTTTCTGAGAAAGCTGTATAGCTTCCTTTGTAGGCTGCGCTCGGGTGGATGTCAATGAGTAATTACTCCCTTATTATCCCTAGGATCCGAATAATCATTCTCTCGGGTTTGACGCCACCATCGATTTCTGAGGTCGGAGAGTGGGTACCGTTCGGTTGCCCTTCCCTCTTGATATCCTTATTAGTTCGGATTTGTCCGGCGAGCACTGGAGCCCTATTTGGCGTACGTATTCTTCTAGTGTGGTGGCGGCTGTTTGGAGACGTTCCTCCTTTTCGGCTGGGAGCCCTTGTTTGTCCATATAGTGATATCGTCCGCGTAGAATGCGTGGCTTATGTCTGTTACTTTGGGAGTTTTCTGGCTAGGCCTATCATGGCGATGTTGAAGGGAGTTGGCGAGATTACCCCGTCTGGGGGGTTTCCTTGTTTGGGGGATGGAAGGTCATGGTTTCCAGCTCTCCTATCTTGATCTCTGCTATTCTTCAGCGAGAAAGCTTCGTATGTATACATACGTTCGCTCTCCGCAGTTGGTGTTCGCTAGTCCCTCCAAGATTCCTTGGTGGCTGACGTTCGTTGTCGAACGCTCCTTTGATGTCTATAGCTAGGATGGCGTGTTCACCTGCCTTCGAAATGTTGGTAAGTACCTCTTCTTTAAGTTGAAGAAGGACGTCCTGCGTCGAGAGCTTTGCGCGAAAACCGTACTGGTGTTCAGGATCCGGTCGCTCTTGCTGGAGTCGCGCGTTTATTACTCGTTCATAGATCTTTCCGAGACGGGATGTGAGCGAGATGGGACTTAAGTTTTATATCGCCAGTTTCTTTCCGGGCTTGGGTACCATGATCCTTCTAGCGGGCTTCCATTGTCCCGGTACGGTGCCTTTGGCCCAGTGGTCGTAGAGGAATTTCGTGAGCGCGTTGATGGTCGCGTCACGCATGTTCCTTATTACGGCGTTATAGTTATGCGGTCCACCCCGGCTGCTGTGTTGCGGTTCGCGCTAGTTATAGCCGCCTGAACCTCCTGGGTCGTGACGGGTTCGTCTAATTGCAGATTTGAGGTGCCCATGTAGTCCTCGTAAGGGGGAGGTATGGGGGTATGGACTTCGTGTCCCCGTAGCACTTCATGATGTCATCCTCCGTGCCTGGGTATGTGTGTAAAAGCCTTTCCACAGGCTTGTCTCTCTCCCTTTGTTTTGTGCGGGTCTGTGATTGCCTTGATGATGTTCCGCACCTCCCTGCTCCTGAAACCCACACCAGTCCTACCCCCACCCAAACCTCACCCTGCCGGTACCCTCTCTATCCATCACCACCTGGCTCGACTGGCTTGGCGCAGAAGGGGAAGAAGAACAGTGACTTCTGGTCGCCCAGGCGGTCGGCATGCTCGGCCTATAAATTATGGTCGATTAAAGGTATTTTACTAGTACTACTACTACCTCCATGTCTTGACTGTGCTGAGCGTTCCGTCCAGGGTATCACAGGATTTTTCCCAATTTGTCGTCGCCAGTTGGTTTGCATACTCCTAGGCTTTCCTGGTAAGTTGGCTTAAGTTTCCGTTTGTTTTTCTGCATTTTAAATCTTTTGGTGAGGAATCTTCTAGCCTCCTACAGGTGGAGTAGGTGCGGGTTTATTCCGGGAGTCTCGTACGTTCTGGCGATTTCCTCAGTGAGTTTTTGTTTCTGGGTTAGGATCTCTTCGCATCACTTGTCCAAATCAGTGATTTGACTGGGAGCAGATGTTTGTGCTTCTCAAAATCGGTGCCAGTCTGTTAACATTGCTGTGCCGATCTGGCGCTGTATTTTTTCAGTTTGGATGGCAGTGCTCACTATAGTGGTCTCTACCGAGGTTGTTGAGGGTATTTATCGATTCCACGTTGTCGATGTTCTTGACAATGATTACGTCTGGAGCTCTATCTGTGCTTGCGCTGTTGCCCTGTCTTGTGGGTACAGCTGGATCTGTGATTAGTGTAAGATCTAGTCGGTCGGCCTCATCTAGAAGCTTCCTTCCCTTAATTTCCTGCTTCAGGTATGCACCCAGCTTTGGTCCTTGACGATGAAGTTGTCCTCGATTACTAGCGGGTTCCCTTTGGCGAGGCGAGCGGTTTCCGTCAATAGTTTGCCGAAATTTGCATTCCTTTGGCTGGGAGTGCTGTAGGTATTTAGTACGAAGACGCTGCGTTTCTTTTTGCCTTTGCAGATGATTTCGATTGAGGTGGGGGATGTCCGTCGGCGACGGGGTTGTGCCTGATTACCGTGGCTTTCTTGTCGGCGAGTGTAGCGACCTTCCAGTCGTTATTTTGCGTAGTGTACACTTCATATCCTTGGAGTGTAAGTTGGGTACTGGCTTCTTGTAAGGCTATGACTCCCGGCGGAGTTCGCTGGGTGGCCACTCGCTGTGTTAACAGTCCCCTTTTGCGTCGGTACCCGCGACAGTTCCACTACGAAATTTCTTGATTTTCTTTACTACTGTACTTACGTCTATCCATGGTTGTTTTCTTTGGGTCGTGGCGTGAGCCATGGTCTGCTGTACTGCTTCTCGGCTCGTTCTCTTGATTGTGTGTCCCGTGGTTTGTTCGCGGAAGATCTTATTCATTTCGATCTGATATAGTCGAACCTAGCTCCTTGGACCCGCATTTGTTGTGCCATCTGCTGCGTGAGCTGCCCTGTGATGCAGGGTACAGAAGATGGCAAAAAAAGAAAACTCGGGAGAGAGTGTGACGTCATGCGGCCAGCCTTCGCTAGCCAAGTGCTCATGAAGCCGTCTCCTCCCGCGGTTTTTCGCTCTCCGAGTCAGTCCCTAATGTTTTGGTGTCGGTATGTTTCATTGCGGCCCGTGGCACGGGCGTCTACAGCATGGAGGTTGGTCTGCAGTCAGTCTTCCACGGTGGTCCGCGGCAGTGATATCGCCGCACATTGTCACGTGATGTGATCACGTGGGGGACCGGCTCCCTCCTTTTTTACTTTTTATGACTAGGCGTCAAGGTTATCGCCAGGCGAGCCTTCCTGAGTTTTTTTCTCCTCCCAGTGTTTCATCCTCTGCTGCGCTGCACGCTCGGTCACGCCGAGGCACGCCGCTCAACCCGGGAACGGGCGCCTACAACAGCTGCGCCCTCCAAAAATCACTTGGTAGAGTAGGATAGCTTTTAATATAAAAAACTTTGCTAACCTCATTAGCACGCTGGAATCTGTCCAGAACCGTGCTGTCAGATTCATTTGTTTTGATTATTCGTATCATACTAGCGTTTCCGCATTAAAGGTCCAGCTCTATCTTCCTACATTGGCCGTCCTGAAATCGCCCGTCTTTCCTTATAAATTCTATCATACCTTAAATCACGAAGCTACACCTATAACACGCGCTCATCGGATTTCCCTTAACAGTCACCCTAATGCCGTATACCCCGTGAAAACCCGCACTGAAACATATTACCTGTCATTTTTCCTCAAAACAGACCAAGACTGGAATGACCTTCCATACGAAGTGGCTACCATCACCAACTTCAGTCACTTTAAAACCGCCATCGAAGATCTGTATTCATGTTAATACCTGTTTGTTTGCCCACCCCTCATGTAATGTCCCTTGTGGACCTTTGAGGAATATTTTAAACTTTTCAGGTATTAAGCACCACTCACACTAGCGGAAAACTTCCTGCAGCCTCGCTGCGTTAACGGCCGCATCGCCTCGCAGCTCCGCGGAATGACGTCCACACTACGCGCGTTCTGTAGCGTGTGGGGTTAAAATGGGGGAGATAAACACGTATTCCCCGTTTAAGCGCGGCTGAGCCAGTTCAAAACCGCGCGGACCCCACCCCGTGGTCGCGTACGCTACTGAGCGCACGCCGACCACGGCGGGCCTTGCTCTGCGGGAACAAAGGAACGACACACTGGCTGACACAAACAAGGCATTTATTGCTATAGCAACAATAACGCCAGCTAGCAACAAAATACACTGAGGAATCTAGGATGTCCGACTCACCAGCACGGCTACGAGCGAACGTCCGCCCACGCGAGGGCAAAGGGATAAACTCCGAGGTCGAGCGGGACGTGCTCGGCGGGAGTAAGTTCCGACCAAGAGGCGCCCGTCGACGAAGAGCGAAGCCGCGAGCGAAACGTCTGCTCGCTTCCCGATCCCAGGGAGAAGAGACCTAGCCTTTCCCCCGCGCGCGAGCGGCAAAACACGCCATCCGTGGCGCTGCGACGCGAGCGCCCTCCCCTGTTAGCTAGAGTAACCTAACTAAAGGGAGTGCTTTTCGGGGGCAGCTAACAACAGTGGGGTGCAGTGCGGGAAAGTGAACGCAGGGGACGAAGGCGTCCCCACATCCCCCCAACCTTAAATAGACCCAGGCGCCTGCAAGTTACATGCTATGGAGGAGTCTCCTGGTCTTCATGCACTTGAGGCAGGTCGTGCAGCGGAGGTCACGCCGACAGAGTGCACGCAGTCTTCCGCGGTATTACGAAGGCGGCGTGAAGGTCTCCGCTGGGACGACTCGCATGGCCCGCGGACTATGTGCCCGCAGGCCCGCGAAGAGGAGGGCCGGTTGACCACTGCAGTCCAAGATTCCGCAGTAGTCGCCAGGGCAACAGCAGCCAGAGGTGGCTGCTGTCTGGTCTCGCCACAGCTGCCCCGGATGGATGCAACAGGATACAGGCCGCTCCGTCGCAGCAGGCGGCAGCGAGACGATGTGCACAGGACAGCAAGCCGCAGTGGCTCCGCTGGATCTGAAAGATTGCCAAAACACACTCCGCATGCCTTTAACGTAGGTCACGGGAGGGGAAACGGCGTACACAAAGGCCTGGTGGCTCAATGCTCAACTCGCTAGCAAAACGTGTCGGGCGGCCGTGCAACGCAAAGTTCGAGTGAACAAAGCCCTTTCTTGAGTTGAACGAGAATGCTCGGTTCATGCGAGGTTAAAAAAAACGGGTGGGCCAGCAAAGTGCGCCCCCTCTCAATACCACGGTCCGGTGGTCGTGTCACTTTTGACAAGGTGCAGGCAGCTATGAATAGCCTTAGGCCTCACTACCTCTGTGAAGGTCGACGACCCCCAACAAAAGAAAGACCCGAAACGGGTTTCGTGCGCGCAGCCGCGAGGAGACATCAGCGTTGTGGGGTGGTCCTCCCCGCTCACTGCACGAAGCAGCTGCTGAGTGATCGGCGCCCACCGTATCGGACGGTGTCGGAACGCCCGGTGCCGAGCTGCAATACCAGCGAGCTCGTTACGGCACCCGTGGCCCCAGGCCACCCGGCTCCCAGAGCCGCGACTCCCAGAGTCGAAAAAGAGACAGCGAGAAAATATATACAGAAAACTCGGACCACCCACGCGGCTTCCGTACTCACTCGCTTCGGGCTCGGCAACTCCGCGGGCGCTAGGCCTCGCGCTCCCTCGATGCGGACCAAGTGGTTCTTGAAGAAACTCCAGGAAGAAAACTTCACAAAAAAAAATATGCTGAGCATGTCGAAAAGTTCAAACATGCTGCAGCGCAATACACCTCGCACTCAAGAAAGCATGCCGCAGGTCCTAGCGATCAAAATTCACTCTAGGCCTAGCACTTGTCAAGTCCGGACAAAGAGCGTTCCTCGAACCGAACAGACTGTCGTCCAATGTTCCAAGAGCAGGCCCCACGTTGGGCTGCCAGATATGGGGTTTAAATGGGGGAGATAAATACGTATTCCCCGTTTAAGCGCGGCTGAGCCAGTTCAAAACCGCGCGGACCCCACCCCGTGGTCGCGTACGCTACTGAGCGCACGCCGACCACGGCGGGCCTTGCTCTGCGGGAACAAAGGAACGACACACTGGCTGACACAAACAAGGCATTTATTGCTATAGCAACAATAACGCCAGCTAGCAACAAAATACACTGAGGAATCTAGGATGTCCGACTCACCAGCACGGCTACGAGCGAACGTCCGCCCACGCGAGGGCAAAGGGATAAACTCCGAGGTCGAGCGGGACGTGCTCGGCGGGAGTAAGTTCCGACCAAGAGGCGCCCGTCGACGAAGAGCGAAGCCGCGAGCGAAACGTCTGCTCGCTTCCCGATCCCAGGGAGAAGAGACCTAGCCTTTCCCCCGCGCGCGAGCGGCAAAACACGCCATCCGTGGCGCTGCTGTCGCTGCGACGCGAGCGCTCTCCCCTGTTAGCTAGAGTAACCTAACTAAAGGGAGTGCTTTTCGGGGGCAGCTAACAACAGTGGGGTGCAGTGCGGGAAAGTGAACGCAGGGGACGAAGGCGTCCCCACAAGCGAGAGCTACATTGGCCACTGTTTCGCCGTTTCGCGTACCTCGGAACAGGTGCAGTTCTGCTATGGTTCTGCGCATGCGCGAGGAGCCGAGTTACGTCACAACGCGCAGCCGGGGCGCGCCTCGCCGCTCCAACCGCTTCGCTTCGCCAGCTGTGCGCATGCGCAAGGAGGCTGCGTCGCCGTATAAATGCAGGGTGTTACAGCCGCGGGGTATAGCCGCTTGCCTTGAAGGAGAGTCTGGCCGCTGCCGAGCGGCGCTGGAGACTGGAGAATCTCAACTCGTCCGACCCCGAGGTTGCGGCCTGGCGACTGGCCGCCGAGAACAGGAAGAACGAACGGCGCAAGGCTAAGCGAGAGGCTGAGACGACGGAGCAAAGAGAGGAGCGCCTGGCCAAGAGACGGCGTCGGGACGCGGCGTGCCCTCCATGGCCTCGCTGGAACGCGATGCGGCGATGGAGGACGACGTGCATGCCCGCCGTGTAACCGATCACGTGATTAGACTGAGTGAAAGTGCGACTCGGACGTTCGAAGCGGACAAAACAATTACACGTAACGGGCGGGAGAAACCAAAGCTAAACGACAAGGTGTAACCAAGGTAAACCTGTACCTCTCGCTATGTATATCCTGGCATAGCAGAGCTAAGCAATTTGTTTCTGAAGCGCCAGTCACGTGACACCAGTGATGCGTTCCTGCTTCATCTCCGTCGAGCATAGACGAGATTGCGCGCCCTCTCCCTGCATCTTCTTGCTGTTCTCCCGTCGCTGCGGCCGGCGGCAGTGACTTGACGCCACGATCGCCTCCAATTATCTATGGTCTTCTGCGGAACGGGAAAAATAGCTCTTAAACCGGTCGCTCTGCGAAATGGCTAGCCAACCTGTCTGCGGGAGAAAAGCTGGCTTGTGCGCGAAGCGGCGCGCGGAAAGCGTTTGCCTCAACTCGCCCTACTCCTTCCACGGTGACCACTCTTCGAGATATTCCCGTTTCAGGCACTCCCCGGTGGCGCATCCCTCCGCTCACGCCAAGGGACTTTACTCACGCCATACCCTCCTCCTCCCACGGTAAGCACCTCCCGGTTGCGCACTCTGCTGTCGCCATACTCTCCTTCCACGGATAGATAGGTACCTTTAGGACAGCGAGGAACGCTACCGCGTACCGTGCCCCGCCACTGCGCATTTGTAGAACGCCCAGAGGTCGCCCGCGTTCAGGTCCTCGTCCAGGCCTAGTAAAGGCCGATTCACACGACGGACCGTTCGCCCGCGGCCCGCGCACTACGTGTGCATGCGTCAGCACTTTGAGGGGCGCGCTGTCGGCCGCCATCCATCCATCCATGCATCCAGCGCGCCTCTCAAAGTGCTGACGCATGTACATGTAGTGCGCGGGCCGCGGGCGAACGGTCCGTCGTGTGAATCGGCCTTAACTGGTCCAGGCTCCGCGCCCCGCCACTGCGCATGTGCTGATCGCCCTGAGGGCGCCACGTTCCCGTCAGCGTGCGCGCGCTTTGCGTGTCGCGACCAGTCAACGCTTGCGTAAGTAGTGGCAGGCTGCGGTAAGCGGTGGCAGTAGCGGTTTGCGCTATGCTAAACTATTATCTACTTTTTTGTACTCATGGCGTCAGAAATGGCATATCCTCATGGTTATACAAAAAATAAAACACTATTGGGTCACTTTGGCAGCCTAAAGTGCGCTAGGCGAAGGCCTTTGTCGCGCTACTTCGACTGCCAATGACTGCCTATATTTGTTACGGCTGCACCGCTTTGGAACCATCCTTCTCCACTAGCTGCGGCACACCGACTGACGACGGAGCAGCGCTCGACTCCGCCGCACCGACAGCTACACCTGTCGACGAAAATGACGACTGCCTATGTTTGTTCACGGCCACCTGGGTCCGCAGCGCGCGCGTGATCGAGGCGGCCGTGGTTTGTTACGGCTGCACCGCTTTGGAACCATCGTTCTCCACTAGCTGCGGCACATCGACTGACGACAGAGCAGCGCTCGACTCCGCCGCGCCGACAGCTCCACCTGTCGACGAAGATGACGTCACCTTTTGGCAGCTGCGCTCGTCGATGAGTCACCCCAGGCGCAGGATGTAACGCCGGACGGAAGGACGGGAGAATGAGCCATTAAAGGCTTTCGCCTTAATATGCGAAATACGAACACCTGCCAGCAATTCCTTTGCGTGATCTCGGCAGGGAAATGTCAGGCCAAGCTTCTCGAGGTCATACTCATATGCAGTCTCGTACACCACTGCAAGCGGGTAAGGTGGCTAAAGCGGGTTACAGAACTGGACGTTCCGGTTCCCAAGACTTGATATCAGTTATTCCCAAAACTGTACCCGGCTACAGGCACAATTTTGGGAATGACTGCCAACTAAAATTGCGGGCTACAGTTAAATATAATATACAGATTATTACTGCCACATCTTCATAATCCTGCGCGAAAACTTCCTCGCATTCCCAGCGTTGCTCAAGAGCAACGTCTGAAATATTTTTTTCACCCCTCCTCTGCGGTCTCCCCTCATAGCCCATGTCAGTACCGCCAGCTTTGATATAACACAAGAAAATCGACGGGTACTCTCACTTGTTTTGCTGTAAATGACGCACTGAATGAGGCCGGTTGACGAGCCGTCGCACGTTGACCACGAAGGTGAGCGATAGGACGGTGTACAGCCACCAGCATCTTAATTCCATCACTTCAGAAGAGAACAAAGAGGCATGAATACTGCATCATAGCACAGCAATGGCTTGTGAACGCGCGATTAAGGCTAACTCAACTGTGCAATTGCAAATAATGCTTATTTTTTCTGCCACCATATTTGGTGCTTTATAGATCAGCTGCTTGAACAACAGGTAAAAGTCTGGACACCAAAAGGTTAAATGAGGCAGTTCGGTTTTGCAGCTAGCTTGCTCTCCTTCTTTCGCTGTGAAATATTCGACCTTTACGCATGCCTTCTCACTACACTCAGATAGCATAACCTGTACGGCGTTCCTTGTGGAACAATCGTGTACGCCGCGTGAGACATGCGCGCTTGAAATTGTCGGTTTTAACGAAGTCTCCAGAATTAAGTGAAATCTTAGAGAGATGCTCTTAGGCACGTTCTCGGGTTGAGCGGCGAGCCTTGCTATCGGGGTAACCTAAGGGTAACCGAGCCGACCGAGCCAACACCCTTGACCGAGCGCTGAGCGCAGCGGAGCGCTAGAAGTGGAGGAGAAGGGTGCGAACATGGAGGGAAAAAAAGTTAGGCCATGTCGGCGGGGTCGTGTCCACATAATGTGTCGACAGCAGTTGTGGGCAACTAAGTAGACGTAGCGCCAAACGAATGATTATAATCGAAAGAGGATGATGTGAGGATGCTGCGCAAAAAAAATGTTCAAAAAGTGGGCAAGACCAGAGCAAAAGGGACCGCAAATTTAAAAATGCCGGAAATGTGGGGCCACGTGACCGGAAGTGTGGGCGGAGCCAACGCGTGGCGCTAAATTTGAAAGTCCGGAATGAATACTGAGATGAAACGAGGGAAAATGTGCAGTTAATCGAAGTCCAATCAATAGTTAATGATTATAGAAAGTGTCAAGAGTGAATTAAGCTGCATTAATAGTGAATAAAGGTGATTAAATTATGAATTAATGCGATTTAAACGTGAATTAATGACACATTAAGGTGAAATAAGTGAATTAATTGTGCATTGAGTGTAAATAAAATGAATTAATCGTGAATGAAGTGGGTAGTTAAGGGACCAATTAAAAACAAAAAGAAACTTGAAATGAGGTGGCGTCATTGCTTTCGCATTACTCCAATGCGGCTTACCGCAGTGATCTCGATTTTTTTTTCCTCCATGGGTGCGAAGGTAGCGTGAAAGCAGGTTGCGCGGCGACAACCCGCAGCACCAGAGAAGTGCGGGCCGTCGTCTGCTCGTCGCTGACGTCATCGGTAAGATATGCGGCGAGCGCGTGGCGAGGGTAGCGAGCAGGACGCCACTGCCTTACGCCAACCTTTCTTTGCAACGAGGGCGATGGCTGCTTCCCAGTGAGAAGCTTTCCCTGGCTCTGGTGCTCAATTTTTCTGGGGTAAAATGCTGGCGATAACGTGTTTTTGATCCAATCCCGAGCGGCCAAAAACATCTCTTTCGTCAGGCTGTTCTTTCCCGATTAAAATCCAATAATTATCAGGGCTGCGTGGCCCCGATACTACTCCCGTCGCGATATTTCTTAGGGGGGGCGAGCACAAAAGGACAAACATTTAACTCTTCTCCCAGCTTTGAATGTCTGTTCTAGCCCCGCGTGCCGTCCCAACTGTGCCGTTCTTTCGCCATTCTTTCTAACGGATGACATTGCGATCTGTGTTAAGCTCATTTGCAAAACGCCGCGCGAAACTCGCAATCTGTCCCCCGTGCATCCGTCGCTCGGGAAAAAATCGGGAAGGAAGCGTTAGTTATAGCTCGCATAATTATATCGCTTAAAAGAGCATCTTGTTACTGGGAAAATTTGTCAGTGGAAGTGTGTTTTTTGGAGCTACGTTATGAAAATGGCCGGAATTTGGACGGTAACCATACAAAGGCAATGAAGAAAATGAAAGAAGTGTTAGAGCTAGGAAATAGCAATTTAATAACAGCTCTGCGGTTTAACTAGGAATTTTCCTCCGCCAAATCGATCCGGAGGCCCCGCATAGCTTCAGGTCTTATCACTGGGCACTGAGTTTTGTTGCTGTAAGAAGTCTTCATTCTCGCAGGAGTCCTCGTGAATGGGAGAATCAGAGCAGTTCGTTTTGCTGGCAGTTTTGCTAGACACGCGCTTAATTTAGGCTAGAGAGGAAAATAGATTGATCGAAACATCGCGGGGTTGTTCCGGGGTCTTGCTTGATCTTCCATAGGAACATACGGCTGGCTGCGTCGGATGGAATAACTCATCCCGGAACCTACCGGCTTTAGTTCTTGGCCCCTCGTTTACCGCGCTTCCTTCCGCCAGACTTGGAGCGCCGGACCTTTTTTCGGCCCTTTGCGGCGCTACCCCCAGATGAGTGGCTCCTGGAGCGGTGGTGACGCCTTCCTCCGCGCTTCCGCCCGCCGCTGCGCCCAGAGGACTTCGAGCGGGACCGCCGCCGCTTCCTGCCAGCCCTCTTGCCGGAAGCACTGGGGTCTGAGGACTTTGTACGCGATCGCCCACGCGACTTCGAGCGACGCTTCTTGCCCCCACTGCGGCGCGGCCGGTGACTGCTTCCTTCGCTTTGGCTGCCCACTGTAGTACTAGTACTCCGAGATATGCTCCTTCCTCGGTGGCGCCTCGCACTCCCGCCGGTGGTGGCCGATGCAAAACCCGCAGGGGAAGGACTTGCCTTGCGGCGAGCAGTCGTGGTCATCGTCTGAGTGGCTGAAGGCCCGGGATCTTCATTGCCTGGAACATCCGCAGCCTTTTTTGGCAGACGCCTCTTGGCAGCGGCGGCGTCCTTCCCAAGTGTGGGCTTGCTCTTAGACCGAGTGGTGACTTCCACCGCTCGGTTAGGCGAACGACCCGCATTCTGTCCCACGCTGGCCGTGCTACGTTTCGTAGTCGCAGAGTCCGCTGTCCCTGGGGCCACAGCTGGCTTCCTCCGGCCCCGCCTTGCGTTCGGCTCACCAGTGTCTTCCTCCGTTGGGGCCAGCCTCTGCTTCGATCCTTGCCTTTTGTTCTTGGGCGTGTCGCTGTCCATGATGTCGGTCTGGTATGCCTCTCTGGGGTACCACGGCTGGGGCTGTCGGTGGTTGGGGTGAGCCAGGCACCGGATTTCGGTTGGAAAGGTGCGGGAAGCTCCGGACCGCAGTGCGCCTTCGAGGTCCCTTCCAACCGAGAGTCGACGCTGCTGCCGGTGGTCTTCGTGGTTGCCCCAGGGTCCTAAGCCACGGCTAGCCTTGCTTCCACTGGTGACGCATGGCAGGGGCCGGCAGGAGCGGCAGCCGGTCAGCGCAAGCCTCTGGGGAAGCGGGCACGGCTGCCGAGGGCCTGAGCAAACGTCGTAGCTCGCGGCCTGCAGGGCGGTACTGCGCGTGGCAGGCGATCGCTGCTGGCTTCCTTTTCTTCTGCTCGCGCTCACATGCCAGCGAGGGCATAATGCGAAGAAATGCTGAAGTCACTGTATTTAAAGAAACTGCATGTATAAATCAAGAAAATCGAATTAACTAGGAAGGTGATATAAGTGCCATGAATGAAATGACATGTTGGTCTTCGCTTGTTGTTGAGGTCTATCAGATTATATATATTTTCGATTATATTTTCGATCACCTGCGGGTGAATGGCCTCAAATCGGGTGAGGGCGACGTAGTGGTCGAACGAAAGGTCGTAAAATACAACGAAAAATTAAAGAGGGTATCATTTGAAGGTTTAAATTGAATTTTGTAAAATATAGGAATAATCAAATTAGGCTCAGAGCTTTGGAAAGACAAACATGAAAAACAAAGGAATTATTTTGAGGACATCAGATATATAAATGAAAGAAAACAAAGCTACAATAAAATTACAAATGGTGGCTGCATCGATTCTGGGGCGAAGTTCTGCATAGTGCAGCAGATATATTCTGCTGTTTATGAAGGAGCTGTACGTAGAAAAACTACCTCGGCTGAGATGATGAGGCCCCGCTTATGGAGGAAAATTGGGAATAAAGAAGAAGCAAGGTTATAGTAAAACAGATAAATCTTTTAGCTACTGCTTGTTGTTGCAGTTGCTAACCCCGCAAGAGAAATGGCTGATGTAATGTGATGGGGAATGGCTTAGGACTGAGTGTTGACGACACAGGGTTCAAAAACGAGATCCTAACTGTAAATCGGCCGTG